>NC_070610.1:28506052-28809868 GCF_027172205.1 Podarcis raffonei | reverse complement strand
TCAGAAAGCCTGCGGGCGGGGCATTGATGAAATTCTATTTCACAGTGGGTGGACGGTTGTTCGAACCTGTGTTTAAAATCATTATTAGTAAAGTGGTGCCTCAGATGGTGCAGAGGTGGGGGTATTGATATAAATGCCAGCAAAGAACTTTCCCTTCCCACCAGGACATCAGCTGCCCTCCTCCATGTGGGAGTTGGTGTGACAATGATACATGCTAGAATTGACTATTTGTGCCTAAATTATACGAAAAGACTCAGATGAGAGTCTTTCCCGCCTCGTGCCACAGAGAAATGGAACAAACTCACCACTGGAAAGCTGGTATCCAATGTACCCTGACCCAATATTACCTACAAGAGCATCATGTCTCCCTGAACATGAATTGTCCCTGGATAAGGGACAATTAAGGCATTGGCTCTTTGGGACTGAAGTGGAAAGAGACTTAACTACAATTATTTCCTCAAAGGGTTCACCACAGTTTCCGCTTATTAAATCAGTGCACTTTCGAAACTTCCATTCGCCTCATTAAGATTCTCCTCCAAAGAACTGTGCTTCCAATTGATGTTCTTAGCAGTTCTAGATGGACGGTACAATAAAATACCCTATGAAAAAGTTGTGTGTGTGAGCAACCATCTGTAGAAGACATACCATTACTTACTGCAATGTCCACTATACACAGACCCAAGAAATCAATTTATAAAACCTCTAATCGTGAAGGAAACCAATTTAACCAGGGCAGAGAAGGTGAAATGGCTGCTGAGCGATGCTGATGACTCTGTAACTTATAAAGTACCTCTCTAGGTGTTAGTAGCTAGGAAGATTAGGGTGTAAGAGCTAGATAAACTTGTGGTCAACTGCAAAGGGGACTTGGAGATTTAATCTGAACATTTTATAGGAGGACTACCTTTTATTTTATGTGACAAAGAATTTTAGTTGATTTGACTACGGTTTTACTGTTTATGTGGTGACTAGGGATGTTTTTGGATGATGCCATGGCCTTTGGCTAGTGCAATAAAAGTTTATGGTGATGATGACAATCAAATGTTAGCTTAATAAACCAAGATAGGTGTGTACTTCATGCAGTTGCTTTGCTTCTCCCTTCCTTTATGCAAGGAAACAAGGCAGAAAGCAGCAATCAAGGATCGCGTCCCATGACATCAGAACCAGGAACTGCTTCAAGATGCCTGCTGGCCACTGTGTTAAACCGTGAGGCCCTTGCAACTCTGATCATAGTTGGCATTTAGATATGAGTTAAGGGCACCAAAATACTACCTTTGTCAAATTCGAGCTTTAAAGGTGAATTTCAAATGAACTCCCAAACATGTTGCCTGTGTTGATATAGCAGGGATGGATTGGGATGGTGGTTGAGGAGAGGAAGGAAAGAGGATAAATCATGGCTGCCGGACTGCCTGCCTCATCAGAGAATTTAAAGCCAGTGCGTCAATTTCAAAGTAGCAGCTTTGCCAGCCTAATTAAGCAGGTGAACCTTTGTTTAAAAAAGTGGAAATGTTTCCATGTCAGACTGCTGCTAAAAGTGCAGGCCCAGCTCCAGGGGAAAGAGATGGGCAACTCTACAGGCAAGGGAGTTTTGGAAGCCAGAGGACTATAAGCAAGAGTGCCAAAGGCCTGTGGGGTTGCCAAGTCCAAGCCTATTTTAAGTGATGCACAGAAGAGGGAATTCTGCCAGGAACAGCTGCTCCCGACACTTATGGCACTACAGTGAGGAAAGCCGCACTTGGTGAAATGTTCGCTTCCAGGCAGCTCTTATAAAGGCAGCGTCTGGGCTTGGAAATCCTACAGAGGCATCCATGTCCAACAGGCTATGTGAAGGGGAAATAAATGTTAATAAGAGCAACAGCAATCTCAGGCATCATGGTCATCATTTATATGGTGTTTCAAAGCATTTTCTTTCTTGACAATAATTTTGTAAGGTAGGTCAGTATTAGGGGTATTCACAAGTTACATTCAGTGAGTGTAGGAGTGAGTTCACAGGTTAACATTCAATATAGGTACAGAAACAGTTGTTGTTAATTTAATTTATGAATTGCTGCCTACGAGGCATCCCAAAGTGATTTACAAGATAATAAAAAACATATATAAAACATTTACAGATATAAAAACAGTTAAAACGAATATGCATATATACATAAAATCAATTCAAATCTTTTACAGATAATAACAGGGACACATATGAAGTTGAACTGTACCCTTGTATTTTTATTCACCTGTGACAGTTAATTGAACTCCCATTGAACACAATCAGCATACAATCTTTCACACAAACACTTATACATGTGCAGAAACAGTTTGTATCATGGTTTAGTGTAATGCAGCGGTTCTCAACCTGTGGGTCCCCAGATGTTGTTGGACTACAACTCCCATCATCCCTGAGCTCTGGCCTTGCTAGCTAGGGGTGATGGGAGTTGTAGTTCAACAACATCTGGGGACCCACAGGTTGAGAAAGGCTGGTGTAATGTGTGCACATGCCACCTGTGTACCCAAATAGTTGAGTTGTACGGTGACTGCAGAGTCTGTACCTGAGTGCACACTAATGGATCTGTGCACTATCAACAAGGTGTACCTGTGCTCAGTGTGATGTGTGAACTAGCCCATTGCTATCCTCAGATGCAGTAATAGGAAGCTTAGTCATCAGGCAGGGCTGCTGCTCCTAACTAGCCAACAGTGCAAGTACTGAGAAGTATACTCTGCTGAATTTGGCAGGACATAATCCCAGGTTGGTGTGCATTGGATTGAATCCTAGGCTGGTGCCCCAGGGGCCACAGTGTTTTGTGGATCTCCCTCTATACAGATGGATCAAAGCAAGAATGTTTTTCCAAGGGGGAAAGGAGAAATGCAATTCTATATTTTATCCTGCTGGTGTGAGCTGGGTGGCGTGCTGATGTGGATGGTCCTTCCACCTCAAATTCCTCCCCCAACTGTGGAAAATGCTCTACAAATCTGTTGTGATGGCAGGAAAGGCAAACACTAAGACCAGCTCCCTCCAGGAAGGGCATGAAAGCTGTGCAGCAACTCTTGGTTTTCCCATTCTCCTCCTGTCTGTGAGCTGCTCTGAAGACAATACATGATGTGTTTTCCACTTTATTTAACCCCTATGCTTCACACTGTGCATTTACCCTGGCCCTTAGCACGCCTGCATGGTCAGACTGGGGTTTCCTGTGGAGAAAACTGGGTAGGGCAAGGAGGGCCTTTGCAAAAACCACTTTTGGGGACACTGCAGTGGGAGTGCCTGCCTCCCAAAAGAAAACAAAAGAAACAGCTTATAGTGCTGCTGATTCAGTAACAATCAGAAAGACAAAGCAGTTAGCATTAGCTGTGCAACTTCTGCAAAATCTCTTTTTGCTGACCTTCCCTCTCCCCTTACCAATTTCCACTCCAAATCCATCCACTTGCCATATCACCAGGGCTAGCGCAAGACATTTTCTGCCTGAGGCAATGGGCAAGATAAAACATCCCTCCCTAATTCTGTGCAGATTCCTTGATGAGGCTGGTGGCTGGATCTTATTTTACTGCACTGTACCTGAGGGGAGCAAGCTAGCAGTAGTTGCAGGGCAGGTCATGTGGCACACTCCACTCTCTCCACCAACATCTTGCCACTGCTGCCCATTCCCAGCAACTGCTGCCTGAGGCAGCTGCTTCACTCTCCCTAACAATAGGGCTGGTCCCGCATATCACTCTGAATGAATGGTTGAAGCAGAGGTGGAATGTGATTATGAGCTCTGAAAAAGGCAAATCAACAATGCGTTGGTATAGTAGAGGCCGGAACTGTTGAATATGTATGGAGCAAAACTCAACTCCTTTCTTCTGAATCGCTAATATATAACTGACTGAAAAGGGAAAATGGATGTCTCTGTTTCATGGACGCTTCCAGATAACAAACCCTTTTTAACAGTTTGCCTTCATTAAAAATGTCACAGTTGCCCTCAATCGGATATTTATAAAGAAGCTAAAAATAGTGCCACAAACTAACGACCTTTTAATGAACAATTAACAATTAGCTCCCTTTGGTGACATGAGGCTCTTTTTGTTTGATGTTCCACAGCAGAAAGCGTAGGAGTATTCTGAGATTGTGGATGTGGTGTTGTTCTTCCTTCAATAAGAAACAGAAAGTATGGATGCTCAGGAAGAAATAGGAACTTAGAAGGATACAGTTGTAAATGGAAGGGAACAAGTGCATGGATGCTATTTCAGATTTCAGTGGAGGTGGAAGACCAATCTTGGAAGGAAAGGAGGATTTACAGTGGTACCTTGGGTTACAGACGCTTCAGGTTACAGACATTTCAGGTTACAGACTCCGCAAAGCCAGAAATAGTACTGTGATGGGATGATGAGCTGCTTGTGCGTAAAATCCTAATCCCTCAGAGTTTGGCTAAGTCCCCAAACCTCTGTCTGTGATGGAGCTCCTTAAACATGACTCCATCAATCGCTCGTTGAATCGGACAGTGGGCGTTTACGGAACTTCTTCCAGCATAAAAGCTCCTTAACGGAAACGCGTCTTCTGGACTCTCGGCGTGACAGTTTCCGCCGAGGAGTGGGTGTCCCTACAGGAGGTCCTGAAATCTCCCCGCTGCTCCCGCTTGAAGTGTCTCTGAGCCCTCCCTCCGACTCACTTTCCCTTGGAACTCCACTTCTCCCCCTGCTGGTCCCCTCCTCCGCTGAATGGTCTCTCTCACCCTCCATGAGCCCTTTCACCTCCTTAGTCTCAGATGGCAGTTCCCTGACATCCACCTCCCCTCCAGGGCCCCCTTCACCCCCTTCCCTCCCCTCCTCTGCGGGAGGCGAGGGAGCAAAACCCCTGAAGGAACCTCCCTCATCTTCCGAAGTTTCGAACACTTCCCTCCACCCTTTGCTGTCTCCGGTTTCCAAGTACTCCTCCTCATCGGAGTCTGTTCCTCCTTCCAACTCCGATTCCCTGAATCCCTCCAGTTCCTCCTCATCGTCGGTGGTGCCAAAGTACTCCCTCCGAAACCTCGCTACTGGCTGAGGTTTCCTGGGGAACCTTTGGTGGAACGTTTCGATCAAGATCTCGTCACGGACCTCCTCTGCCTTCACCCAGGTGTTTTCCGACTCCGGTTCCCCTTCCCACGCGACCAAATACTCCACCTGATTACCCTTCCACCTGGAGTCGATGATTTCCGCCACATGGTTGCGGCTTTCCCTTTCTTCTATGGCTGGCCCCCGTGTGGATACCCCTTCACCTTCCCCCCTGTATGGTGACAGTAATGACCTGTGGAATACTGGGTGCAGTTTCATGTGGTTCGGTAACCGGAGTCTGAACGCCACTGGGTTGACCTGTTGGATGACCTCAAATGGTCCCAATCTTTTGGGTCTCAATTTCTTGCAACCCCCCTTGAACGGCAACCCTTGGGTTGATAGCCAGACCCGACTCCCCACCCTAATTGTTTCACCTTCCCTTCTGCTCTTGTCTGCCTGCCTCTTATATTCTTCCTTGGCCCTTTCTAAGTTGAGTTGGAGTTGACGATGGATCGCTTCCATTTCTTCTACAAAAAGTTCCGCGGCCGGAACACTCCATCTTTCCCCTCCTTCCCCTGGAAACGCCCTGGGGTGGCACCCATAATTAGCCAAAAAGGGGCTCATCCCGGTGGACACATTCTCTGCATTATTGTAAGCAAATTCCGCTAGTGCCAACTTTTCGACCCAATCGTTCTCTCTGTCATTGACATAACACCTCAGGTATTGTTGGAGGATACCGTTTGCTCTGTCCGCCTGCCCATTGGTCTCAGGGTGCCTGGCAGTCGAAAAGTTGACTTCTACGTGCAACAAGCTCATAAGTTTCCTCCAGAATCTGGACGTGAACTGTTTCCCTCTGTCGGAAACCACCCTCAAGGGGGCGCCATGCAGCCTGAAAATATGTTCTACAAACAATTTCGCTGTTTCTTCCGCCGTGACTGCATGTGAGCAAGCTACAAAGTGACCCATCTTAGTTAACAGGTCTACTACGACTAGTATGGCGGTTTTCCCCTGGGATTTGGGCAGATCAGTCATAAAATCTATCGACACCGCCTCCCACGGTCGTTCTGGTGTGGGTAACGGTTCTAATAACCCCGCTGGTGCCCGCCTTTCTCCTTTGGCTCTCTGGCATTGGTCACACCTTCTCACATACTCCCGTACATCCTCCCTCACCTTGGGCCACCAAAACTCCCTGGTCACCAACCACATGGTCTTGTGTTGCCCAAAATGCCCCGCTGTGGGATTGTCGTGCAGCTGTTTGAGTACTCTCCCCCTCAATTCCCCTTCGGGTATATATAGCGCCCCTCTGTAATACAATGCCCCGTTTCTTTCTTCAAAACCCCCGGGGTCTTCTCCCTCTCTCCTTAGACCTCTGAGCTTATCCTGGGCGTACTCATCATTTACCGTTCCCTCTACCAGTTCTCTTTGCCCCACCCAGGCCGCACCACACACCCAGTGGTCCTCTGGGATAATATGTCTCTCTTCCGGCGCTCCCTCCCCCTCCAAATATTCAGGTTTGCGAGAGAGAGCGTCCGCTCTGATGTTTTCTGGACCTGGCACATAGCAAATTTCAAAATGGAATTTGGAGAACTCCTGGGCCCATCTCACTTGTCGTTGGTTGAGCACCCGTGCCGTTCTCCAATACTCCAAATTCTTGTGGTCCGTACACACTTGCACCTTATGTTGTGCGCCAATTAGTAAGTGTCTCCATCTCCGGAACGCTTCGTGAATGGCGAGTAGTTCTCGGTCATATACCGTGTAGTTCCTCTCGGATTTGTTCAGCTTACGCGAAAAGAAGGCACACGGTCTCCATTCCGACTTATTGCTCCCTGGCTGAAGCAGCACCGCCCCCACCGCCCGGTCTGAGGCATCAGTTTCCACTCTCATGGGTTTCTGTAAATCCACATGCAGGAGCTGTTCTTCCGAAGCGAATGCCTTTTTCAATTCCTCAAAAGCGTGCTCCGCCTCCGCCGTCCAAACGAATTTCTTCTTGCTGCTTAGACAGTCCGTGATGGGAGCCGTTAAGTGGGCAAAGTTCTTGATGAATTTACGGTAAAAGTTCCCAAACCCTAAGAACCTTTGCACATCTTTTTTCGTTTTCGGTGTCTTCCATTCCAGCACCGCCTGGACCTTGCCTGGATCCATGGCTAATCCCTTGTCTGATAAGCGGTACCCCAGGAATTCCACCTCCTTGGTGTGGAACTGACACTTCTCCAATTTCACGCACAACTGGTTTGCTTGCAGCTGGCTCAGCACTTCCCTGACATCCTTTACATGCTGCTCCTCATTCTCTGAATATATCAGCACGTCATCGAGGAAGGCCACGCAATTCTTGTAGAGCAAAGGTCCCAGTACGTGGTTCATGAGCGATTGAAAACAGGCGGAGCCTGATTGTAATCCGAATGGCATAACGAGATATTCAAACGCCCCCAAAGGGGTGAACATGGTGGTTTTCCATTCATCCCCCTTCTTTATTCGTATCAGGTTGTATGCTCCTCTCAGGTCCAGTTTCGTGAATATCTTTCCCTTCCTCACCCTGGTCAAAATGTCATCAATCCTGGGCATGGGGAAAGTCACTGGTTCTGACACGGCATTTAGGGCCCGGTAGTCCACGACCAATCTCGGTTTATCCGTGTTTTTTTTGTCCACAAAAAACACTGGGCTCCCCCCCACCGCTCTGGACTCTCTGATGAAGCCCCTCTTCAGGTTTTTATCAATAAACTCCCTTAACTCCTGCATTTCCCTGTCTGACATGGCGTACAGCTTGCCCACGGGGAGCTGGGCCCCAGGGACCAGGTTAATTTGGCAGTCAAAGTCTCTGTGCGGTGGTAATTTATCTGCTTCCCTTTCACTGAAGACCTTGCTCAGGTCAGCGTATTGTTTGGGCACCTTCCCTTTGTCCGCCACTTCCGTCCCTGCTAGAGAGGCTTTTGCCCCTTCTGGCACCTTTCCCTCTCTGCAGTGTTCCAGGCAATGTGCTGACCCAAAGGAGACCACTCTCTGATGCCAGCCCACTAGCGGGTCATGCAACGCTAGCCAGCTCATTCCCAAAATGACTGGAGCCCCTCCCAGGGTGGCCACATTGAACGCTATCCTCTCAGTGTGCCTGGCCACCCTCATAACCATTGGGACGGTTTGTAGGCTGACTTCTCCTCCCAGCAGCTCCCTCCCATCGATCGTGGTGACCTGCAGGGGGTTGCTTAAAGGGAGTGTCTGTATCTGGTGTTCAGCTGCAAACTCCTTGCTCATAAAATTACAGGCGCTGCCTGAGTCCAGCAGCGCCTTAGTCTTTAGTGGGTATCCGTTTGCCAGCTCTAGCAACACCTCTATTACTAGGGCTGGTCTTGGAGGTTCCGGAGTGGGCACTTTTACTGCTCCTTGGCCTGTCTGCAGTGCCCTGACAGAGGCAGACAGGCGTTGGCTTTTACTGGCTCCTGGACTTCCTCCTCCTTCCCCCCAACAGCTCCCGCCATCCCTTGCCATTCCTTTCTTTGCGGGCAGACTCTGGCAAAGTGACCTGGCTGCTGGCAGAGATAACATTTCTTGGCGCTCTTTCCCTCCTTCTTCCTCCCTTCACTGGGATTTGAAACTGCGCGCGCGCGCGCTGTTCCAACTTCCATCGGCTCTCCTGGCGGGAAACTTGGTTCTGGAATCTCTGGAATGCGGAAATCCCTCCAACGCTCTCCTTTCCCCTCCCGCTTCTCCAAGGCGTGCTCCAATGGTCAGCGCTGATTTGGTCAGCTGGTCCATAGACTCCGCCCTGGGCGCCCGGGAAAGTTCGTCTTTCACCGCCGAAGAAAGCCCCTCTTCAAAGAGCATTTGAATGGGTTCCGCCGATAGGTCCCACCCCAATTTATGTATCAACATTGTAAACTCAGTCCAGTACTCACGAACCGATCGGCTCCCCTGTTTGCACGCCATCAATTGTCTGCGCACCAGCCCCTGTTCAATCTCGCTGGAAAACATCAAATCCATGGCGCGAAAAAACTTCCTCGCGTCCTTCAGCATGTCACTATTCCCTGCCATCAGGGGTCTGACCCAATCTCTCGCCCCTCCTTCGAGATGGCCAATCACAAACGCCACTCTCGATGCCTCGTCGGGAAAGTCGTTAAACTGCAGTTCGAGAGCATACTGCATCTCTGTCCTAAAGGCTTGGTAGTTCCTGGGGTCCCCCCCAAACTTCTGCACCATTCCTGGCATCTTTCTTGCTAGTGTAGCGCCTTTTGCCTTTTCTGCATCCTGCGCCCTCCTTTCTTCTAGCCTCGCCGTTTGCATTGCTAGCTGGAGTTCCAACACTCTGTACCTTTCTTCCAGGCTTGGACCCTCTCCAGCTCCTGCTGCTCCTCCGGCTCCGGCTGGGTTACTCATGATGCCTCTTTGCACAAGCTGCTTTCAGAGACTGTCCGATTGCTGTGATGGGATGATGAGCTGCTTGTGCGTAAAATCCTAATCCCTCAGAGTTTGGCTAAGTCCCCAAACCTCTGTCTGTGATGGAGCTCCTTAAACATGACTCCATCAATCGCTCGTTGAATCGGACAGTGGGCGTTTACGGAACTTCTTCCAGCATAAAAGCTCCTTAACGGAAACGCGTCTTCTGGACTCTCGGCGTGACAGTTTCCGCCGAGGAGTGGGTGTCCCTACAGGAGGTCCTGAAATCTCCCCGCTGCTCCCGCTTGAAGTGTCTCTGAGCCCTCCCTCCGACTCACTTTCCCTTGGAACTCCACTTCTCCCCCTGCTGGTCCCCTCCTCCGCTGAATGGTCTCTCTCACCCTCCATGAGCCCTTTCACCTCCTTAGTCTCAGATGGCAGTTCCCTGACAAGTACCTTGGGCTAAGAACTTTGCTTCAGAACAGAAATCACGCACAGCGGCAGTGGGAGGCCCCATTAGCTAAAGTGGTGCTTCAGGTTAAGAACAGTTTCAGGTTAAGAACAGACCTCTAGAACAAATTAAGTTCTTAAACCGAGGTACCACTGTACTATAAAAGGTTCAAAGGCCTGATCTTGAATATACTCAGGATAAAGATTGTTTAAATACAATAAAACAGTAAACAGGGAATCACTGGTCTGAAGAAACAAGGTCCAGTCAATGCTGGGGAGAACAGAAAGGTTTTTAATTGCTGGTGATGACCCCTGCTTGGTGGCTGAAGCCATTTCCAACTGTTGCATCCTCTCACTACTGCTTATCACTGCAGGACTTGCCCTGTCAGGTTTTCACCTAGCTGTATCTGCTTGCTTTTGAACTGTATCACATTTCAGAAGGAAAATGGCTCTTTGTCTTCTTACTGCAAGTCTGCAGTCTCCGTGCCTGCAGAACCATCCACCCTGTTTAGTCACTGCCATCTGACTCATCAGACTCCCTGCTCCCATTTCCTCTGTTAACTTTTATGCCATTGCTTTTTGTTGGCAAGTTTTACAGTCACTGAAATTCTTTGATTTCCAAACTTTCTGATGATCAAGTTAAAAACCCACCAGAATATCAGGGGAGGATCTAGCTCAATAGTCAGGAATGATAGGAGTTGTAGTCTAGCAACATCTAGAGACAGCGGTTGCTCACTTCTGCTCCAGTAAGTTTTTCCATCCTCTAAACTGCCATGTTTGGAGCTGAACCATTTCACTACTCTTTCTTTCTTTTCTTTTGTAGACAAGAATAAAAATGTTTATACTGAATGTCCTGAAGCTTTGCTTTTCTGCTGTTTTGCTTCACCCATAATCACATGGGACCACTGAAATGAAACTCCTATGTCGAAATGGATACCACTGGAATGCAGAAATTATCTATGGTTATACTGAGTACAAAATGGCTGGCAAATGCTATATTTGGGCTGAATGTGCAATATATAGTCTCTCTTTTCCCTTGTCTTCAAAAGGAAATTCAAAGTCCAAAAAAAGGAAATATGTTATTAACAGTCTGTCCTTTTGTTTATAAGCTAGGCTGCCTACTGTAATTTAGGAGGAAAACAGAAAATTACTTAAGATGTAAAGGTTTAGAATATATTTACAACCCCCGCCCCCCAAAAAATCCTAGCAGACATGAATGAACAGTCTGAGATTCAGTTTCACTAACGAGCCCTGAGGATAGGATAGGACAGGACAAAAAAGACAGGTACACTCATTTACTCTGACTAGAGAACAAACAATATTTTTCTCAATGAGTACTGACATCTGCAGTCACTGAGTGGTGGAGATCAAATAGCACTCAATTATCTGACATGCAAGATACTCTATGCTCCGTGTTGTAAAAGCTAGCCACGAATTCAGCAATAAACCAACAACAGACAATTTGTAAAAATGTCAACTTGTCCAATGAGTGGTGGTTGTGGAGACCATCCGTCAGTGAACCATTCAGAGCACTTTGTAGTTTTCTAACACTTGGTGATTCACAAAGGCATTCCTTCATTTATTTAACAATTTCTTACCTGTGTCTGAGGGACGCGGGTGGCGCTGTGGGTTAAACCACAGAGCCTAGGACTTGCCGATCAGAAGGTCGGCGGTTCGAATCCCCACGACGGGGTGAGCTCCTGTTTCTCGGTCCCTGCTCCTGCCAACCTAGCAGTTCGAAAGCACGTCAAGTGCAAGTAGATAAATAGGTACTGCTCCGGCGGGAAGGTAAACGGCGTTTCCGTGTGCTGCTCTGCTTCGCCAGAAGCAGCCTTGTCATGCTGGCCACATGACCCAGAAGCTGTATGCCAGCTCCCCCAGCCAATAAAGCGAGATGAGCACCACAACCCCAGAGTCGGTCATGACTGGACCTAATGGTCGGGGGGGGGGGTCCTTTACCTGCTGTTTAGCATAAGGCCCATGGGCAATATTCAGCTGTATGAACCAGTAAACTAGTATAGAACCATTCAAATCAAAAGCAGAGTAGTACTGAGTTGATAAAAGAGGTCGGTCCCACAAAATAAAATATCATAACTGTCAAAGGGCAGGGTAAAGAGGTGCATCTTCAATGTACAGTAGAAGCCAATGCAATGAAGATGCCGGAGACATCTTTGTGGGGAAGGAGTGCCACAATTTAATGGCTGACACAGGGAAAGCCCCCTCTCTCTGTCTCTTTGTGGACCTGTTTGTGTGGACCTGTTTGTGGATTTCAGAATGAAATCCACCTTTAAAAGGGAAACATACACTTTACACAATTAAGTAGGAGAGAATATTTAGTGACATATGACATGCCCTTCTAGGGTGTGCTGGCTACAATAGTGCCCTAAATCAGTAAATGCTGTAATGTGAACACCTGACTTCTTACCCAGCCAACTTCCAAAAACTTACCCTACCTCCCTTTCCTCCATATCTCTTGTTTCCTTTTTGTATTATTCTATCTTTATTTATTTTTTACTGAAAATGAAGGCTAGAATTTAAACAATTCTGCAGAGGCCCAAGACTGTAACAACGGGGACATTATTAAAGTATTCAAAGCCCTTTTTGTTTCCAACAGTTTTGTACCAGCCAAAGAGAAGACATACCTGTTTCCCCCAAAATAAAATAAAATAAAATAAAATAAAATAAAATAAAAATAATTAAAATAATAAAAAATAAATAAATAAAAATTTTGGTTTTCTGCTTTTGGTTCTAATTCCTTTCTTTCATTGCTGTGTTTTATAAATCATGAACAATAAGTAAGTAAATAAATAAAATTCTAAATAAATTACTGACTAAAGATAAAAGTCTCTTTCAATATTCACTATACAATACTGTACTGTATGCATATTCTGACAACAGGAACATCGATCTGGGAAACTACAGTGGAAACTATGTTGCTCTGAGCTGACCAGAAGCTCTGAGTTGCTCCAGTTAGAAGGATTAGGTTACAAATGTTACAAAAGACCTCTGCTTGATACCCAGGGAAATCTCTGCCTGTCAAAGTAGACAGTTCTGGGTGAAATGGACAAATAATCTGATCAGGTATGAGATACCCTATGCCTGCATTTTCTACAAGAGGTGTTTGTATTGTGGTTTGGTGAGATTAGAAAGCTGAATTACCAGGTCTTCTTTTGTCAGACTCTTCTGTTACTGATTATCTCTTCATCTAGATCAGCAGCAATGGAGAACCCCCAGTCTCCAGGAGTAACTAGGCCAATCAGACCTCTAATTTTGGTCCGTGATACCATTTTGGGCAAACCACTCCCACCTGCCAGACACCTGGTGCAGAGATCTGTTGTTGCTGTTAGTGTTTAAAACAGCAATATAAGTCTTAAATTTGGAGATATGGGATCTCTCCACTCTGGTGCTTGGCAGTGTAATCTGAAATAAACCTCTTTTGGCTCTTTGATGCTCAAAACAGACAATTGGTGTCAAACAGCAGGCAACAGTCCTCTTATTGCTGACCACAGCTCTAAGATCGAAGATAGGTTTCTGCATCATCTTTAAAGGACAACAAACAAATCCTGCCCTCCGACTGAGAAAGGTTCCCCACTCCTGATCCATATCTTTAGTGCATTAAAGGTAAAGGGACCCCTGACCATTAGGTCCAGTCATGGCCGACTCTGGGGTTGCGGCGCTCATCTCGCTTTATTGGCCGAGGGAGCCGGCGTACAGGTCATGTGGCCAGTATGACTAAGCCACTTCTGGTGAACCACAGCAGTGCACAGAAACACCGTTTACCTTCCTGCCGGAGTGGTACCTATTTATCTACTTGCACTTTGAGGTGCTTTCGAACTGCTAGGTTGGCAGGAGCTGGGACCGAGCAACAGGAGCTTACCCCATCACGGGGATTTGAATCGCCGACCTTCTGATCAGCAAGCCCTAGGCTCTGTGGTTTAACCCACAGCGCCACCGGCAACCCATATCTTTAGTGATCCATATCTTTAGTGCATTAGGACCTTCCATTATGAGAGGCAACGTGTCTCCTGTCCCCAAATAGTAGACCTGCTGATGGACTAGCATTTAAACATTCAGCATCATGCTCCTTGAGCACGGCTCCCCTCTTTCTCCTTCTTGGTGGGAACTTGATTATGATGTAATGGGAATAAAGCCGTCAGTTTAGGTTGAGCAAGCTGGAGTGAACGAGAAAAATTGTATCGCTGAGGAGACTTGCTGGCATCGCTTTCTGGCATCCGTTTGCAATCCAGAAGATCATGCAAATATTTGTGTCAGATTCATAGGGCCATCTGACACACTGCATGGCAGCCAACAACGACTCGCCTCAGAGAAAGATGCACTCACTCTTGGTTCTCTCACAAGTCTCTCTTTTGTGATATATGTGCTTGTAAACATGCATTCTTCCCATGAGGAATGTAATTTCACTCCAGGTGAAGGAGCAGAGGTTGGGGGGAGCAAGATTCCCAGCCAGTTCAGAGGCTTTAAATATTTTTAGCCAGAAACATAGATGTGGCGAGAGAGGTGAATAATCATATTATCTCCCTTCCTATATGGATGACATCTGCTATTAAGTCAGCTATCTCAGAAAAGAACTGTGTGATAGGGGCAACCCTGCCTCCTTTTCCTGCCACCGGTTGTGTTCCCATATCTGAACCTTAGGGGTCGCAGGAATTTTTCCCAAGAAATGGAGCTGCTCTCTTAGACAGCCAGTATCTGTATAGGGACTGTATTGTGTTGTATAGTATCTGTATTGGGACGTGGGTGGCGCTGTGGGTTAAACCACAGAGCCTTGGGCTTGCCGATCTGAAGGTCGGCGGTTTGAATCCCTGTGACGAAGTGAGCTCCTGTTGCTCGGTCCCTGCTCCTGCCCACCTAGCAGTTCGAAAGCACGTCAAAGTGCAAGTAGATAAATAGGTATCGCTCAGGCTGGAAGGTAAACGGCGTTTCCGTGCGCTGCTGTGGTTCGCCAGAAGCGGCTTAGTCATGCTGGCCACATGACCCGGAAGCTGTACGCCGGCTCCCTCGGCCAATAAAGCGAGATGAGCGCCGCAACCCCAGAGTCGGCCACGACTGGATCTAATGGTCAGGGGTCCCTTTACCCTTTACCTTTATCTGTATAGATAGACTATATAACTGTGTTATATAGAATTTTCAGAACTGGTGTCTGAGTTTGCCACTTCCCTCTTCCAGTATGTGTGCATTAATGTGTGACTAAAAGAGAGAGTACTCTCCCCAAATGCTGTTCCTGAACTGATTTTTATTTTTATTTTTTTGCTTTGTGAACAGGGCTGGTGCTTCCCTTTTCAGAATTCCTTTTCAAGGCTAGACAATTATCCTCATCTCTCCATGTTGTTTTAAAATTTTTGCATAATTCATAGACTGGGGGACAGCACTACAGTCGCTAAAGGTTTTATAAGTCATCTTCGGCATGTATTCAGCTCAGATCTATTTCAGGTTCCAAACATTTATAAATATGGAGAGGATAAGCCAGAATTCCATCCTGAGAGCTTTTCTGTAATGAAGCTTTTATGTAATTTGAATAGCTTCTGTGCAGCTAAGAGAAAAGCATCATGGGCAATCCTGTGGCTTTCTTCTTTTATTTCCCATGCCCCCATTTTAATGTTGCTGCATCATCATCATCATCATCATTATTTTGTGGAGGGAGGTTAGGGAAATCAGGTGGGCTTAAAAAAGAGAGGATACAGTGGTACCTCGGGTTACATACGCTTCAGGTTACAGACTCCGCTAACCCAGAAATAGGGCTTCAGGTTAAGACCTTTGCTTCAGGATAAGAACAGAAATCGTGCTCCAGCGGCACCGCAGCAGCAGGAGGCCCCATTAGCTAAAGTGGTGCTTCAGGTTAAGAACAGTTTCAGGTTAAGAACAGACCACTGGAACGGATTAAGTACTTAACCTGAGGTACCACTGTATCTTTCTGTGGTTCTCCAATGCCACACCACGCTGTTATGTCTCCCCACTACTATGTTGCAATGACCAAAGACAAACACCTTTGAGATACAGTACCCCAGTAATAAATTTTCAGTGTTTAGTTAACCATCCGAGTAAAGAAAACACTGCAAATGAAAAAGGGCACAGCATCTCGGCCTCTGTGTGTTTCGCCCATGATTTGTTTATAGTGGGACTGTCAAGTTGAATTTCTAAAGTGGGGACTATCTGCCATGCTTCCTGCTACTTAGAAGAAAAGGTGGGGAAGAAAAACAAAAATCTCTATTCATGAAATCACTTGCGTTTAATGTAAAAAGAAATGTATTTCTAATTCATTGTATTCCCAGCTCCTTTCTGGCTAAAACTCTCCTGTCCCCTTTTTATTGGTGTCTCTAATTCTGAACAAACCCAAGTTGCTCACACTATCCTGTAATTTTACATTCTGAGTCATTCCACATTCCTTCTCTCTCTCTTTTATATACACACACATGATTATATATTGCAAGAATGGATATGCTAATTTCTCGACTTTGGTTTTCTATGGTAGCTGTCCGGCCACTATTTTAATGGTACAGCCATAGCAACAGACACCGGTAAGCAAACTGCAACCGAGTCATTATACATGACGGGGCCAATGTCTGCCACAGCTGTGGCTGAGACGGGCACAATGGAATCCTGGTGGTTGATCTGCAAGTTGCTGGAGTAATCCAATTCCATCCCCACTGTCATTCCTCTAAAATAATAGTTATAATAATAAAGTACCAGTAATTCCATTATCTTCCGCAATTGTGGAAACAGAATAAAGATTTGCTCCACGTTTTAAAATTTTGCTCTGCAGGAAACAAGCCTTTCCTTTAGGAAAGAACCATGATTGTACTGTATATGTTCACTCCAGAGCAAAGAGACCCCCTCCCTTCTCATGAAAAACGAGCTCAGAACATCATTGCGCCATGTATTATTCATCAGCCAGGAATTCTCATGTCTGAATACGGCTTGAGTAGATTGTGAGAGCTGAATCGTGACTGTAAATGTCAACACACTGTTTCTTACAGGGCAAGGCAGTTTTGCATTAAGGCTTGGAAAGCAGCTGGGAAACGGAACACTTTTCTTGCTGCTGCTGCTGCCAGGTGTTTTGCATGTGTGAGCAAATTCAGGTGAACTGCTCTGATATCTGTGATGTGCACATAGCATATGTGGCTCTGCATGACCAGAGACCCCTCCACATTGCTTTCAGTGCTGCTGAATGTTCCACCACAGATCCAGACTCTGGCACTAGTTACAACTGATTCTCTTATAGTGGAAAAAACAAACAAACCGTAGGTGCCACTCAAGTTCATCGTGCTGTATCAATATCTGAGAAAAATGGGCATAGGTGAGTGTGGGTGTGGGAAACCTTTCTCAGTTTGAGGGCTGCAACCCTCTGGAGGTCAGATGCCAGCAGTCAGCAGGGCCAGAAGCAAAACTCAAGGCAAATATTAATTGTATCTTGGTACAGTAGGCTTCTTGGGAGAAAAGCAATGACAAACCTAGACAGCATCTTAAAAAGCAGAGACATCACCTTGCCAACAAAGGTCCGTATAGTTAAAGCTATGGTTTTCCCAGTAGTGATATATGGAAGTGAGAGCTGGACCATAAAGAAGGCTGATCGCCAAAGAATTGATGTTTTTGAATTATGGTGCTGGATGAGACTCTTGAGAGTCCCATGGACTGCAAGAAGATCAAACCTATCCATTCTTAAGGAAATCAGCCCTGAGTGCTCACTGGAAGGACAGATCCTGAAACTGAGGCTCCAATACTTTGATGAGAAGTACAATGAGAAGAGAAGACTTCCTGGAAAAGACCCTGATGTTGGGAAAGATGGAGGGCACAAGGAGAAGGGGATGACAGAGGACGAGATGGTTGGACAGTGTTCTCGAAGCTACCAGCATAAGTTTGACCAAACTGTGGGAGGCAGTGGAAGACAGGAATGCCTGGCGTGCTCTGGTCCATGGGGTCACGAAGAGTCGGACACGACTAAATGACTAAACAACAACAAAACTTGCTTGTTTCTACACCCACTCAAGCATCCCTCTCCTGGGCAAGCAGGAAGAATGATTGGAGTTCAAGGACACATTCTAACCGGGCCAAAGACGCCAGGTTGTCCCCCAATTGAGGAGGCCCGATGTGCATTGCTTGCATTTGATGTCACTCACACGACGTGTGTTGTGGCGTCTGGAGGAGGCCAAACATACGGGAGGAGCTGGCCACTGATGCTGAGACATGTGATGCATGTGACACAATGTTCTGTTCACACTTGCCTGAGGGCAAGTCCCATTGAGCTCAGTAGGATTTGCTTCTCAGTAAATGCATAGAAGAATGTGCTTTTATGTATACTAGAAGAGTGCATGTATTAGATAGGAAAAATTACAGGCTATAGCATAGGATTTGCACATCCCCCAAGCCCCAATATATGACAAGCCAACAAAGTAAGGTCTACAGAGAACCTATAGGATGACCCTATGGATATTCTGGGAAATTTAAGATAAGCTTGCTGGAAAAAGAATGGGTGACGGCTTTCTTTCAGTCATTCAGACAGCCCGACAGGGATCCTTTGATTAGAGAGGGCATCATTTATCTACTGAGTTCCTTCCATATTCAAAGGCAGCAGAATCCCTTTAGTGCGAAGCAGTAAGAGAGAAGCAGTAGACCTATTCAAGTATTGATGAACATGAGAGTGACCAAAGCAGAGTGTGGAGGGTTAAGTTCCTCCAAACCATGCTGTCATGTCATGTTCAGTTCCTGGCAATAGCCTCAGCAGGCTGGGCTTCTTGCAAACCTGCACTCAAACTGTGAGGAGCCTTTGGGACACGCTGGCATGAGGTGGGGATAGGGTGAGCTCACATGCCCCTCCCCTTATCACATATGCCATCATACCTTTATCCACAACTGATCAGGCCTTATAGCTTTCTCTGTGTGTGTGTTCCTAGGCTTGAAAACAAACCAACCAACCACCAGGCCCCTTGTTATTTCTTGAATGTTGGAAGCTTTTCCATTGGTGTTATTTTAAAGGGATTGCATGTATTTTTTAATTTTACTTTTAATTATATTCACAGTGGCTAATAAGAAGAAATACGGAAATGGTTTAGACCCTGCCATTAATCATTGAGACGTTAGGGGAGGGGAAAATGCCCAATAACCACAAAAAATAAACAAACAAATGCAGACCATGTGCTTACAAGACCTCAATCTTGCAAAGAAAAAGAAAAAGATTCATATTCAGAAAACCTAATTAGTTTTGTTTGGGCTCTTTCATGCAAGCAAAATTATTCAGGGGACCCCCGTCTCATTCTTTCTTACTGATAAAGGTTGGTGGTTTGGTCCAGGGAATCCTATAATTACTTATCATGGGTTTCTTAATGGTAGGATAATAGGATAAGCAATGGCAGAAATCATGGCGGCAGTTATTTATAATCTAGAGCAGTTTCCTCCAAGCTGTTGCCCTTCAGAATTCCCTGCAACTCCCACTACCCACAAACTATTAGCCATGATAACGGAGACTGATGAGACTGGTAGCCCAAAATATCTGGAGAAACCTGATTAGGGAAGACCGATCAAGAGGCATTCCTTCTATGAGACAGTGGCCAACCCTGTTTTAGAAATGGTGACTTGTGTACATACCCTGAGGTCACATGGGGTGGCTGCTGAGCATAGGAAGGCTTGAGGCTTCTGTAGTACAGGGGTGGGCAGAAGACTCTAGTTGCTTGAAAATTGAAACAATCAAAATGGCATTCCCCTCCTGTTTCTAAACGAGGTTAGGGGAAAACTAGGAACAGATTTTTGTAGGAACGGATTGTGAGTTGAGTTCCAGTATGAAGAAGAAGGGACGCGGGTGGCGCTGTGGGTAAAATCCTCAGCGCCTAGGGCTTGCCGATCGAAAAGCCGGCAGTTCGAATCCCCGTGGCGGGGTGCGCTCCCGCTGCTTGGTCCCAGCGCCTGCCAACCTAGCAGTTCAAAAGCACCCCCGGGTGCAAGTAGATAAATAGGGACCGCTTACTGGTGGGAAGGTAAACGGCGTTTCCGTGTGCTGCGCTGGCTCGCCAGATGCAGCTTTGTCACGCTGGCCACGTGACCCGGAAGTGTCTCCGGACAGCGCTGGCCCCCGGCCTCTTGAGTGAGATGGGCGCACAACCCCAGAGTCTGTCAAGACTGGCCCGTACGGGCAGGGGTACCTTTACCTTTACCTTTTATGAAGAAGAAAACCCTGTACTGAGTGTGACTCTGCTAACCCCAAAGCTCTGAGGTCACTCTTCCATACTCTCTGTAGCGTAAACGAGTTTTGTATCACTCTGTTGTCTATACAGTGGTACCTTGGGTTAAGTACTTAATTCGTTCTGGAGGTCCATTCTTAACCTGAAACTGTTCTTAACTTGAAGCACCACTTTAGCTAATGGGGCCTCCTGCTGCTGCCGCACCGCTGGAGCACGATTTCTGTTCTCATCCTGAAGCAAAGTTCTTAACCTGAAGCACAATTTCTGGGTTAGTGGAGTCTGTTACCTGAAGCATATGTAACCTGAGGTACCACTGTATTCCTTGGCCTCCAAGCATTACAGACATACTTCTCTGAAATACAGTTTGCACACCGCTTTCCATTTTCCATGTGGTGTGCTGTTGACAGAGAGGCCTTGGTGTGTTGTCAGGCACACAGAGGCCCAACAGGCCTGGCCTTACATGAATAGTGATGAATTGTCTACGGAGCTTCCAAATCAACATGGATTTCCTGAAGGTGGAAAGTTAGAAAACCCAATAGATTAGAAAAGTGTTCATTCTTCGCCATTTTTGCATTCTCAACCTTCTCTTTTCTCACTTGTCGTTGCCCGTCGTCACCTTTGGAACATGTTGTACGTTCCTGCCACTTGTACATTTCTTACTGTAGTTTTCACTTCTGAAGTTTGGTGGAGGGGAATCATTATGGTCTCACTTGTCTAATAGAAAATGTCACCAACACTGCAATTTGCAGTTACTTTGACACTTGGCTAAGCACAGCTTCTGGCTACCTACCCCAGATTTACATCGGCACCATTTTGCTGATCATCTCGTGCCTGACACATGAGAAGAACGCTCTTGCTGAAATTCACACCAGATTTGAAGTGTATGAAATCTAACTATGCTGTGATTAAACAGAGAAGTCACTCACCGCAATATAAGAATGAAATGAGAGGAAGAAATTGTGTTCATTGAATAGCCAAGGGTGAGAGAGTATGTGCAAAAGTATGGGGTCCAGGGTTAGCCATTTTTTAAAAAGTCAAGGTTATATGCATAAAAGTTGGCAATTAAGAAAAAAATGTTTGCATGCTCAGGGGTGATCCTGAAGCTGAGGCTCCAATACTACCTCATAAGAAGAGAAGACTCCCTGGAAAAGACCCTGATGTTGGGAAAGATTGAGGGCACAAGGAGAAGGGGATGACAGAGGACAAGATGGCTGGACAGTGTTCTTGAAGCTACCAGCGTGAATTTGACCAAACTGCGGGAGGCAATGGAAGACAGGAGTGCCTGGCGTGCTCTGGTCCATCGGATCATGAAGAGTCGGACACGACTAAATGACTAAACAACAACAACAACAACAACAAAAATCAGTTATTGCCACCCTCTCAAATTCTATCTGGCTTGGAACAGTTGGATGGCATTTTGCTGAAATATGGTGGGTAGTTGGGATCCCTCTTGGTTGGGCTGCCAGCCTGTTAATTTTGGATTCTTATGTTTTCTGTTCACCCCATTTCTGCATCAGTTTGCTTTTCAAAAAGTCTTTATGAATATTCATCACATCAGCACTTTTGTCTGCATTTAATATGCACATTTTTTCCTAGGCATTTTCACCTAATATACAAATGTTTTCAACCAGTTTGCCCTACCATAATGTATTTTTGCATGTCATGTTCCAATATGTTCCAACCTATTTATCTGAAACATTTCTACTCTGCATCTTTATGCACAATTTCCCTAAATATGCACACTTTGTTTTTTGTTTTGAATTAATTTTATTAGGGTTTATAGAGAAAACTACAAAACCTAATATCAAATATATTTCCCCCATTTTTTGTCCAAACTAAGACTTTGATCTAAATACAATAAAAACATAAAGAGATTTAATTGGGGTTGGAGAACAGCATTGCAAGATCGAGAGAAGGACACACATGTCAAAGGAAAGCTGCAATTCGGTTTGCAGGTCATTCCTGGAAATGCATTTAAAGAACCGTCCTAATTTCCTTCCTGTCCCTATGATATCCTGTGCATATTTACATGGAGGCAACCCCCTTTGAACACATGGGGATTCACAACTGAATAGAGACTGATAGGCTAGGTCACAAGATTGGTAATTTACTCTTCTAAATACAGGCTCCCAGGAAAGCTTGCTCCCGGGAGCCCTATATGAGAAAGGAAGCCTGTTAGATGTAATTGAGAAGCAGAACATGCCTGCTATTGCCGGCGAGTGAGAACATGTGCCGTGGTTTGCGAGGCAAGATCACAACAGGTCAGATGATGGATTGTCAGCCTTATGCTGTGCTGTTAATCAGTGTGTCATTATTCTTAATGGGCCAACTGCTCCTTTTCCTTTAGCAAATGAAGGCAAGCCTGCACCTGCGGGTGCCAGATCAAGGGTGCAGATGTTCGCAGGGCTGTAAAGTGCGAAGGAGCTCAAAGATGCACTGTTGTCTTTTACACATAAAAGTGGAATGTGGCGCAGACAACATAATGCACTCGCATGTGCAAGGAATAATAGCTGAGATTGGAGGTTTAATGTCCACAAGAATGCCCAACTTTTCTTGATGGCCCTCATGTAGGTATATTCACATATATATTACACTTGATTGCTTCAATCTGGCTAGGGGTTTTGCAGGCAGGGAAGCAGGATTCTGCACATTTGTCTCCGATTGGGAAGGCCTGAAGTTCAGTGGTTAGAACACAGGCCTTGGTGCCAAAGGTCTTAGGTGCAATCGCTAGCATCTCCCTGTCGGACGAGGAAAGAGCAGAGAGCCACTGCCACCCACGATGGACATTACTGACCTAGATGCTCAGTGACCTAACTCAGTATGAGGTAACTTCCTAACTGCGCATGTAAATTGCTGCTACATGTGTGATCTCTAAGTCTGATATCTGGAACAAGGAAACAAGGGGAAAAGAAACCTATTTATCTGAAACATTTCTACTCTGCATTTCAGCTTGGAATGAGCATTCCAAGTAGCTTACACTGTGCTCTAGAAAAAGAGGGGCTGGGACTCACCATGAATACCTCCTTGTTCTCTTAGAATGGCAATGGAGTGCACCTGAGAGGGGCCAGAACTGACCTCAGAACTGACCTGGTGAGTTTTGGTTGAAAAAAGAGCCCTGCTTACACTTTGAGGAGACACAGAGGCAGGGGTGCCTCACACCATCAGTCAGGATATAGAATTGTAGGCCAGGCCTATGACCCTCATCCAGGGTGAGAGCCTGGTTGAGGGGAAGTTTGGCTTGACAGGGTCCCCCTTCAGTGAGAGGCAGGGAGAGGAGAGATGCTAAGGGAGTTACCATCTACTTTCTGATAGTGTGGGTTGCACATACTGTAGGGCCTTAGCCTATCTAGGCATGTAGAAGTTTTCATGTGTTTTAATCTAGTTTTGGCTCATTATTGATTTCAATTACTTGGTTTCAACAGTTTTTTACTGATAATCTTTTTGTTCAATGCAGTCCATGCATTGTTTCAGAAAGTGAAAGTTAGGTGGCTTTGCCTTTTTGCAAATTGATTCAGATTTCTTCCCCATCCCTAACTGAGGGTACTTTACCAAGGACCCCACAATCTCAAGAGGACCTTGTCTCTGAGTTTAAGAGGACCTACTTCCAAGTAAGTGTGACTAGGACTGCCCGGGCTGAAGTTACTTAAGGGAACGATTTCTCCCTTCAGCACTAAAAATCCATTCATTTCAATGAAGATTGCAGCACATAGGCAAGACAAATGGAATCACTTGTAGAAGTGCCCCAGCTTTGGGCTCTCCTCTTTGTCTTAGAAGGCCAAAGATTAATAATCTGTTTAACTTTCCCATGGAGAGGATACAGTGTCCATTATGGAGAAGCAAAAAAGTGTAAAAAGAAAAAAGCTCGGTTTTCAACTGTTTATCACATCTAATTTAGCTTGCTAAAATGTTCTTGGGAAAACATTCATTTTATGTTTTATTCATGAGCTAAATTTTTATAAATGTGTTGCTCTGATAATATAGCCACATAATCTGCTGCTGACTTCTATGAAATTCAGATAATTATATTAATGAAAGGTAATAACGTGTAAAGATGCAAATATGTATGGGTGATACAGATAAGATGTGGAATCCAATCAAATAGTCTCTTCAGAAATGT
This sequence comes from Podarcis raffonei, assembly GCF_027172205.1. Taxonomy (NCBI): domain Eukaryota; kingdom Metazoa; phylum Chordata; class Lepidosauria; order Squamata; family Lacertidae; genus Podarcis; species Podarcis raffonei. Next base: position 28,785,757 of record NC_070610.1, on the reverse strand, counting down.
TCACTGTCCTGTCAGTACCATGATTTTTTTATATTGCAATTAACTGACAGCTCTGGATTGCCAGCGCACCAGGAAGAAGAGTCAAGACAACCAAATGTGGATAATAGGCTATTTTTATTAAATATAACAACTTGAGGACCTGCAAAACAAACTAACTAGTCATATTCAACCAATGAATCAACTTAAGTCCAGGCAGATGGGGATGATTTCTACTCCCATCACCTGGGCAAGTTAACAGCCGCACACTGTGTTCACGCAGCAAGGTTTCCTAAGATTCCTCCTTCCCCGCTGCTTGGACCTTTGGTGTGTGAGCTCAACAGGCACACAGTGGCCCCACTGGCTAACATTCACCTCAATATGTCTGTCAGGCCAAAGGGCACCTGCAGGCCATGCCTGACAACAGTGACTAAGGGATGCCCTCAACCCAACACTGCCTAGGTAAGTGATCCATTATATCCGAAATCCACTCATCTGCCCGGACCACACGCCAACTAGCCAAATGGAAGGAACGCCACTCTAACAAACATCACCCAACAGTATGGAGTAGGCAGAAAAGAGAAGACCCAGAGCTAGTTAGGTTCTTCCCCCAAAATTCCTTCTCAGCCCCTGAAAGCAGATGAGTATCTTGCAGGCCCACACTGCAAAAGGGCAGGAGGGTATCTTTGTTATGGGTTCCATTTTTATGAGAAAATTATACTTAATGTTTCCTTCTCCAGTGTTAATACCATTAATGAAGTGCAAGATTTTTTGTACCCTTTAACTGATTGCAGGTATTCAAGAGATAACCCCAAAGGTCTTTTTTAGGGAATTAAATATTTGGGCTGCCATCTACCCTCCGGGTTTCTTTAACCTCATGGAAGTCAATAGATTTTAAGCCCATCAGTGTCCAGATTTGCAGCCTTTGCTTCCTGCCATGCCTTACTTCATATTTTTGAATATTTTGTTCTTTTCACACATTTTGTATGTGAACAGAACTATGAATCTGAATAGACTAAAACATTCACCGATATTTGATTAAAGATGTTATACCTGCTGAATCCAACAAGAGAATTACTGGAATACAAAGTCAACAAGATCCCATTTTATTTCAAGGCTGGCCTCAGGAAAAGAGTCAGAATAGTCTTGGCATTGAATAGATCCCCCAAAAAATGCATGTGCTAACATGCGCATCACAGTGCATATATTAGTGAAAAAAGTGTGCAATAGGGCATTGGACTAGATGATCCTTTGTATCCTTTGATTGAATGATTCTATGAAAAATGCATTACATTAGGGAAAGATGTTTCTCAATAATGTGTGTGCTAGACAAAATTGAATGCAAAAATGTGTCTCTTTGGAGAAATACACACTCAAATGCTGATGAAGTTTCACAATGACTTTAAAATAATAATTGCAAACTGACGTGGAAATGTGGAGAACCAAACTTAAGACTGGAAAAAATAAGAAACTGATAAACGGAAAGTGGTGTATTTCCCCACTTATTATTATTTTTTTGTAATAGTGAAAGCAAAGTCAAACACAAATTGATCATCTTGACTCAGGCTCTAATTGTGTTTTCCTACTTTCAGAGGAGCAGAGAGGCAGCTGATGTTCCAGGCAGGAGATCAGGGTGTGCAGAAATTTCTCTTTATCCACAAGAGAGGCACAAATGCATTTCTCTCTCTCTCTCTCTCTCTTTACCCTGAACTGGAGAAGTAGTTTATATATCATCAGTGTGGTACACTGGCAGTGGAGAGCTTTTAGAAAAGCAGCATTTCTCCCCCTCTAGAGTGAGATAATTTTGCCGGCATATATATTTCTTCTTCTTTTATCAGTAGTGGGAAGGGGGTGGGGAATACAATAGGAATATAGCAAGTGTGGGGATAGAAATTTCAGCTTCAGGTCCCCCCCCCCCACAACACAGCGGGGGACTATTCATGTTTAAAAGAGGGGAAAATGAAATATCTGTTTTTGCCCTTTAATTATGCCAGAGTGAAAATAATGGGTTCCTTTTTCTTGCCTGTGTCCTGTCTAAGAGTGAGGTCTGTCTTAAGCTGAACACCATAAATCAGCTGTTGCTGTGGTCATCTACAGTCATTAGAGAGGGTGTCACAAAGAATCAGTCCTGTTTTGTCCTCTATTTCTTTCAGTTGTCCAGTTTAAATGAAAATGCAGCCATGAGGGATGATCCTTAGCAAATGTTGCGTTGTCCTCATGCAAACTGTCATGCAAAACTCTGATTTTGTGAGCTCATGCAAACACCAAAGAGTCTTGTTTCATGATCCAGGCTGGCTATCATTGGCAGTTTGAATGTATTTCTTCATCATTGTGGGGCCAAAATTCTGTGATCGGGAACACGTTAGAAATTTCCTCATGGAATAAATGGAAATTGTTGACTTGTTTTCTGCACTTCCAACTCTTGAAAGTCGGCCTTGTCCAACTCATGTGTTTAGTTTCCTCCAACTCTGGTGCACGATTTGAAAGCCATTGTTGAAAACCATCAAACTCTATTCTTGAAGTTTCACAGCTTAGCTTCCACCCAACTGTCCTGTGAACTACAGTTGCTGAGCTGCTAACAAACGAAATGCCAGCTTGCCAAATTAGTCCTTTACAGGAAGAATGCATGTAAGACAGAAAAAGTTTATTTTAAGATAGATAAAGTGAAACTGTCCAACACGAACTGTGATGAAAGCATAATTTGTGAAAATGAACATCCACTGGCAAAAGGGTCCTTTCCCCCCTTTTCTTTGGCAGTACAGCCCCTCTTTTGTTCTCTGGATTCATTATTTCACCTGGCTCAAATTCAAGCAGCTTCTTCGGCACTTAGTGCTGTTAAATATCCTGCCTTTGCAGGTAAGAACAATTGAAGCCTGGTCTTCTGCCAAAGAGCCCGAGTGAGGAAAGGCCGAAAGAAAGAACATACCTATTTTCCTTACTCTGCTTTGAACAACAGGCCAGCATTATTGCATTGAATATTCATTCATGAATTGCACATGAATATTATTGATCCACTTTGGAGCAAAGAGGAGTTCTCAGGGGTCTGAAATAATTCCCCTAAAACTGTTTGGGTTTGATCCAGAACAGCTTTTCCTTGAATAGAAGGAGTCTTACAGACTTTTCTACTTGCAGAAGGGGCTGGGATCCAGTGGAGGTTTCTCTTCACAGAAAGAAAGGAAGACAATTTCTACCTCTTTCTCTGAGAGACAGTGGTTTTCCACCGCATCAGACTAGGAAGTTTAAAACCATAACACTACTGCAGATGAGTCTGTTTTATGCCTCTCTCTACCCCCCTCTATCTCTCCCTATGTGTGTAAAAACAAACAGAGAAAGACAGAGCATGAGAGCACTGTGTGGCTGCATGTTTGCATGTGAGCGATAGTGTATGTTGGTTGTGTGGTGAATTTGTGTGATATATGGGTGGTATCAGTGGGTTTGTGTGTTTTATATGTGTGGTGTGTTTGTGTATGTGTGGTGTGCATGCATTAGTGAGAACAGATAAGGTAAAAGGTAAAGGAACCCTGGACGGTTAAGTCCAGTCAAAGGCGACTATGGGGTTGCGGCGCTCATCTTGCTTTTCAGGCTGAAGGAGGCGCCGTTTGTCTACAGACAGCTTTCCGGGTCATGAGACCAGCATGACTAAACTGCTTCTGGCACAATGGGACACCGTGATGGAAACCATAGCACACAGAAACACCGTTTACCTTCCCAGCACAGCGGCACCTATTTATCTACTTGCACTGGTATGCTTTCGAACTGCTAGGTTGGCAGGAGCTGGGACAGAGCAACGGGAGCTCAGCCCATAGTGGGGATTCGAACCACCTTCTGATTGGCAAGCCCAAGAGGCCAAGTGGTTCAAAAGCACTCCAGTTCAAAAGCTCGCCAGTGTGAGTAGATAAATAGGTGCTGCTGTGGCAGGAAGGTAAATGGCGTTTCCGTGCGCTCTGACACTCATCATGGTGTCCTGTTGTGCCAGAAGCAGTTTAGTTATGCTGGCCACATGTCCCAGAAAGCTGTTTGCAGACAAACACCAACTCCCTTGGCCTGAAGCGAGATGGGTGCCAAACCCCATAGTCACCTTTGACTGGATTTAACCGTCCAGTGGTCCTTTACCTTTACCATGCCTTAGGAAGGAAGGCAAGACTGAGGGCAGACTAAAGTTGGTGGTACAGTGGCCCATTCACTCTAATGGACCAGTCTCCACTTTGGGTTACTTCCAAAAAGAAGGTGGATTGAACAATGGTTCATGAATGACATGTAATCCTTTCTTTTGCTTTGATGAATATTCAGAACTCTTAATTCCACCTTCCAGAACTGTTCCTTTCACCAGCATGGATATTAACTCTCTTGCATTCAAACTAATTCCACTGTGATTTCCCACCATTTGTATTTAGTCATTGAGCAGATGATCAGAGACTTTTCTTCTAAAGCAGCTCTCCACCTCTCCATACAACACGCCCCCCTCCAAACCGACCGATGCCAATTGCCAGCAAGGATTTGGCCTCTTGCACAAAACATTTCCCCCCACAGGTACAGGGAGAAGAACAGAAAAAGGATGTGGGTTTAGTAAGCATGTTTGGAACAGCCTTGCCGCTCACAACAGAAGGGTGTGTTTTAATGTGTGCCTTTGCAGAACAGGAATGCTTGTGAAATGACTGTAAGCTGGTAGAGAGCAATTACTGAATGCTAGAGGAGGTCTGCATCTGAGAACAGCATCTTGAGCAGTAGAAAAGCACATGCATGTTCTTTTATTCCCTAATATTAATGGGCTGCTTTTGGGTCAAGGCCTTTAAAAGCGTATCTCAAAACCCAGTTCTTAAAAAACAGGGTATCAAACAAAACATGCAATGCTGTCAGGAGCTGTTTCAAGTGCTGTTAGTGAATAATCAAGCAGAAGTAACAGAAAATGAAGAGTTTTATTCAAACTAGCTTACATTCAACTCTTAACTCTCTCTGTTCCTCCTGCTCTGTGTCTATGCTCTTTGTGCAGAGACACTTCCTAATAGCTGTCCCTTAATCTGTGCCTTCCTTCTGGGCCATGAAATTTCTCTCATTCTCTGCTGTCCTAACCCTCTTACTTAAATAGTGAGATATAAGTATATTTATACAGGAGCAGCTGGTGCAGCAGCTCCTGGCTCATGCTGTCAACCCAAAAGTCAGCTGAGGAAGTGAGTGGAACAGACAGGAAGAGGGCTGGAAGGACTGCTCTAAAGGAGGAGGAGAGACGCTGGACCAGATGGGAGGATAAAGGTATGGTGGGTGGCACATTTAGAGGAGGCTCTGTGCAGGGAGGGAGCATAGGTGCCAACTCCCTGGGGCCCTGGGTGCCTGAGCACCCACAAAATTCCCCATGAAGGGATCAAGTACCCACAAATTTTGGTGCCAGGGCCAGGGCCATGCACGCTGCATGGCACCCACGGTCCTGGGCACCCATGGTTGCGGGGCCAAGTTAGCACCCCTGGAAGGGAGCAAGGATGGAAAAGGTGGGGGGGAAGTAAAGAGCTAGGCCTTGCCTATTCCGGCACTCTAACCACTACACTACATGGGTGTACTGTGGCGTGTGTGCTCTTTCACACAAACACTTGTACATGTGTAGAGACAGCTTGTACTTCTGGTCCATGTAATGTGTGAATGAACTTATCAATCAAACTGTATTCAGACACTGAAATCCCCCATGTGATTAGAATTTGCATGAGGGAAAGCTGGGCTGAGAATTATTATTATTATTATTATTAATAATAATAATAATAATGTCTGTTAGTCACATTTTACAAACAAAAAAGTCTCAAAGTGACTTAACAAAGGGGTGGCCATCTATTGGATTTGGATTTGATATCCCGCCTTTCACTCCCCTTCAGGAGTCTCAAAGCGGCTAACATTCTCCTTTCCCTTCCTCCCCCACAACAAACACTCTGTGAGGTGAGTGAGGCTGAGAGACTTCAAAGAAGTGTGACTGGCCCAAGGTCACCCAGCAGCTGCATGTGGAGGAGCGGAGACGCGAACCCGGTTCCCCAGATTATGAGACTACCGCTCTTAACCACTATACCACACTGGCTCTCCATCTATTGCTATCATTATCACTCTCTACAAGCTGGAGTCAAATATCTGAATATCTGACTGATGTAAATTGCTTTTCCTGTGATCAAGATAATTTTTAATATGATTGATCCTGTACTCATTCATTGAACTTCTGGGGCAGAAGAAAACTGGAAGGAGAAGAAAAAGAAGAGGACATGCCAAACTGTTTTCATTTACAGTCGTATAAAAACATGCTTAGAGTAAAACTGGATTAAGTTTGGAAAATAGCCACTCTGGAATCTGTAAATCATGATATATAGAAGGCGAGGATTGGGTGGGTCAGCATGCACAATATGTTCTCTATACCTTGGTCCCTGTACATCAGTCATAATATAACTGATCCCTGAATCTAATAATGCTTGCCCTGTTATTATTGGGCTGGGATTTTTCCAATCATCTCCTGCAAGAAAGGGGACATTAAAAATGTTTCCAGGCTGGTAAATACTCATGTGGCAATTGTACAAGGCTCTCAGGTTTTGTAAACTGAGAGCAGAACAATCCGTGATCGGAATTAGAACTTCAAGAGACAACAAATTTGAAACAAGGTGAACTTTTTCATGAACACTGTTTGATAGTTTTTGTTGTTGGAGTCTGCCTGTTCTCTTGGAGTTCTCTTTTCTAAAAAAAGATATTTGTGCCTCCATGAAAAATTCTTCTGCAAAGCAGAAGATGCAGTTTTCATCCTCCCTAGGATATATCTTTATCAAAATAAAAGAGAAACACCTGCATTTATTAATTTTATCTCTGCTCTTGTGATGGACCAAATGATTCAGCTAAGAGCTTTGCTTAACTGAGACTCATTTTCTCCAGAGCTGTGAGTGGTTTTTTATTATTGTTATTGTTTCATGTTTTAATCAGATTTTAGTTTTATGCATTTTGCTCAATTGATTTGTCATGGCATTTCAGAAAAATATCCTAACATGCTGATTACTGTAAAACATCAAGCACCAGATGGATAAATAATAACAGTAATAAAAAAATCACTATTAACACAATTTCATATTAAACAAATTGAGTGGCAATTGCTCAATTTTGAGTGTAATTGGACCGTTGACTTGTCAAAGAAAAATGCTTCTCAGATGCCTGCTGTTAGAATTATAGTGTAACATAGCTGGCACTTCAAAGTGTGAGTGTTGAATATAGAGCATAATTTCCATTATCCAACAGTATAAGGACTGATTTTGATTTGTGCTTTTTACTAACATTGTTCTTGAGTCTCATTCATCTTAATATATGTCCACCGAAGCAGACAAATGTAACCATCTACCATCACATTGTGATGAATCCACTGACATGTCATGCGCTCCAACATCTCCCCCATGAAAATAGGGACGTCCCAATCCATAATGATAATTTTACTATTTATACCCCACAAATCTTACTGGGTTGCCCCAACCACTCTTGGCAGCTTTCAACATGTATAAAAACATAATAAAACATTAAAAAACCACTTCCCTATACAGGATTGCCTTCGGATGGCTCGGGGGTTGGATAACCCTTCAGTATTTCTCTAATGAAAATAGGGACATGCTAAGGAAAAGTAGGACATTCTGTGATCAAATCAGAAATCACGACGGCTTCTCTAAATTGGGGATGTCCTTGGAGAGTAGGGACACTTGGAGGATCTGACATGTCACGAAACATAGATATGAATGTATATGCTTCTTAGAGGCAAGCTAAACATTGTAGTCCTGCCAACCTAGCAGTTCGAAAGCACGTCAAAGTGCAAGTAGATAAATAGGTACCGCTTCGGCGGGAAGGTAAACAGCGTTTCCGTGTGCTGCTCTGGTTTGCCAGAAGTGGCTTAGTCATGCTGGCCACATGACCCGGAAGCTGTTCGCCGGCTCCCTCGGCCAATAAAGCGAGATGAGCGCCACAACCCCAGAGTCGGCCACGACTGGACCTAATGATCAGGGGTCCCTTTACCTTTACCTTAAACATTGTAGGAGTAAGGCAATGCAGCTTTTCAAATGGTTATCCATCTCAAATGGAGGGTGATGACAAGGTCCTGCCTACTGGCCACTGACATGAGGTGAGTATGAAAGGTCCAACATAAATGCATAGAGTTCCTTCACAGGAAGAAAGTCCATGAACCAATCAGGCTAGTACCTTTCCAGAGCCACTTTTCATGATCACTGAATGACTGGCTGGAAGGGAACAGGACCAGCACATCTGCCCTAGCAACTTCCCACTTGTTTTGTACAGCATGTGAGGAGGATTCATTCAACTTCCCTAGTTCCATTGACACAACTCTGTGAGTAGAGATTTTTCTGCCACCCCTTCCTCCCGCCAGTTAAAGCACAATAAAGAGAGCTGCCGATTTCAATGCTTTTCATTCTTTAGTGTCCTTTGGGTTGCCGGAACATTTCATGGGAGAGGGAATGAGAGGAGCACTCCCTGCTACACACACACATAAATGGCCACATATCACTCTAAGCCAATCTGTCAACAAAGCTGGCTGCTTGAATGCATTAGAAAAAGCATTGCATAGATTACCTTCATGAGTTTCTATAAACATCTGGTCCTCTTGCTTGGGAAGAGGCCACAACACAGAGACAGAATACCTGTTTTGCATGCGGAAGGTCTCAGATTCAACCCCTGCTTTCTCCAGGTAGGACTAGAAAAGACTGGAGAGAAACCCTCCAGGAACCCCAGAGACCCTCTGTCATTCAGTGTAGACAGTTCTGAGCTAGATTGACCAATGGTCAGATTCAATATAAAACACCTTCCTGTGTTCCTCTCAACTGTGGATGACAAAGGTTGAAATGTATCAAATCTGTATTCATGCTAAAGGCCTTTAGTATCTATTTTAATTGCCTGTCTGGAAACTTGTCTTACAACAACAGTGTTGGACATCAGATACTATGGTTCAGTGAGATATGAATGAACCTTCTCCTGGGTTTGCTGTCTGGGTTTGCCATTCCTTTCCGTTCTTCCACATGTCAGAGGCTTTCATTTTTGCTTTTTGTTAACCACTGTTTGCTGCATTGTCTGACTTTGGACTGTGGTTAACATAAACTGTGGTTAGCGTGAACAAACCAGCTTCAGAAAATATGCCTTAAAATTGTCTTGTTTTAAACTAACCATAGATGATGATGAATCACCTTTTCAAATAAGTATCAAGCAATGTACAATCATACAAGAAAAACAGCTAAAATAGGTTTTAAAACAATACAGATTAACACCTTGTAGAAACAAAAATCATTCCACTTTTAACCACAGTTTGTCAGTAACTCTAGATGATACAATACACAATGGTTAACTAAAAGTGGAAGCTAAAACTTTCATGCTCTTCTGAGAGGACTGGAGAAGGAAGTGGGGAGCATATTAGCCCAGGGGGCAGCTAAGTTTGTGTACATCTTGCTAAATCCTCATTTTGCATGATGTCTGAACACAGCTAATGACATGCCCTAGGCTGCCCAATGAGCTTCAGTCCAGTTTTGTTACATCCAAGAGCTGAACCAGACATGGCACAATGTGCACATTTCTGGTGATGAAAATAGCATTTGATGGGAACCCTGTACAGCTCTGTAGGAAAGGAGGATAGGAAGAGGAATACTTTCTCCCCCTGCCATAATGCTGACAGTTGCCACCTCTCCAAAGCTGCTACATGCTCTTAAAGGGAAAGCAGGTTCTGGTGCCAATAGGAAATCCCCTTGGAACACAAATATAGCAGCTTCAGAGAACCAAAGCTCCAAGCTTTCCTCCTCTTCATCCTGATGCTTCTTGGACTCTTAAGAATAACTGAGCATATAACAAAAATTGTGTATATTACATTAACAGAATTAAAATCACATTTAGCTTGGCCCTAGGACTGCTCTATATGCACTGCAGCATCCCAGTTAACATCTTTGGATTGTAGACAATGCAAAGCAATTAGCACTTGTACTTGCCTTTCTTCCGCTGGCACACCCAAGCAATTACACCAACTTCTGCAAAATCCCTTGAGCCTTCCTGTCACTGCTGCCCTCACTTCAGTATAAAGATCCATCATCAAGGCCTTTAGCATTGCAGGATCTGAAATCAAAGGCTCTCATAACTTTTTTTTGTGATGCCCTAGGATTCCAGAGTTAGGGGCGGGAGAGTGAGATCATCTGACACTCATAACACTTAGTAGCAAAGAAAGGCTGACTGTCCCAGAGTGCAAAGGAATTCTTAGCATGTTGTGTTAAGGGATCAATGAGAATTTAGCACCTCTATAAATTCCTGAACTTCCAAGTTGTCAGTTTTGAAATATAATTGTTATTATAATTCTGGCTTTGTGGATGTAAGTGCACATTATGAACACAACAATTTGGCTATTTGAACACTTTGGTCTTTGCCAAAGAGAAAATAAAAAAGGTGTCTTGCTATTAACAAGATATCCCCAAAGCATTTAAAATCCTTCTCAAACCATTAAAAAGTGTGATTCAGTTATGGCTAATTTGTTAGAACATGTACTGAATGATTTTGGATGAGACTTGCTAGGAATCTAATGATGGCTTTTACCTGCCATTCCAAGCTTTTCATTGATGTGGCATCTTGCAGGAAGTGGTTATGAATACTCCGATCCTGGTGCCAAATTTAATTGGCAGGAGAAAGAAGCTCATTGTCATTAATTACCCAATGGTGTTCCATTTTGCTTAGCATCCCGATAGATGGCAGAAAAAAATGGGAGCAGGTAATTTCCTCACACCATATGCCAGTAATGATGGAATGTCTAAACACTCCTATTGTTTTTGCCTATGTGTAAGGTAAAGGTAAAGGACCCCTGGACGTTTAAGGTGACTATGGGGTGCATCACTCATCTTGCTTTCATGCTGAGGGAGTTGGCATTTGTCCACAGACAGCTTTCCAGGTTGTGTGGCCAGGATGACTAAACCACTTCTGGTGCAACGGAACACCGTGAAGGAAACCAGAGCACACGGAAACATCATTTACCTCCCCACCACAGCAGTACCTATTTATCTACTCGCACTGGTGTGCTTTCGAACTGCTAGGTTGGCAGGAGCTGGGACAAAGCAACGGGAGCTCACCCCATCATGGGGATTTCAACCACTGTACTTCTGATCAGCAAGCCCAAGAGGCTCAGTGGTTTAGACCACAGCGCCCCCCACATCCCTTGCCTATGTGTAAAGGTGATGTGTCATGCTGAATAGCATCAATGTCACAGCTCCTACCCCCCGCGCCTAGATTCTTGTTCATTTTTCACCATTATTTCCTGACATTTTCTGTTAGGTGCACATCAGACTCAACGTGACAGTTTTTCAAATTCCATTGTGCTGGTGTTGAGACTGCCATTAACGAGTAGTTTTCACACTGTGTTCTGAGGAGCACCAGAGTTCCTTGGAAACTTATCAGGGGTTTTCTGAATGCGAAGATCAGTAAAAGTGAACAAGCCTCCATGAAAAACAGCTTGCCTACTATTACCAATCTTCTCCTTCAATGAACAGCAGCAGGAGAATATTGTGTTTGTACTAGAATATACTCTCAATTTACAGAGGGCAACCATGTAGCCAAATGAGCCTGGCCTGAACTCCATGTCAATTGGCTCTAGAATATTTTTTGTAATGCACAGGTTTTTGTGGTAGATGCAGGGGTATCCCTCAGTTTGTAAAGCAAGATGGGAATCTTTCCTTGAAGGTAAGAAGTTTGCAAACCACAGATCCAAAGCAACTGATACCTCATCAATTTTACATGAAAGTGTCCTGATGGTGATCTGTTATTAATACATATTAAAGCCTTATTGCTTTGAGTCAAAGCTGTTATATGTATTTTTGATGTGGCTGCTGTGATTGTGTGGTTGCCAGTCTTGTATGATATTCTATACTGGTTCATTATGCACCACAATTGACGGGAGGAAAGGAAGAACTTACTGGATGCCCCAATAAGAATAAAAGTGAATGGTCAGATAAGGAAGCAAATTAATCATAGAAGTGATCAGATAGTAGCCAGGGTTAGGTTTGTTTATTTTATCATGCTCATTATGGTATTAAAAGCCAATGAGAAGTCTAGGAATATCAATAGGTCAATCTCCCCCTGTCTTTCTCCAGGCAAAGAAACTCCATGTGGGAAACCAAAGCCAGGCTTGAGGCCAGATTGAGACAGATCCAGCAACCTGGGCTCATCTGTTATCTTGTCCTCAGAACCATCACCAAGATCTATTGCAAGATCAAGTGTTTCTACCAACTGGATTGAGAAAAGAATGGATCAAAAGTTGCATCAGTGATAGACACAAATGTCTAGGTTCACTGGGTGCAAACTGGACCAATTTGTACCCAGGTTTGTACATTGATACAAATCTGACAATAAAATGACCACATTGGTAAAGACAACTAAATTGCCTGGTAGGGAAAGTCCATTTAATCCACGAATAAAATAACCCTTGCTAGTTTTCTAATTATTTACTTGCATGCCTGGGAAATAAATCCAATACCTTTTGGTCTCTAGCCTCCATTCATTTCTTCTTATTAGCTCAACTTGCTGGAAAGTGCAGTGAAACCTGTGTTAAAGTGACCACGCGAGGGGGTGGGGGACGGGAAAAAAATCAATTGCCTTGCAGAGAAAGGCATTTGCAGAAGGTCATAAAAGGTTGTACCAGGGACCTCAGGGATTCTTTAAAATAGTTATGTGAGCAAGACAGTCACCTCTCAGAGCTGTGGCTTATTGCAGGTTTGAGGCTTCTGCTGACAAGAGCAGCACTGGTATTGTAAGAAACGTGTACCAAAAGCTTGAGCAGAAGGTCATTCACATACTGTTTAGGACTAATGGACAGCCATTTGCTCTCAGAGGGTGGCTGGCCTTCGTGAAATCAAAACCAAGGATCCATCAGGTAAAATTTTAAAATGTTAAGCATTGAAACTTTATTCAAATAATAATTTTTAAAAACCCTCCAGCACCCCATCTTTCCAGTCTAGTCAATTTAGCAATTGAATATATATAAACAAATTGTGGAGTTAGGGAAAAAGACTTTTGCTCTCAAAGGAGATGAATATGTAACCCAGTTCTCCAAACTTGCTTTAGCTTCATAGGTTTGTTAAACACATGCACAATCATTTTTGGTTGAAATTGGTGCTGTGGTGTATGTGTGTGAAATATATTCCTAAGTGCCTTAAAGCGAGAGTGTTCTTCATTTTCTTTATCTGTGGCTGCTTCAGCACATTTCCCCCAGTGAGATTGTCTTCTTCCTTTCTAGAGTGATCCGCAATGACCACGATAACATCACAATGTGATGTAATGGTTGGAGTGTCGGCCAAATGTAGAAACTCAGATTCAAGAGACTCGGGTTCACATTCCTGCTCAGCTATTAAAGGTAGCTGGTGACCTTGGGCCAATCAGAGCGAGATAAAACAAATAAATACATTTGGCTTCTTGATGATATCTCTGAGGACAAATGAAGCTGATTCAATGTGGTTACTAAGGGTGATCCTAGCCAATTAGGGATCATGAAGTGAATGTGATGATATCACAGAGTGCAAACCAAGTCCATTGTTAAGGGAAATGTTTTCTGAAAACAGCAATACTTTGTTCAGCGTTTTCATTGGTCACCGAAAAAGCCACTGATGGGTGGGAAGGCTTTAGACACTGATATAAATGTTCTGAAAATGTTCCCATTAGCACTAAGATTGATGCACATGTGCAGCTTACCATAGGCAGCTTCAGCACTGGATGAGAAGGGGCAATGTTTTTGTGAGAAGTATGGGGTACATGTGCCTGAAGAAAACTCAGAATTATTTGAATCAAAGTTAGAAGATATTAACATCAGGCTTTAGGTTTCCTCATTTTTTTTTCTTGATGGGGAAATTCACAAACTTGCTTTGCAGAAACTCTAGCAGGTGACAGTAGTGGGCATGACACTCACTTATAAGATGCAGAATACTCTATTCTCAAAAGATGCTGCTTCACAAAGAACAGATGGACTGACCACTAAGTTACTTTAGCTGCCTGTGGTAGCTGATTAAAGAACCCACTCCAGTTCAGTGACATTTTGATTCGGTGCCATTTAACAACAAGATTCTGGTTAATATGTCCCGTTTTATAAAGCACAAATCTTACTCATAAGACTCATTATTTTTGTCCCTCAATTTAGTCTGAATCACAAAGTGCTGATAAAACAGGTTTAGAAGCCCAGTCACCAGGCAATTTTCAAATTACTAAAATAAATTACCATCGTTAGTAATGCTTTTCTCACTTTGGGATCTGGTTAGAAAAGGCAACTTTCTTTTCTTTGCATCTCCACTTGAAATCTGGATGGAGAGCGTTGCTTGGATTATCTGAGTACTTTTGTGCACAATTACAGCCACATCCTGACATCTTGTCTTTTAGCCTTAAAATTGTATCAAACATTGCCCAAGGGCACATTGACCTTGCCTTGCATGTCTTCAATATTTCACAATGACTTTTCAAAGTATTAAGGAAGTATCCCCCCCCCAAGCACCAGCAGTTGATACTGATCAGCCTACAGTTATTTCTGACTTTAGCCATAACAGTGAAAGGAAATATGATTTCTGCAAGAAAGCTAAGGAAGCCATGTTGGTCCAGAAGAAAATACTTGAAAACTCAGATGGGCAATATTGTTACCTGGACCAACCAAAATGTCACAAAATATTGGGAAGCTTTTGCATGCTATAGAGCTCTTGCTCAGGAGAAAGGATAATGAAAGTATTGTTCCACAGTGGATTCTGTGTTTTCAGACGTTGCATAGGTAAGAAGAGGATTTCTTCTTAGGACACCTCCAGACTGTCAGCATTTTCTGGGAGGGATCCAAGTGCATAGCTGAATTTTACGTTTGCACAATTAAAGTGCATTAAAGGGTTTTGTTGCTCTAGTGCAACAAATCCATTGAAGAAAAGAAAAGAATCATCTGGAATTCTGGAGGTGCTCAAAGTGACAGGAAAATGAATTGAAAAATATGGAATGAACAAATGGCTAACAGAAAGACATATAAACATCCCATTAGCAACTTAGCGTGAATGCTGGATAAATGCTTATGATTGTACAACTGCCCCACAAACAAATCAGAACAAATGCTCAATGAAGTTATAATCTAACCACCATGTAAACTTCATGCAAGTAAATCGAGATGAATGTGCAATAAATGGGTTACATGTTGGAGCCCCTAATCTCTCAAACTCTGGAGTGCAGCTGGTGCAACGAACTGCTCATAGCTCTGCAAAGTACTACTGCATGTTTCTAGTTTCTGTTTAGATGGTGCCTGAAATGGTTTTCTTTGTGAGAAAGCCGGGTGTACTATATTCGAATTTAATATTATGTTACATGCCACCCCAATCTCCCAGCAGCAGCTGCATGAGATTCAATGGATTTCACGTGCTCACCCAAGGTTGTGTTTCTGCTAGGAAATCAAGGAACAGCGAAGACTAATGTCTTTAAGAAATATGGTTTATTGTACATGCATTTACACCCGGGTCTACTTTAGAGAGAGTTCAGAGCGTTAGGCCTACATCTCAAGAGCAGCTTGTTCCCCAATGCATCCTTGGAGTCCAAGGCCTCCTACATACCATCTCCAGGCCATCTGTCATGGATGCTTTAGCTGAGATTCCTGCGTTGCAGGAGGTTGGACTACAGATGACTCTTGGGTACCTTCCAACTCTAAGATTCTATGATCCCAGCCTGCCAATATAGTTCTGCCCCACATGGCCTCTGCTTGGAGTTCTGGCTCCATCCTTCTCCTTCCCATAGATCCTTGCCAGAAAAAAACCCAACCATTGTGTAAAATAACACTTCTCCCCCTCGTGGGCACAGCCTGCCCCCTCCGCTGTTTTCCTATGTCATGAAAGCTGCAGTACTAAACCTTTGTCCACCCACAGTCACCATGGTAGAGAATCTCTTGCCCTGGTGATGGTTTTCATTGATGAGTCGTTACTCTGGTTTGCTTCTTAATTCTTAATTATTAAATTTGCACACAGATCTCAGGACAGTTCACAATAGCTACACTCAACCAGCCTTGCCAGGCTGGCTTGGCTCATTAGCATTAGGCTAAGTCTAGGAATTTCTGCATTTGGCACAGTTTAGTCAAATCTTCGTTAATTCTAACTTTTGCTAAAAAGGTAAAGGTAAAGCACCCTGACAGTTAAGTCCAGTTGCAGACGACTCTGGAGTTGCGGCGTTCATTTCACTTTACAGGCCAAGGGAGCCAGTGTTTGTCTGCTTCTGGCACAACGGAACACCAAAACCAGAGCAGCACATGGAAACACCATTTACCTTCCCACCAGAGCTGCATCTACTTGCACTTTTTGACGTGCTTTCAAACTGCTAGGTTGGCAGGAGCTGGGAATGAGCAGTGGGAGCTCACCCCGTCATGTGGATTTGAACCACCAACCTTCTGATTGGCAAGCCCTAGGCTCAGTGGTTTAGACCACAGCACCACCCGCGTCCCTTAACTTTTGCTAATTCTACCCAAATCTATAACAATTAGACTATTTAAGAGATGGTGGTGCCTAATAACGTTCTCCGTGCGTTTGACAGAATGCTGTATATTCTGTATGCCACAGGACTGATTGTTCTGCAATCTGACTAAGGTTGAGTTCACACATACATGCATATCTCACGTCACTCCATTACTCAGAAACAGTGAGGGATGAACATGCATGTATGAACTAGCACTGCCATTGGGACTTTTCCCTGTCAAAGAGCTAGGTGGACCTTCTTCCTCACTAGAATGTCCTCCTTCAAAGTCAATTGACCCATAAGCTGGTGCACAGCCTGCCTGTTGTTGTTGTTGTTGCAACCTGCAGTTTGTGGTTGGGACTTAACTGCCTCCTGTGGCCCTGCCCTTCTTACTCCTTTGGAAATAGATGTGGAACAGCAACAGGAGCTTCCTGGTCTAACGTTGTTCCAGTTCTTTCACGGGCAACACAATCCAGGATCAAACAGATAAGGAAGCCTCTGCACCAAAGTCTTGCATCACAACTGCTTGAAGACAGGCATGCTTCATGAACAAGCACAATAAAGCATGTGTTCTGGGTCCGTGTGTTGCTAGGAAAGGGGCAGAAAGCAAAGCAAAATAGCTTCAAGTGCTAGTATTTAGGAATTCAGGGCTCATCCCAAATCTTACAGTTCCCAGCAGTTCCTAGTGATCAAAGAAACACAGTTTATCTGTAAGTAGAAATGAAAGGCTCATCATTATAGCATGAACAGAGCTCTGGGTAATGTGGTTGGTGTGATGTGATTAAGAAAAGCCTCACTCTGGAGATTTTTTAAATTAACAGCTTGACTGACACTAAACTTCTCAGGTAGTTTGGGTTGCTGAGCACTAAGTGCTAATATTTCATTAATTATAATAATAACTGGGGCAGCACAGTAGGTGAAATAAGCAGAAATTAAAAGTGTTGTTAAGAAAATATCTCAGGCACCTGTTTTTCAAATACATCTCTTCCCTGTATTTTGATCCTTCCTTCCCTAATGATGCTTTATTTATTGATTGCTTAAGTAATAATTATTATAATATTTTTTATTTATACCCCGCCCATCTGGCTGGGTTTCTCCAGCCACTCTGGGCAGCTCCCAGCAGAATATTAAAAACATGATAAAACATCAAACATTAAAAACTTCCCTAAACAGGGCTGCCTTCACATGTCTTCTAAAAGTCAGGTAGTTGTTTATTTCCTTGACATCTGATGGGAGGGTGTTCCACAGGGCAGGCACCACCAGCAAGAAGGCCCTTTGCCTGGTTCCCTGTAACCTCACTTCTCGCAGGGAGGGAACTGCCAGAAGGCCCTCGGAGCTGGATCTCAGTGTCCGGGCTGAACAACGGGGGTGGAGACGCTCCTTCACTTGTAAGTCGATCCCCCCCCCCCACACAAAGATTGTCCCTGATACATCTCCGTTAGCATTGTTTACATGGACAAAGAGTGAAATCCAACACCAGAGCACTCATTCTTAGTGGAATGGATTCCTTCTCATCCTTTAGACCCTTGTCCATACCCCAAATCTGTCCCAGATAGTCGGGGGGAACCTCTGGAGCAGATCTTAAATGGGTAGAGGGGACTGAATGGGCAAACAGAAGAAGGATATCTTCACTCCCAGGACATTGGATATCACTGCTAAGCAACATATGATCAGTCCTCAGGTCTGGTCAGTGGAAAGTGCTTGAAGACTCTGGTCAGTGCTAGGAAAGGTGACTGCTTTGCAAACTCATGTTCACCCCTTTAGGTCTCATGATGGAAGATAGGTGGGATTTAAATGTAAGAAAAGGAATAAATAATTATAAAAAATAAACATATCCAAGCTTTATAATGTCCCAATAGGAAGCTTTTTATTTATTTATTTATACTTGCATATATTAGAAAAGCTTGGGGAAGTCATTCTTTGTGAGTTTGTATAAAAACTAGATTGAAACTGCTCAGTTATCCTGCAGATTTCATATTTTGATTTTTGTGATACAGTTCTAGATTAAAGAAGCTAGCAAAATGCATATAAAAGTGCGTTTTTTAAAGGATAAAATACATTTAGTAATAAGTATTTGTGAGAAGACATTCTTGTAAACTGCTTAGAAGTCTATTTTGTGATTATGCAGCATACAAATAAATTAACTACAGTGGTACCTTGGGTTAAGTACTTAATTCGTTCCAGAGGTCCGTACTTAACCTTAAACTGTTCTTAACCTGAAGCACCACTTCAGCTAATGGGGTCTCCTGCTGCAGCCGTGATGCCGAAGCACGATTTCTGTTCTCATCCTGAAGCAAAGTTCTTAACCTGAAGCACTATTTCTGGGTTAGCAGAGTCTGTAACCTGAAGCGTATGTAACCCGAGGTACCACTGTAATAATAAATAAGCTAGCCAGTATTGTCTAGTCCAATGGGCAGTTGTTATCCAAAATCTCATGTGATGGCTTTCCCCCCTCTCCCAGTACGCTGAGATATCCGGGATGATCCCTGAATCTTTTGGCTATAAGCTATGCATTCTCTTAATACGCTACAGGCTGTTCTACATATTTCAATAGTTGGATATGAACCTTCCGTTTCAGACTTTTCTAGCAGCTGAGGCTCTGTTGTCCCATATGTGTTGGTGCGTGTCAGATTTCACCTGAGTCTGCATGCAAATTTCCCAAACAATGTTGAGACCCCCATGAGTAGACCTGTGAGTCAATGATGCCCAAATGTATTCCACACACATCTTTACAAGTACATATTTGTAAACCTAATTTTCCTCACTCTGCTGGTGAACTTAAAGTTTCCTTCTTCTTTATAGACAGAACCTAGTTCTACATTGTCAGGGAACTGCCATCAGTGCCGGAGGGAGAGAGCAAGCTCCAGGGGGATTCCAGAGGGCGTCCCGGGATGGGGAGAGGCAGCCCAGCTTCCGGGGAAGAGAATCAGTGTAGCACCAGTGGAGAAGGGGGGCAGATGGGGGAATCGGCGAGGCGGTCCCATGACTCCTTGCCAGGGACCAGCGGGGGGAGCAAGGATCCTCCACTGCCTACGCCCTCCTTGAGCAGAAGGCTTCTGCGCAGGGAGAGTAGGAGGAGACTAGGCGTCAAAGAGCTTCTTTGCTGGAAGAAGTTTAAGAAATGCCCACTGACGGATTCTGCCAGTGATTGAGACAGCCACTGGTGAGTGGCTGTCCGGACAGAAAAGGTTCACTCAGGCAACCCAGCCAGGTGTTGGCACCGGCTTACGCACGAGCAACCCCTAGAACCATTACATACATATTATTATTTTTTCCCACCAAAAAATGTGTTTCAGTTTCACATTTGAGAGAGGGAATGTTTTTCTGAGGCTTCTCAGACATTATGAAACCCAACCTGAATATGTATTCAAAGACAATTTTCTTTTCTCCTGATTTCTGTCTCGAAGGATGTGTGGGTGGACTCGTGGGGGAGCAACAGATATCTCAGTTTCTTCTTGTTCTCTGGTTACGAGTGAGGAGGAGAGAGCAGCACCATGCTGGCTGTCCCCAAACATCCCATGTTGCAAGACACGGAGAGGAATCACTCTGACCATTTGTCTCTTTAAAGAAGGATTTTTCCCCCTTAAACAACAACAACAAAAACCTCTTCGTATTTTTGGATATGTAGCTGTCACCATAACCTCTCATCGAGCAGCCCAGGAAAGCCACTGCTGTGAAATCAAATGTTCCCATATCTCTGCCTGAAGCTCTGTTGCCTTTGCACTTTCCACGCACCCCCTTAAAATGGGAAAGCGTACAACAGATGCCTTATGCATTATGTATGTCACATAACAGAAGCCAATTGCCACATGTGTATTTTGATACTGAATAATTCATGGCTAATCTGCTACAACTGCAGTGGGACTGCTCCACCCAGCATTGTAAAAGTCATTTAGATGAACCGAGTTAATTTTGGTTTGCCCTTGGAGATCTCGAAGCACAAACCGCACTTGGAATGCCATGCAAACCACGCGGAAACGCCACTGGCTTTTTGCAGTCATTGGGGACGCTCGAAATCAGGAGGGTCTAGGTATTTGACAAGTGGCTGATGGATGCGAAGGAGTTGTCTCTGCAGGAAAATATTGGGCTGCATGCAAAGATTTCCGCTCCATGAACAGAAGATTTGTGGTCATGCAAGGCATCCATGTGTTGAATGGTTTCTTTAAATGTAAAGGTTCATCATTGTTCCACCCGATGTGTATGTCTTTAAGGGGCCAGAGCAAGGGCCAGAGCAAGATAACGAGACCCAGCTTTACAGCTGTGAAACACAGCAGGTGCTGCTGAGTTGTATTTGATTAAGGTGTGTCAGCATTTGGGTGTAGTATATAAGGAGCAGCAGCTAGCTCTCCCATTACCCTGGGGGATGGGTTGGTGGTTGGGTCTGGTTTGGTTGTTAATGTATTTAGTGTAAAAGGAGTTTTTGTTTTTCTTATTAAAACCTTGTTTAAGTTATTTTTGAGTCCTTTTTTTAATGCATGGTCTCCCCAGCAAGCTCTCTGCAGCACTACCATACTGCAAATAGCCAACACCATGGGTGAAAACATTGGATCCAACCAGAGGCGTTGAGTGACATGAACGTTCTACTTGCACCATTAGATCCGAGGTGGCTCATTCATGCACACAAGCCAGCTTGCATGGCGTCAGCCACACCAATGGAACTGGGGAAGTAGCACACAGCCTTCTTGGTGGTGGCGCCCACCCTGTGGAATGTCTTCCCATCAGATGTCAAGGAAATAAACAACTATGTGGCTTTTAGAAGACATCTGAAGGCAGCCCTGTTTAGCGTTTTTAATATTTGATGTTTTATTCTGTTTTTAATCTGTTGGGAGCTGCCCAGAGTTGCTGGGGAAACCCAGCCAGATGGGCAGGGTATATAATAATAATAATAATAATAATAATAATAATAATAATAATAAATAATAATAAATAATAATAAAAAATAATTATAAGCTGTGAGTGGCCATCTCAGCGTTCTGATAGCTGAGGCACAGTTTCTCCTCTGAATTCAACTTAGAGGTATACAATAAGTAGTTAGCCTTGCAGAGAACCAGCAGGTGACCTCCTCTGAGGGCAGGCAATTCTTTCAGATCCCTGCAATGGGTGTAAATGGATAATTCAATCACTCCTGCTGCACAGAGACCATGGCCTTACCTGGCCTTAAAGGAGGCTTGATTGGAATCAAGCATGCCCAGAGGCTCAGAAGAACTTCCAACTATTCAATTAGCCTATTTCTCAAGGTACACAAGCTGTTCTCTCAGTCACTCTAGCATCAGCCCGGTCAGTTTGAGAATGACTTCATGGAGCTAAAGGCACATGAAATCCTGGACCAAAAAGACTTGTTGCAGCCTCATATCAACACCGCCACTCACTCATTCACCCTCCACAGCAGAGGGATTCTTGCTGCGACTCTAAAGCATAGCTATCAACGTTTCCCCTTTTTAAAGGGAATTTCCCTTATTCCGAATAGGATTCCTTGCAAGAAAAGGGAAACGTGGACAGCTATGCTCTAAAGAGGAACAGGAAGGACACAGTGATAAAATCTGGTGTCTTCCTTCTTTGCAAAGAGCTGCGGCTTTGCTACAGGTTAAGTGGACACCAGCATACAGAGCGCTAGAATGGGACTTTCTGAATGATGGGAGCAACTGTGAGAATCAATATCTGCTGTCGTAGAGGTTCCTGACAATGGGGTTTTGCCCAGGGCTGCTGTGCAACCTGCGCTCTGGGAATGAGGCTTTCATCATGGCAGGTTTAGCAATGGCATCCAGCACCTATCAGATGTCTCTTCAGCTGCTGAGGCCCAATCTGTTTTTTATACATATTTCTGTAGCAATAATAGGCAATGTAAGAGAGCGCAGAATCCTCACACTAAAAGGGAAGGCCAAATTGTTCGATTCCAACTGCTGCATGGAAGGACTCTTCAATTTACCCAAACTCAACAAGTCAGCGAGTGCGGTGCAATAGAGGTCACAGGGACTCTCAGAGAGTGGAAGAATTCAGAAATGTGCTTAAGGAGACTAGCCACATACTTAAAGCTCTGAAACAAAAAACGAGACTGAACTTTGTCTCGTGCAAAAATCCAACCTGCTGCTGTAATGCGCGGAAGTTGTCCTGCAGCTGTGGTTGCTGAATAAGCTGCTTTGGTCTAAAAACATAAAAGGATATAATTAAATGCACTCTTTCCCATCCACCGATATATAGTAACATTTGAAATCAATTCCTCCCAATGTAATTAGATATTAACTGCAATAATAAAGGTAAAATACATTTCGGATGTACTTTAAATGTACATCAGATGTACGGACGAAATCAGTGGGTATTTCCCTCTGTTCTTCTACATCTCAAACATAATGAAGCACATATCTAAAAAGATTCATTACTAGCCAGCTGAAAAGGAAAGGATATCTTGTATTAAAGTTTTCAGAACTGCCTGAAATTAAATGCATTTTTAAATTATAAAAGTACCCATGAACTTTAAGAAAGTTATTTTTTTTAAAAAAATTCACCTCCACTTTTTCATCTTTGTTCTTTTTAGTGTGAGATGAATACAAACTCTCCTAATGCAATTTGGAGTTCCTGGGCATAAGAATCCTGAGTCCTCATCCAAATAAAGAGATCTACAGAGAAGTAGCTAGCAGAGCAGGGAATGGAATCCTTGTGGGAGAACCCTCTGCAACAATGTCAGATGAATTCAAAGGCTCTGTTGTTTTTAAGTGCCTTTGAAATAAAAAGAACACACTCATTTTCCAGGCTGGTGCGTGATTACATAACCTTAATAAAATATAAGAGCCTGTTTCATTAATCAGTAACACACTCAGCACCGTAGACATATTATAAATGGCATTTCCTCTCATAGGGTTAAGAATGAAGTAATGCTAAACAAGTCCAGTGGGCCTGCTGTCCTTGAAAGCACCCTACAATGTTGGTTTATTTTGAATGGAATCCCCTAAAGGACTACTTATTCAAAAAGGGTTGATTTCCCAAAGTGTTTCTTTTTTTCCAGATTCAAAGCAAACATCTCACAAAACTAATATGCATTTTTAAAAAAGAGAGTACAACACTGCTTTCATCTGCCGATTGCTCAAACACTAGATATGGTAGCTTGCAGAACAGGCTAGTACAACTTGGGTTCTTGCAATACGCCTATCAAACCTATTCCAACAAAAATCACTACCTGGGAGACACACACACACACACACACACACACACACACACAGTCTTAAACTGAATTCCATTTGCATCAGCGTATCAAAGCAGGCTGTTTATGACATGGTGTCTTAGGAGTGCAAGCTTATTCCATTACATCAGCAGGGGGAACTTGTAGTCATACAGAAGGTGCTGGAGTATGACCCCCATCACCCATATTGGCCATGCTGGCTGGGACTGATGGGAGTTGGGAATCCAAGACCAGGAAGGTTACAGGTTCCCTACCTCTGCTTTATATGAATACTGTATGTACTAGATCTGAGGAAGTCAGTGTGGTGCCCTCTAGACGTTATTGAACTCCAACTCTTGTCAGCCTCAGCCAGCATGGAGCTGCCAATATAGTAAGGTGCACTCCGAAAAACATTTAATGTTGAAGTCAGGAAAAAAAATATGAGAACATTACATTACATGTAAAAAAAAAAAGGTAGATTTAAATAATATAATAAAATTATGTTACGAGCTGCTAAGGACACAAAATGCAATTGAACAGAAAAGATGGCCACACATCACAGAATAGAGTGGCTGGGGCAACCCTGTCAGATGGGTGGCGTACTATTACTACTACTACTACTACTAATAATAATAATAATAATGGAGCAACCTTCTCATCCCCAGTATGAATTAAGCATGCTCAGTGTCCATAGAATGTCAGGTGTTGGGAAAGTAAAGGTAAAACCATAATGGAAGAAGTCATAGCTAACTGGAATATGGAACAACGGCCCCACATAACCCCACATTTTCTCCTATTCCTACTTGTACAAGAGAGGCATTGGTTGTTGTTTTTTAGCAATACAGACTGCTTCCCTTCCCTTGATTTGGAAGAGGCTTGTTAATTCTCAGATAATGCCAAGGTTTTTAATGAGAATCCTCTGGAAACTTGTAAGCTTCACCACCAGAAAGTTCCTAGCACAATGGTCTCTGGGAGTTGCTGTTTACTGGGTATTCTGGATCTTCAGTGCTTGATAAAGTATAGTCTTTAGGGATATTTGCAGTGGGAACTGCCTGGTGGTAAGTCTCCCACTTTATATATTTGGTCCATCATGGTCAAAACAATTTATCTTGAAGAATCCCAGCCCCTATGATTATTCACAAGGTGTTGGCCTTGGTAAAGGACTTGGTTGTCTTCAACCTTCAAATGTAAAAACACAACCCACAAACCTAGACCTAGGGACAGAATGTTCATTATAAAACCTGAATGCTGAGTGCATTTGAAGCAGAACCATGTAGCCAATCAGCTGTACAAGAATCCTGCCATTTGAATGGAGCACCTTAAACACATTAGGCTGGATTCATATTTAGTTAGTTGAACTTAGGTCTCATTGACATGACTAAGTGAAGCCCCTTTCCTTTCCATGGGACCTAATTGTACCTAATCCTGTCTGGATCCAACCTGTGAAACTAAAGGTGAATGGAATGCGCCTTGCTGTCGTTCTGAGAGGTATGGCCAACAAATATTTGGCAAGTTTCCATTTGCTCATTTCAGCAAACAAGGGCAAATTGATTGCCAAAATCCCATAGCTCTTGACGTGGCTATATGGATTGACATGGCTATATGGAATGACAGATTGGTTTTGATCCCAAAAGCCATCAACACTTTATCAAGACTAATAGTATGTTTTCACCGGTCTCATGTGACAAATACTTCGTAGGGTTGAGTCTTTCTTTCTGAATTTCATAGTGGATGATTTGTACTGTATGTTATGAAAAACGACATGACTCTGGATAGATCAAGATTAGTTTGTTTCCACAACCCAAATTTTTTTTGTTTCCCAGGTCTATATAATTTCCTGCTGCCTTGAGGGTTGATGACAAAGTAGGTGATCTTTCTCAGTTATTTTCTATGTGTATGTGTGATACATTGTTTATGATGCTTTCATGATATTTAGAAGGTTGTAAACTATCAGTAGTCATAACGAAGCCTCCGTATAAAAATAATTTATGATGGAGCAAAGCTTTTAGATGGTACTCAATTATAAATTAGATAAAACTGGTAAGGTTCATATTGACCTAGACTTCTTGAAAACATGTTTGGCATTGACTTTATTTTCAATTTTTATATCTGTGTTAAAGGCCTATAGCAAAAATAGATTTTTTTAATGTCTTTAGTTCTGAGAATACTTTGCCAGGAACAAATTGCTTTTAACTTGCTTATATTATGAAAAACGATTATTGCACATCAAACCAAAACATTAAAAGTGCAGACATTTTATTGTCAATTTAGTGGCCTCGATGTAAACCAAAATATCTCAGGCTGTCTATTGCTCTGAATTAATTCTGTGCTTGTTTAGTTGGAAGTGTATTCCTCTGAGTTCAGAGGGGCTTACTCCCATGCATAGGACTTCAGCTTTAACATGCATGATTCTGCACAATGAGGAATTTACCGAGATGGAATCTGTTCACAGGGCAAAGAAGTTCATTTGGTCCATTCTGGGAAATATATATGATGAAGAGGCAAATGATAACAGACTTGGGCACATGGATCACAGCCAACAGAGAACAAGCATCCAATCACCATGCACTGTGCATAACACTCATTAAATTGTGCTTGGGGATTAGCTTTCGGTCTCACTGAATTGCACTTCAATGGAATCTGACTTATGGTTTGCTGACAATGTATGGCCTCAGAGAGCGGGCCTTTGATGTGTTCTCTAGGAAGTCTAGGTTGAACTGAACTGTTTCTATTTTTACATTACATTTTCTGACAGGATTCGTGCTCATTTTTTAAGACGGGGTGATTAATACACCAAGTGTTCAGTATGGCAGTATGTGATGAGTAAAAGGTAAAGGTCCAGTCGTGGCCGACTCTGGGGTTGTGGCGCTAATCTCGCTTTATTGGCCGAGGGAGCCAGTGTACAGCTTTTGGGTCATGTGGCCAGCATGACTAAGCCGCTTCTGGTGAACCAGAGCAGCGCATGGAAATGCAGAGCAGCGCATGGAAACGCCGGAGTGGTACCTATTTATCTACTTGCACTTTGATGCTCTTTCGAACTGCTACATTGGCAGGAGCAGGGACCGAGCAATGAGAGCTCATCCTGTCGCGGGGATTTGAACCGCCGACCTTCTGATCAGCAAGTCCTAGGCTCTGTGGTTTAACCCACAGCGCCACCCGCGTCTCTATGTGATGAGTACAGTTGGTTAAATCTGTGTTTCCATTCCAAAGTGGCAGCAGTCATGAGACCGCACCCTCCAAGTGCCCCTATTTTCCAGAGACAGTTCTAGAATTAGGAAAGCCATTCTGGCTCCTGATTTGATGCCAGAATGTTCCTATTTCTCTCACCAATGCCAGCACCACTGAGCTCAGGGAGGAGGATGAGCCTGCGCTTGGCATGAGCGATGGCTGTGGCTGTGGCTGCAGCTGTGAGAGAGCATCCTGTTGCCTCTCCATAGCCTCTCCATGGCTGCTGCTGGCCTTCCCCCTTGGGCAGCTTCAGCCCAGCTGAAGAGTGGACAAGGAGGAGGAGAGGCCCAGCCTCATGAAACGCTGCTCTGATGGGCAGGCAGAGGGCAGGGCCACCCCAGACAGGAAGAAATGGGGAGCATAGGGGAGCACAGCACAAGGAGAGTGTGTGTGTGTGTGTGTGTGCGCGCGCGCACACACACACACACACAAATGCTTTGTGCATCTGCATCTAATCTTGCGCTTTTCTAAAAAATAATAATTATTTATTGGTGTGTGTTTCTCTTTTTGTAAGTCTATCAAAGAATAAAATAAAATCAGGATTAAGGGGTTTTCTCAGGACAGTGGAGTGTGTGTGTGTGTGTGTGTGTGTGTGTGTGTGTGTGCCTGCTGTGTCCCATTGGTGAAGTGGTCATGGGAAGGTTTCTCTGATGTTTCCTAGTTCACTTCCCACAAATAAAAGAGCAACACTCTAAAATCAGCACATTTTTTTTAGTTTTTTGGTTGTTTCTTTCTGCTCACTGATTCCTCCAGCCAATTCTATTCTGAAAAGGTATCCAGAATGTTATAAAGCAGGGGTCAGCAAACCTTTTCAGCAGGTGGCCGATCCACTGTCCCTCAGACCCACTGTCCCTCAGACTATATTTTTTGGGGAGAAATGAACAAATTCCTATGCCCCACAAATAACCCAGAGATGCATTTTAAATAAAAGCACACATTCTACTCATGTAAAAACATGCTGATTCTGGGACTGCCCGTGGGCCGGATTTAGAAGGCGATTGGGCCGGATCCAGCCCATGGGCCTTAGGTTGCCTACCCATGTTATAAAGCTTCTTATCATGACCATCACTACTATCTCCCCCCTTCTGAAGACCTTGTGATCAAACCCCATCAGTAACACCTGCTTATTTAAATAAAAATAGCAGATATGTATACCCACTGGACTGAATCAATTGTCAAAATGGCTGTGTAAATGCAGCATACAGGCAAAGGGCTTCATTGTTCATTTGGTGACAGAGCATCATTAAGACTGCAATTCTGCCCCTGGAAGTAAGTCCCACCGAAGTCCATGGGACTTCCTTTTGACTAGACATACCTTGTAAGTAGAGCATTTTTTTTAAAGTTGATTCAGAGTTCCATTTCTTCTTCTACTAACATGATTATTATTTGACCGACTGTTTCTCCACACCCTCTGCCTAGATTATTTGATGCAAATTAATAAAGTGAAACAGAATCATTTTCATCATTTTACTCAGAAGAAGAGATAGCATGTAGACGCAGTTAACAGCACCCTGACGACACTTCTCCAGCTAATTACCCGAGGAGCCAAATGAATTTCCTCTTTGATATCAAAACCTGAAAGAAATTCCAGATCCTCGCAGGCTCCTCAATCAGCCTGTAAAATGCAGCAGTATAGAACGGCAGGAAATAAGGTTATTGAACAACTGAAGCTCGTCGGCGACCGGAGTCTATCAGTAGCCACACAAAAGAACTTTTCAATCCCACAAACAGTCTGGCTGATCATTTAATGTCTCTGGGGATTATTTGCAGAGACAGGAACCTTATGGTAAATGTGAAAAAAGTTTCCTCAGACAACCTACAGAGTCAGAAAATTCAAAGGCCAGCTAAATCTCACATCGGTAGCCAACTGCATCACCTTAAATTTGATCTGTGACATAAATGGAAGACTACGGGCTATCTACAAAGGCATGTTTTATCATTACTGCTAAAGATAGTCTGACTTTATCCTGCCGCAGCTGTGGCAGCGCAAACAGATGTTTTCTCCACAACAGGCTCTATGGCACCCAGGGGGAAGCAAATGGTCTTACCATAAAGCAATCACCTCAAGCTTCAAGTTACAGAGGGGGTGCCATTTTCCAGCTACCTCCAAACACTATGTCTGCCTGCCATTTTTTTAAAAAAAAATCATTTTCTTTTTAAAAAAGAAAATGTGTGCAAAGAAGTGGGGACTATTTTGATTTCAAGGGAATAAACCCTTGAATATATACATATAGCTGTTATGCAAATGACTATTGCATGTTATTAATGTGCACAAAACTCATATAGGCAGGGAGTGTGTAGAAACAGTTGCTCAAGTGATCGTCAGCCATTATGAAACCCCTCACTTTTCTATGAAGCCTTTGATGTATCTCCATAGTCTTCGCCCCCAATCAAAACATGGAACTTCCTCCATCACCTGTTGCCTTTCACTTTCTCCCTGCCTCTGTTGCCTCCAACATAAACTTAAATTACAAGCTCCTAGGGGCAGAGATTTCCCAGTAGTTTTCCCAGTAGTGACGTATGGAAGTGAGAGCTGGACCATAAAGAAGGCTGATCGCCAAAGAATTGATGCTTTTGAATTATGGTGCTGGAGGAGACTCTTGAGAGTCCCATGGACTGCGAGAGGATCAAACCTATCCATTCTTAAGGAAATCAGCCCTGAGTGCTCACTGGAAGGACAGATCCTGAAGCTAAGGCTCCAATACTTTGGCCACCTCATGAGAAGTGAAGACTTCCTGGAAAAGACCCTGATGTTGGGAAAGATGGAGGGCACAAGGAGAAGGGGGCGACAGAGGACGAGATGGTTGGACAGTGTTCTTGAAGCTACCAGCATGAGTTTGACCAAACTGTGGGATGCAGTGGAAGACAGGAGTGCCTGGCGTGATCTGGTCCATGGGTTCACAAAGAGTCGGACACGACTAAACTACTAAACAACAACAAAGGGGCAGAGATTTGTCTTTTTGATGTTGCTGCTTTTGCTAGTCTGCAAAGCACCATCTTTGCTGATGACCTTGTTATAGCAAACCCAGGAGGTGAGGGCTGACAGGAATGTAGCCAATTGGGACCACTGGGGAACAACAGGGAGTATTAACATGCTCAGGGGAACTCCAACGTTTGCAATAAGAGCAGCTGGAGCAGTCGGAAAGGCAGTCAGAAAGTTTGTGAACTTGGAGGAAGGCATATTTGCTCCCTCAGCACCTCCAGTGCCAGGGCTGTGAGAGACACTTAAAGGTGAAAGAGCTTTTAAGCTCTCTGTCTTCCTTACTGGGCTCTGGGAAGCTCTCACACGGGCTCTGGGAGGCTCCTGTGAGATCTAAGATGGATCAGGAGATCTTGTGAGGGCCTCCCAAAGCCCAGTAAGCAAGGGAGAGAGCTTAGAAGGTGGTGGAGCTTTGCCTAGTGGGCAAAGGCCTCCTGGCATTCTGGCTTCCAATAGGTAGGGATGCTCACAAAGGGGCAGTTTTAGGGTGGTTCGACTCTATGTGGCTTCAGCCTTTTGCAGAATCCCCAGAATGTCACCCCCTGCACATGTTGTGAGTCAACAGTATTCATAGATATATCCCCAAATAACTTCTTGGAAACGTTAAATATATTGCTAACTTAATTCTGGTGAGGAAATGGGAGATGACTAATTGCTAAGCACTTATCAGTTAACAGGCACTAAAACCCATAGTCCATCTTTCAACGTCTGTTGATTTTTCACTGTCTTTTCATTGTGAGATAATGTGGCGATAGATCAGCGAGTCAATAGAAAACTGGTCACTAGATCTATGTACTTGGAATGAAAATGTTTGAGAGGTGCCGTTGATGCCCAAATGCAAAATGCTTGCAAAATGTATGCATAGTTTGCACTTCTATGCCTGCAAATGCAGAACTGACAACAGATAAAAGTTCATATTTGATGTACAGCAATAGTTAACAGGAACACTCATGTTCAGAAGCACTTCACATATAAATATCATAAGCTGGGGATAAACAGTGCTGGAGGGCTGTTCCTTTAATGCTGTGCCTCTAAACTCCAAAGAAACATCTGGCTAGCCCGTGTCGGAAATAGAATCTGAGCTCCACAATGCTTGCATTCTAAATGTTGCCTTTGTAAAATGAATCTAACCAGTGTGAAAAGTATCACTGAAGTACTAGCAAACTCTTGCTTTCCTTTTTTGCAAACCTTTTGATACAGAGTTCTAATGACGGCATGCTTCTAGTCTGAAAGAACCTTTATTTAGATTTTTGTTGTGTTTCTCCATCCCATATAAGGCTTTAAGATTTGGAAATATGCATTGCTGTCATCAGATAACTTACGAAAAGGCACACCCTGTTGCTTGCATGAATCACATGACAAGAGAAAGTTATTTGAAATGCAAGTTAGATCTGCTCAGCAACAGCATTCTGGGATTTCCCTTTCTCTACTCAGTTAAAATCCTGGGACGCGTGCCAGGAAAACAACACATTTTATGCATCGTTTTGCTTGCGCTGGACTGTCTTCAAACTGTTGAATCTTTCCCTGCTTTTCTTTCCCATTTTTAATTCATTCCTCTGTAGCTGTCGATTTCTGTGTCACCTTTGCAGCTTCACCTGGGGTTTTTCATGGTTCGTTTCTTCTCTCTTGAATTTTCTGGCTTTCTTGTACAGAACTTTTTTTTTTAAGAAGTCCCCCTTCCCCTTCCTCTTGTTTACTTACTTAAAGAGAAAATTGTCCTTTGCTTTCTGTACATAAACGGGATGAAACAAGCTTTTCTTTTGATCTCTGAAGTGCTTTTTATCCAATACATCCCTGTGCCTATGTTGTTATCTCTTTTCTTGGCCTTTCCCCTTGTTACAGTGTTGTTTGGCCCACTTCTGGCTTGGCTCCTTCTTGTGCCATTTCAATCCTTCTCTCTCCCTTATAGTTGTTTTCCTCTTTCATGCTGCCTGGCTTCAAAAGAGCAACCTCACAGTGGTCGGCTGTTCCAGCACATCCATTCCTGGCTCCAGAGCGAGAGAGACTGCTTGGCATATGTGCAGAGGGATGGCCAGAAATTACTAGTTGGGCAGTGTCGTTAACCAAACATAGCTACAAACTATTAAGAAAAGGTGGGTCAGGCTCTTTATCAAGGATTCCTAATTCTTGTGATATAACAAACAACACGATGCAGTTGACTCTGAAAAACTCTTGATGGCTGTGAACAAAAGACAGTCTGGCAGGTATTTGTAAAAGATGCCTTGACATTGTGCATCTGACTTTAAAAAAAAAACAAAACCAACCCTATCCAAGTGTTATAGAAGGAAACTAAAAGAAAAAGTGTGACTTGCAAGGGAAAGAGATATTTGAGGGGCATTTGATAACAGTGTTCCTATGGTGGAAGGATTCTTTGTAGTAGTTCATCATGCCGAGAGACCAAAGAAGAACTTTTGTCTCATTCTTTCATTGCTAACAAAGCCAAGGCTTCTGTTCCTACTGAGGATGCCCACAATCTTGACTTTGCCAGGAAGAATTCTCCACATGAGGAAGCCAAAGAAAGAAAAGAGAAGAAAAGAAAGCACACACAAAAAGCCATGTTGGTCACAGAAACTAAGGACTCACATTTAGCACAAAAATAACCTATCGACTCCTGGCAGAAGTAAAAAGTGGGAGATTGACTTTGAGTGTCATGAGAATGAAAGAGGAAGGGGAGGCATTGAAAGGGCTCCTCTGAAAAAAAGTGGAAGAGCATCCAAAGGAGGAGCACAGGGACCCCAAGTGATGGGCAAAATAAGCCCAACCAAAGTGACTCATCTGATCAAACTGCATTGTGCAATGCACAATAAGCCTTGGCAGTCAACCAAAAGCTTGTCAGAGAGAGATTCAACCGATCTGACAGTCAACTGCCATGGACATAGTAGTATTACTTTAGCACAGGAAAAGCAGCAGAGACAACAGCTTGCAAGTGGGCAGACAAGCAATGCACAGTAATTTGTCAAAAACTGCATCTGATGTGGCCTGATGGTGAAATATGCATTGAGAAAGCTAACCTGTCCTCCCCACAAATAGGTATTCAGAAACAATGGAGGTTCTGGCTGCTATCCAAAGAGACTCTATAGGCATGCTCAAGAGCTTAGATGTGCTATTGAGGAGTTTTGCTTCTGAATGGCAGACAGCTGTTCACCTAGAAAAAAGAGAGAGGCTATGGCTCAGTGGTCATATGAAAGGAAGATTGCAGGTTCAATCTCCAGTATCCCTAAGGAGGGATGAAGCCTTGCAGAGCTGTAGCCAATTAGATTAGACCAGTGTTTCCCAAACTTGGGTCTCCAGCTGTTTTTGGACTACAGTTCCCATCATCCTAGCTAGGGATGATGGGAGCTGTAGTCCAAAAACAGCTGAGCTTTGCACAGTGTTTGGGAAACACTGGTGTAGACCATACTGGTCTAACTCAGTATAAAGCAGTTTCCTATATACTGTATTACAAACTGGTATTGTAAACCCTCTCAGACGATTTTTTTTTGGGGGGGCGGGGGGGCATGCAGCAGCAGGACTGTGAGAAAAACAAGCACAATGCCACGCTGGACACCTGGAACTAATTGCAGATTTCTTTGGGCCCAGCACATTACTGCAAAACTGTTAGCCTGGCAAACTTTAATGCATTATGTAAGTGCCAACCAATGCCTTTGAGAACAGAATACCCAGATGCCCAAGCCCATTCTGCCAGCTCCTTGAAACCAGCGCAAGACACATGTCATGACTCAATTAAAATGCTTCACTGAGAAGAGGGCTGCCCCTTGGAGTAGTCAAAATAAACAGTGTGCAAATTGGCCTCCCATCAATCATAGCTCAGTTCCGTCCTCTGAAACCTTTGGAATAGAATCCGCCAGACCAGTCAACCACACAGAAACCTCTTCTGTTATCTTCTCGCTTGCTCGCTGCTGCTCCTTACTTGCTGTTATCGCCTCTTTCTGTTGCAAGTTTAAAATCTTAATTAAATTGCAGAACTTCTCCAAAGTAGATCATTTTGTTCAGACGCAAAACATCTTCTGTGCAATCTTCTTTCCAATTTTGGGAATCCTTTGAAAAGGAAACAACAACAACAACTGGGAAGCCTTTGGGTGGGGGCTTCATATTTGTGCAGGGCACTGTAACCTGCCAGCAGGCAAACTTAAAATGATTTTGTCGAAGCAAAGGAAATGAGAGGCTGGAATTTTCAAATGGGAAGTGACAACTGTATGGTTTTGGGGGGGTTTTGGGTGTGTGTGTTTTTGAAAACTCAGAGCTCAGGCTTGGAGTGCAGAAACATTATTCCTGACTCTGCCTTCAGTGCATTTTCACCCTTGATCTTTGAATCCATGTACACATGAGGTTACCCACAATTCACTGGTTTCTTCTGAAATATTGTGTTGTGATATGGTTTCCCCAATGCCAGCTTTCCTCTGACTTCAAAACTGTTTTAGTGGTGAATCCCAGGGGTATACAGTGCAAAACCCAATTGAAATGCAGCAAGCAAAAACAGCCTTGGTTCATTTTAAGCCTATAAGGTGTACATACGTCTTACTTCCTCCTCATACCTTCTTCCTGACTCTTTTCATAACCCCAGTCACCATTGAGCCTAACAACTGATGCCTGGACTTTTTATTTCCTCCAGCCAGAACCATCAATCCAATCTAATGCTGAATCTGGCAGACTGGTAATTCATTGGCTTGTCATTAATGACCAATGCATAGAGACTGAATTTTCACTTCTGGATTTATCAGTGCCTGGCCCTGTTCTGTATAAAATGAGAGGACTTCTAAGCATTTGCATGAAGGAGGGCAGCGGCTAAAAGCAGGGGTAAAGACCGAGGTGGACACTCCAGCTCCATGTTGAGAGGGAAGGTCTGAAGTGGGGTTGTTTGGGAACCATTTCAGGGTTCTGTATTGTGAGGACGATTTCTGCTCCAGACCTTCCCACTCAGTGTGGGAAGTTCTGAATGTGTGGGGATGATGGGAGATGACTTGTATGTGCCCCTTTGTCCACTTCCACCTTTAAGGCCATATGTGTTAATGCAGAGGTGGTTTTAGGGTAGTGAAATTGGTGTGGTTGCACTGGGTGCTGCCCTGCGGGGATGTCAGGGACCGTGCTGAGGAGGACTGTACTGAGGAAGAATGATGGGAGCCACCCCCTCCCCCTGATCCTGAATCTTCCCAGGAGCAGGACGACAGTATAGATTTGGAACAGTGGTTTGCAGAGGGGCATAGCTCAGAAGGCAGAAGCTGGGAAATACTGGAGGGAGAACAGCTGGCAGAAGAAACACTAGAAGAGAGAGAGAGTTAACAGATGCACAGTCTCTGGACAGCATCCTCCCCACCCCCCACCCCATCTCCAAAGTCACAGAGAGCTCAGAAAGTGTCAGAACAGAAAGCACAGAGGTAACAAACTCAGATTACAAGATGTAGGAGTGATGTAGATTAATAGGGATGGAGAGGGGAGTATCCCTTAATTGGGAGCACCGCCATTTCTAGGAGATGTGTTCTTTGTTCTCTTGCTGTGATTATTAAAGATTCTAGCTGGTAAGCTGTTCCTTTGTTTGATATTTTTATCCAGTGCCATGGGGAAGGAAGCCGATTCCCCAAAGCCTGACAGGAGGGCACCAAAACAATGCTGTAGAATGGAGCCTGAGAGGCAGGTGGGTGCCAAATTTTAGTGTTGCACAGGGCACAACTGAAATTTGAGAGCCCAAGTCTGCCACTGGTTCACACCAAACACACAAAGAGCACTCTAGGCATTCAGATATAGCTGCAGATCTGTCAAGTGATAGCTACGTCTAGGGCTGGAATGGTCTGTCAATCTAGCTTCTTTCAGTTTTTAAGTTTTCCATTGTTACATTCAGTTCCCCACATTTACCGGCAAGTTGTGGTTTTTATTTAGTTATTAATCCCTGCCCTGGCTCTTCCTATCAGATTCAGTACTTGAACTATCATATGGTTTCAAGGTTTAAAGCTTTTATTCAAGAATTAAGTACAGCGGCAAGGGAATGTATAACCTCTTTTGTTCTTTAAGGGGATAGGTTACTGTTATGTAAATATACAAACAGGAATTGATAAATTGATAGCTGATGGGTAATGGGAAAATTAAAAAATAATAATGGTAAATTGAATATAAGGAATGAAATGTGAATTAGAAATAAATATGTAATGTTAACCAGCAATAGGGGAAAGTAGGGGCACATCTAGCACAAAGAGCAGGAAGTAAACTTTTTTTGGGGGAAATGATTTAAATTGGATGTTATTTGGTATTGATTTGTTAAAAATTTGGAAAACTAATAAATATTATTTAGCAACAACAACAACAACAAAGAAATCAGTATAGCGTCCCAACATGAGTCTACAAGTTACAAGTTCAAAAGACACTTCAGAGCTCTATGAGACAAGGCTAGGCATGTGCCAAGACATTGTTGCAACAACTGACATGTCTCCTGAGTGCAGCTTTGAAGAGCGGGTCAGGCACAGCTATTTGCACTGTAGACATCTGGAGTCTTGGGGCTCTGCAAGCACTCCATGATGGCTGAGTATGCCAAGTCTATTTGCACCAGCAAAGTCATCTCCATGTCCTTGAAGATGGAGGTGGAGCAGCGGTGGACTTTGGCACCTCAAATTTCAGTGGTGCCCTATGCAATGCCAAAATCTGGTACCCCCGGCCTCTCGCCTTCCATTGCAGTAATAGTGGTGGTGCCTGCTTTGATGCTCTGAAAGCTCTGTGCCCAGTGTGATTGCACCAGTCACACTTCCCAGAGCCAGCTCTGGGTGGAGATGGCAGGGCACTGTTAGATTTCTCCCTAGGTGCCTCCTTCAAAAGGGATGTCTCTGTGCTAACAGGGAAAGGCATCTGAGCCACCTTGGCTGGTGGCAACATTGTGGGATATCTGGTGACACCATAGTGGGCCAGTCTCCTGAGAACCCGCTTGGTCCTTCCTCTGGATCTAGTATCCACCTCCCAAACTGCTGGAGAGCCACAGCTTCCCCACCCATAGTGTGCACTGATCTTTAGCATGTATCTTACTTACATATTCTGTTGAAAAATATCAGCTGATGAATACTATTATGAAACAGTAGTATCATTCTGGAGACACTGTTCATTTGAGGCTTTTGAGACGTCTTCTGTTGAAACTTTTGAAAAACTTTTGAGAGACTTTACTTTTGAAACTTTTGAGTCGTCTTCTATTGATACTTTTGAAAGACTATTGTGAGACTGTCCTTAGTCATCTGTTTTGAACACATGGCTTGATGGTCCTCGCTACCACTCTGTTATATTGTATATATGTACGTTGATTAGCTTACTCCTATAATTTGTATGATATCATTATTCTATTATATATTTTCTACTAACTATTAGCTTACGTGTTGTGTTTGTATTGTCGTGATTAGTTCTTATCGCAACTCAGGGGTTTGTTTTCAGCATGGCTAATGGTCAGAGATGATAGAACTGTAGTGCAACAACATCTGAAGGACAGCACTCCCTGGCCTTATTTAGTATATTGGCCAGCACCAACCCTAAATTATCATTAATATCTGCAAGTTGCACTCAGGCTCATGCACACATTCTGCCAGGCATGAGAATTCTTTCTTCTTCAGACTTAATGGACACATGCAGTCACACTTGCCACTACTGATCATCTGTCAGCACAAATTTAGCAGTATGGTACCACATGAAAACTTGTGGTATTGGTTGTACGTCTTCTCCAGCCCCTTTCCAGAAAGGTAAGCCACATATTGAAGTCTGGGACTTTGTCTGCTGTGCTCATTCTTGCTAGATCAAGTTGAATATATAATCAAGTTGAATATATAATCAGAAAAGCCCTGCTGAACTGAATACCCACACCGGGCATTTAGAGGTGGTGTAATTGAATGCGGAAGTTTAATAAATACTAATACTAATACTAATACTAATACTAATTTATTATTTATACCCCGTCCATCTGACTGGGTTTCCCCAGCCGCTCTGGGTGGCTTCCAACAAAATATTGAAGTACAATATTCTGTCAAACATTTAAAGATTCCCTAAGCTTAGCTACTTAGCTATCATGTCTATGATCACATATTGATTAGCTAGGACTAGAATTCCTGCTGTATTTGGAGTCCCCCTCCATCAAAAAATTGCTTTAATTTATTATTTTGATTTGTTTTAATTAGGTTTCCATGTAGCTCTTCTCTGTTGCCATCTGGCTCTTTACTTTCCCCCTACTTCTTGAATGGATTACCCACGTAAACTTTTCAGTGTAATGAAATCATTTCATTTCTAGGCGAGATCGGCATTCTTCCCATTTTTGTACCAATTCTAATGTTTGAACTCCAGCCTCTTTCTCAATGTGCTTAGCATATGCTGCATCATCCACATAGTCATGCCCTAAAAGAAAACAGAACTGAGTATAACTCACAACTGTTAAAAGCACATTCATTTATATAGCAGAAATCATCTTGCAACCCAATACAGGGTTGCAAAGAGAGGATTGTAACACATAACGCAGTCAGCAGAGCAATTGTGCTACGTTACTGATTATCTATTCCGTGTCAACCTGTCTGATTAATGAATGAGTGTTCGAGTGGAAAAGGGGTGACAGAGGCTTGTGTGTGCTTTTAGAAATGTATATTAACTGTGTCAGCTACTCCATCAGTTATGTTATAATGATCATAATGATGTTTGTACTGATTAATGGCTAACGGGGAAGATTCATGGCCTTGGGTAAATAGGAAGGTTGCTAACCAAACTAGTCATTAGTTCACTAAGAAATGTGCTGAATGAAATTGTTATTGATCTTAATGACAAACATTTCACTTAATATATCCTTGGCCTCCCTCTCTCTCTCGGCAATGAATGGACAACATGTGTGTTTTCATGAGGCATTTAGGTTATATCACTGCCGAAGTTCGCAATATTCTGTTTCAACATTTTGAACACTCCATACCTTTTTAATCCCATACAGACCTGGGGGCCATTATTCCTGCCTTTATAACTTTGTGGCTAGACTTCTCTGAGGTGCTCTACGTCAGGCTGCCATTGATAGCAGTCCCAGAAGGCTCAGTAGATAAGGAGACAAGTTTCCCCAGTGGGATGGGTCCTCAAGAGGATAATAAATTAGAGTCTGGCTTCCTATTGCCCTTAGCAAGGAAGAAAGAAACTGAAATGATTTCTAATCATCATCTTGAACTGCAGTTTTGTTTGAACAAAAATCATGCTCTATTCATTCAACAGGTCTTTAACATCCTGATTCCATGAATTGGCTTTCGCTACCAGGTTACAAACAGTTGTTTGAACTATGATGTTAGCTAGAGCTACATTCTGAGTGAAGGAAGTGGGAGCAGAGGGAGCCAATGTATTGTAATGGGCAGTGTAGCATACTCAGATGAGGGGAATCATCTTACCCACAAAACTCAGTGCTTTTCAGTCTAACCAACTTGATAAGTAAAGGTAAAGGGACCCCTGACCATTAGGTCTAGTCGTGACCGACTCTGGGGTTGCGGCACTCATCTCGCTTTATTGGCCGAGGGAGCCAGCGTACAGCTTCCGGGTCATGTGGCCAGCAGGACTAAGCCGCTTCTGGCGAACCAGAGCAGCGCACGGAAATGCCGTTTACCTTCCCGCCGGAGCAGTGCCTATTTATCTACTTGCACTTTGACATGCTTTTGAACTGCTAGGTTGGCAGGAGCAGGGACTGAGCAACGGGAGCTCACCCCTTCACGGGGATTCGAACCGCCGACCTTCTGATCGGCAAGCCCTAGGCTCTGTGGTTTAACCCACAGCGCCACCCGCGTCCCTCAACCAACTTGATAGAGATGATAGAGATGTTTTAATAAAATGGAATCAGCCTATGTACCTTGTTTTGAAATATTTGGAGGAAGGGTGAGGCATGAATGCATTTTATAATAGCCCTGCCTACTAGTGAGGAATAACATAAAACAGGTGTTTGTGTTGCATCATGGGATTCTGTTGCCCTCCATCCCTGCTGCTGCTCCACTGCCAGGGTATGGCTTCATACAATACAGCAATATTTTAAAGGGGCAATAAATGAAGTGGTCATCCAATAACCAGCTGTTGGGAAATTAGATCTCTACTAGGACCTGAAAAGATCACTAGCTCTGCTATTAAAGCATTTTAAGGATTTGGGGCATGATGAAAAGATATGGAAACTCTGATGTTTAGAGATGGTACAAGACACAGGTCAGAAAATGTATGACAAGTTAAGGAAAAGGAAGCCTGATTGAAGACATTGGACCCAGGAGCTTAACTCAAAATGTTGATTGGATGGTTGTGATGTTACATGAATTATTTCAGCTGTACAACCAGCCTTCATTAGCTAAATTAGATGTAGTTTGATCTTGGTTCATTCACTAAAGTTCCCTTTACACATACATTGTGTGAAGGGGGCATAATGTGATTATAAGAAACAGGACTGTACTGTTGTCAACACATTGCTATCCCATAAACATCCATGTGGGGGTCCCAATGGCATAGGAACCTATATTGCAGAAGATATTCATGAGTAGGCTTCTTCAGTACAGACATCCACACCAATGCAGCAAATTTCTCCCACCAATTTCGCAAACATGTCTGTGGAGAGCCTATATTGACCATCAGCGCCTTAAGATCATGTAAAATGAAGTTATGCTATGTTTGTTATTCTTGGTTTATTAAATTTTATTTAATAAAGGAAAGGAAACCAAAGCAAAGCAAAGCAACAAAGTCTCCTTCTCCCCACTAATCATATGATGTTCCTTTTACATGATTCATAAGTGAAGCTGGCTTAAGAGCTTTTCACTAGACATTTTTCCCCTCCTCCAGAAATTATTCTTTGGCATCATTTACTTTGTTTGGTGGTTTTAGTTACTGTAGTTATGTATACATTTTTACATAGGATGCATGATTGATTTGGAAAGTACTGTAAGAATTTTAGAGGCAATGAGCATTTTACGACTCTGAGTGTGCGCGTACATATAATAAAAATGTAAGGGTGTCACCATACAGCTTCCATCCAACCCTTAAAAGCGAAATCATGACAGAATGGTTTCAACAAACTTTTAACAAATATATTCTACTACAGAGTTCACTAAACTGGGACCCAAAGATGTTGTTGGTGTCCTACTCTCATCAGCCCCAGACAGCATGGCTGATGGTCCGGGATGATGGGAACTGTAGTCCAAAACACCTGAAAGGCACCAATAGGGATTTATAATGTATTACCTATTCAGAAAGGGCTCCCATGGAATGTGACCATTTAAGCCCTGTAAAGGAAATTTCCAGTTCTGAACATTAGACTGCTTTGCAATTCTGGATGCTAACTAACAGGCAACACACGAGCTGGCTCCATTCTTGTTCTATATAAGTTGGAGCTAATTTTTTCCAGATTTGATATGGCCAGACATGGGACTAGGCACCTAAATTTAGTTTGTAAGTTCTGGAGTCTTTTAGTTTAAGCTGAAATATGGTACAAATTATTATATGTACAACTAAAGCTATGTTTATTTATACCTTTGCAATTTATCACATGCAGCTAAATATATATTTATTCAGAGGCTCTAATTAGTAACAGACTTGCTGCATGAGCATTTACACTTTGGCTCAGGTCAGATATAACAAACCAGGATGATCAAACCAGGATTGGTCCAGGGATAATTATTTGCCTAGGAAGAACTAGTGTGCCTCTTTCTTGCAGTTTCCTATATTTGGATATCTATTCAGACCTTTACAGGACATCTATCAATCTGTATGTGTAAATTAAGACAAATGCATTCGTGTTTATTGTACTGTGAATGCAAGCTGACAATTTTGTTTTCGTTTTGTCATTTTCCTTTGTTTTGTTTCCCCCCTTTTCTTTCCTTAATACATTTGCAAAAGTAAAAAAATAATACTACTTTTTTAAAAAAAAGAAATTGGATTGGTGGTCAGACTTGTGTCATTGTTTAGG
This sequence comes from Podarcis raffonei, assembly GCF_027172205.1. Lineage (NCBI taxonomy): Eukaryota > Metazoa > Chordata > Lepidosauria > Squamata > Lacertidae > Podarcis > Podarcis raffonei. The sequence goes on along the minus strand of NC_070610.1, from coordinate 28,744,051 downwards.
AAATATATGTAGTATCTGTAGGAAACATGATTTAAATCAGCCTACTTTTCTGATTTAAATCATTGATTTAAATTGCCTTGATATAAATTCATTTATCTTGTTCCCTATGGTCTATTAATTCAGGGCAGCACACTGGGAATGATCACTTCTGAACCAAGGGCTGTCAGTGATCTATCCACTACACTGCACTGCCAAGAAAGCACTTCTTTCCATTATTCACACAGCCATAGATACATGATGAGTCAGCTAGGAAAACAAACAAGAGGATAAAAATAGTGTGCTTTCATTTTCCATAGAGGAAGACAAGGCACCCAGACAAGCAGACAGATCCACATATCTTGTAAGTAGCTGCTATATTTGGGTGATGAATGAAGTAAGTATTTTCTCCAAGTCTCAAGGAAGCAGAGAAACTGAATGCAAAACTACTCCATTTTTCAATGCTAACAAACTATTTGAAAGACCAGGGAGGAAAAATAGGCTTTAGATATGTCATTGGTTATCTCAGATCTGAGCTTACCATTCCTTTCAGCTTTGGAACATTTAAATACACTTCTGCTCTTGTTTTCCCCTCCACTGAAGTATTGCACCATCATTCTAGAAGTACAATATCACAGAACACAACATGTTTCTACTGTAGCTCCAAACACAACACAATTGCACGGTAGTTACATGTACAAAGGTTGCTTAGCAGCAATGGTTGGTAGATTCCTCCCACCAAGAAGACACTGTGGAAAGATACTGATGACTTCTTTAGGGAGGGACGAATCCATAGAAATCCAGTTCATCCCAACTCTAGAGGTCTGTCCTATCCCATTTCTGTACTAATTTAAAAGGGTAAATCCTTGAAATGTTCACAGAAAGACCAACTTTAAATAAACAAATAATATATTTGTGAGGCAGGCAGTAAAACCTCAATGTAAGCCATGCCAGTTGCTTGCCCCAATGTGCTTTCCGCTCCTCAAGCAGATGCACACGAATTTTGTAAATTCCTGCACGGCACTAGGAACCCACTGTAAGAAAATTCTTCATGGGACACCGAGTGAAGCTGTAAGGGCATCATGAGAAGCGGCTTATTGTGTGACCAGGCCGCTACAGCCCCCAGGGATAAGAAAGGAATAAAGACTCTGACAATGTGTTATGGAATTAAAATTAGGCCACAACTTTATTAAACTTCTGAAAGTAGGATGACCTTGGCCTTGAGTGTGTATCTCTCCCAGCCCCCCAGCCGGGGAAACTGGGGCACTTCAGAGTATATGGGATATGGGGGTGCACTGCGAGGCTTATGTGTATGCAGGCAGCCCAGCCCATATCCCTGCACGCAGGGTAGTTCACTGAGAACCTTTCAGTGTATGGCCAGTGACACCCGTTATATAACCCCTTTTAAGAGGGGACTCTGGAATCGCTGCCGCAGGGGGGTGAGTCACCACTTTATAGGGAAGAAAAGACTAAAGGATTCCACCCAAGGCCATAAACCTCCAAAGTTGTGACAAATTGTAACGGGGAAGACAAAAGCTGCCAATGCAGGAAAATTTCTTCCTGGTCCTTCAACAGCAACCAGTCAAAGACCGTAGCAGCGCCAGCTAAACAGTAAGGAAAAGTTAACCTGCAAACAAGAAAACATTAGACTAAGGGAGGGGAGGGTGGGTGAATCTCCTGAGTCGACTGCCTGGCTACTGTTGGCTCCACCCCCTTATATATATGGGACTGGCCCAACCTCCCAGCAACGAAACTTGACTACGGAGGCTGGGCATGAACCTCCAATAATAACACTGAGAGACAGGCCAGTCCTGTTTGTCAGTAAGTTCCCTGGGAACGGTAGCACCACGCGCGATCCCGCAAAGGGCACCCACAATGCAAAGTGTGAGTGTTCATTCCATGCCCAAAAGCAAGGGTGGTATTCTTAAAGGCAAGATTTGAATAAAATCCGGGCCGCTGGTGTTACGTCAGTCACAACAGATGCCGGGACCTTCAAAAGCGTCTTTGGTCAATGCCCCGCTGTCATGAAAAGTTAAACATTAACTACAGTTGGAGTGGTTGTCTTTCTGAACTACAATTGCAAGGGCTTGTTTGCTGTGCTGCTTTCATAACCCCTGAAACAGAAAGACCACAATACATTTTTAGATATCGGAGAGAGAGAGAGGAGAAAACCATGCCCACAGGACGCAAGCCAAAGACAGTAAAACTATAAGTAAGGTGCATCTTGGAAAACAATATAATGTTAACAGTCTGTAGAAAACATCAAATTAGACTGGCTAATTTCATATGTTTGCAATTTGCTGTCTTTCTTCCAAAAGAGAAAAAAAAACCCTTCACAGCATGTTTCTTCTGTCTCTGGAGTGAGCAAGAGATTGGCTTGGGGTTTTTTCGTTACCCCTCCCCCCTTTTTAATGGCACCATGTACTTGGAAAGGTGCCAGTTTCAAAAGAAGCCGATAACGTGCTCCCCTGAACTACTGCTGTTAGAAAGCAGCACTCAAGGGGCTTGTGATTCCAAACACAAGATTCAGGTCAAATGTCTGCAGGTCTTCAAATTAAATTGGAAAGGGCTTTTTTGTGTGTGTGCGCGCGCGAGTCTTCTGCCTCCATGAAGAGAAATGAAGGCAACTCAGGCTGGTTAATCTTACTGACACTCACCTCCTCCCCTTAAAAAACAAAGTAAAACCTTTCTATTTTTCTCTCATGACTTAATTCAGGTTCTGTTTTGTTTGTCTTTGTAGTACGTTGCTGACTAAAAGTGCTTTGAAAATGTACTGGATTAAGAAAAGGGCAACCCCCAGCTCAAGACTATAGTAAGGCCCTCCCATCTCCAAAAGAAGTATTAATGGAAAAATAATTAAGAACGGCGACTAGAAGAGAATCATATAATATATACAAAGTTGACCAAAGTTCAGAAAACTGTCTATATATATATATATATATATATATATATATATATATATATATATGAACCGCCCTGAGACCTGTGGATATAGGGTGGTATACAAATTGTTGCTATTGTTAAAGTAAAGGGTCCTGAATCAATTAGAATCAACATAACCCTCCAACATAACCCTCCATTCTGCACTGATGGATGGCATTTCTAGAAAACTCTTATCTTTAGGGTGGGAAATCCCTGGAAATAGAAAACTAAAACAGCATGGAGAGGACTACAACATTTTTTCTTTGTTCTGCTTGTTTTTGTTTTAATTAGTAGAAAGGTTAGTGGCAGTGCCAGGGAGAGGTGTATCATGAGTTTATCTCCTACCTTAAAATTATATTCTCTACCTGTAGCTATATGTCGTGCAATTCAGGCTGCCTTCTTTACCAGTCTTTTCAGATGGCCCAAGCAGGCCTTGACTTCTTTCAACGCAAAGCCATCTGAGGATCGATTTCATACAATTGGTATTTAAGTATCTTTGGGCAGAAATGGGTGCTCACCACTTCCCTGGGGGGTGCAGACCTTCATTCTCCTCCTCCTTCATGGCTAGCTGAAACTGCATGGTCAATGGCCAAGGGGCAATTCCCCATAGCCATCGCAACCATGGGGCCATTGCCTCCAGGCAAGTAGCCAGGTTCAAGGAATTCCTTTGTTGACTGGCTAGGTATTGGCCACATCCCTGACCAGCCAGGCAGCAACACGTGGCCTCTCAGCTCAGCCTGCTGAAGAAGCAAACCCTCCCACCTGTAACGTTTATGTCATTTCATGTTGAAAGTTTAAAAGTGCAACTTAACTGGAGAGCAGAGTTTAGTCAATTCTCGGTTAAATTGTCCCATTGTTTGACTTTGTATAAGGCAACTTCCTATGTGCTGTGTGCAGCACAATCCTATTCATGTACCCCTGCAGCATGCAAAGAGATTTATTTCTCTGCAAGCAGGAATAGGATTTTGCAGTCTTAGTTTCTCGTTCTTACTAGGTGCTTGTGCACATGATTGCTATTGCAATACATTGATCATGCTGCAGCAAGTTAAGTGTGAGGTGCAGGATAATTGAAGAGCCTTTCTCTGTCTGCATTTTCATCTCAGGATTAAGTGATGGTTTAAACAGTTTTACAGTCAATGCCATTAGGAGACAGAGTAAGGAAAACAGAGTTCATGGAAAAAACATATTGAGCCAAGAAAGACAATGACATATTTCCCTAGCCATATAAGCAGTTTAAAAGTTAGAGTGTTAATTCCACTCGACTTGAACTATTTCTAATAACTAGTGGTTTTAAACTATGCTAACTTCTTATCACCTATCAAGGCTAGTGTGGCCTAAACACTATTTTTTTTAAAAAAAATCACTTTTGTCTGCTCCAAGTCTGACCCAAGCACACACAGCTGAGAGTTTGTCAGTGTAACAAAAACATTTTTAAAAAATTGCAAATGAACTTTTGGCTTGATTTATGCATTTTTGTTCCTATAACATTTACTTTCTCCCTTTGAAAAAACTTAATTGTATTCGTAAAAAGAACTATTATCAAGGTTATTGCAGCTTGCTAACCATTCCTTTCTGGGGCTGATTGCTGGCTAATAGTTCAGGATAATTGGTTGATGAATAATTTCAGGGAAGCTAGTGACAGGAGAAGATCTTAATTGCTGAGTATCTCTCAAGGTTTTGGAATGAGATATCCATCCAAGCTCGGAGTTTCAAGCTTGGAGAAGGTGAAACTCCCTTAGTTGAGGGAAGGGAGCAGAGAGTTTGAACAGAATGGGTTTGGGGGTGGGGGAAGCACTGCAAATTTTGTACCTAGATTTTGCCAGAAGCTGGTGTGTGGGCTGCTGGGGAGCAGGAGGACTGTCTTGAAATATGATGCAGGCTGTTCTCTTATATGGTTGTATTTACTTTTCACTATGTTAAGCAAATATTACAATTGCGCCATCCATTTCAAGCATTCTTGAATCCAACAAAGAAAATAAACATTACAGGACTACCCCTAGAACCTCTCACCACTTCCAAGTAGGGAGTCTACAACAGTATAAAAGGAGCAGAAATCAGGGCATGACACCTCGTACTGTGTGATACAATAGATGTAATTTCATAGAAAGGAAAGCTGTAATGCTGTTGAACTATTAACTGGCTAATAGCATTTTTAATGACGATCAGATAATAAGACTCTGTGACATTTTCTCTAAATGTAGCCTCCTGTTGCTGCTTTATGTAAATCATTAGTTGTGAACTGAGGAGCTAAATGGCAATAGCCAAGTATTTTGTATAAGTTAAATGTTAAGTGATTCCCCCCTCTTTAATATAAACGAAGCAATTTACAAGGGAAAGTAAAGCCATAAATACAAGGCTCGCACATAGATCTTAGGCTGTCTGCTTACATAGTTTGAACTGCATTTTAATTGTACAATATTTCTTACTTGCATTAACAGTACAGGCCTAGTCTGATGCCTCAGAAGGTCTCACAACTTGGATCCTACATGGAGGGGGCGGGGAATGCCATGATCAGTCCCAGATGGTGGGATCCATAAGTTAGATTGCTATCAAGAATTGACTTGTGCATTTGCATGGTCTGGAGGCATGGCACAAATCACAACAGCAACTTATATCATACTGGCTTCACTTAGGTGATGCAAATTAAGGTAGCTTTGCAATGATGGGCAAAATTTGTCCACTGGTAAAGGGATCTGTGAACTATGTAAAGATTTGGATCTTTGTAACACAGGAGATTCTGGTGAGTTACCTATGGTGTCAAAGTCGTTTGGATTTTTAGCATGAATAAATCTTCCAAATAATGATTTTTTAAAGGCTTGAAAATTTCTTAGAGGCGTAGCATTGGATGAGGTCTTATAGGCCATGAAGTGCAACCCTCTGCTCAGTGCAGCCAATTCACAGTTAGGACATCCCCCCCCACAAATGGCTCTCCAGCCTCTGCTTCATTCTGTCCGCTGAGTGAAAGAAAGCTCAACCTCCCACCAGGTAGGGATATCAGAGAATTCTGCCCAAAACAGAAATGGGACCAAAGATTGTCTATATTGGGTTATCCATCCCATGTTTGAAAGGGACATCAATCCAGTGAATGTGATTGGTATTCACTGTTACTACTGCTTTCAGTTGCAAATGATATGTGATTAATTATATCATTTCCTCATTTGCTTTTGTGTTTCCTTTGCACTGAAATGAATGGGGTGGAATAATGCAATAGGCAATGTAACTTACATAATTTTTATATAATTTTGCCACAGTGGACAGCCAAATATGTATTGTAGTTTTTAGCGGAAGGTGAACTGCAGTGGAACAGAAACAGTGCTGTATGCAATAACTACAGGGCAGTACAGGCAAAGTTGCCTTCTTACATCCATACCTTCTCCCCAGGTAACTTGTTCCAGTGTAAAACTGCTCTTGCCATGGAGTCTTTCTTAATGTTCAACCAAAATTTATCCTCTTATAACTTAAGCCCATTTGATCTAATATTGCCTACTGTATCAGCAGGAACAATTTTTTCACCCCCTCTATGTGACAGCGCATCAGGTACTAGAAAAGTGTGTTTAAGTATCTACCCCTGCCTGTAGCCTTCTCAACTCCAGACGAACCACCACCAGTTCCTTCAATCTTACCTCCCAGGACTTGTTTCACACACACCTGGCCATCTTCGAAAAAGGGATTGCACACTTCTGGAATAAAGAAAAAACACTTGCTTCTTGGAGACTATGCATACTGACCAGAGAATGTGCATATTGCAACAAGAATGTACGAAGTGATGTTAAAATATGCACATTCCCCAAGGCTTTTCTCACCCAACAATGTGTTTTTGAAAGCCCCGGCTGTGGGCTGCCTACACTAGCAGAATATTTGAATTGCACCTGATACTTCTGTAAGAAGGCATTTTCCTCAGTGCCATTTAAATTTCACAGCTCTGTTTGAATTAGGTAAATTTTCTGCAATTCTTCAGGAAAAAGTACACATTATGTATATAATTCTTATCAGTGCTTTTTCTGGAGGTACTCAAGGGTATGCAGTACCAGCACCTCCCCCCCAAAAATGTTAAAAGTATGGCACTTACTATAACAACTTCATGAGTACCGGCACCCTTTTTTCCCTAAAAACACGCTCCATTGTTGTATAGCTCATTAGAATAGAGAAATAACAATATAGTAAATTAGCCATTAACAGTGCAATCCAAACCATGTCTGCTCAGGAGTAAATCCAATGGAATTAAATATGGTTTACTTCTAGGTAAATGGAATTAGGACTGCAGCCTAAATCTGCAAGATAAATTGACATTGTAAAGATTTGCTTGGCTCTCACAGATCTTCTTGTACTTGGGTTGGGCATGAAAATACAGTAGCTACCTGCAGGGTGGTCCTGCCTGCTTGCAAGGGCCTGACATTTAGCTGTTGCTTAGCATTTCTCAAGGCTAAGTTTAAATAATATTCCAAGTGTTTTGAAAGCCACACAGTATGCACACACATTCCTCATGAAATTCAAGCCTCTAGGAACACATAGGAGCAGATGGAATTAGAAACCATCTGCCCATCCTCCCCCCATCCTATAGAAAAACAGGGTGCACATAATTCTTTCGATTTCTGTATATCATAATGTGTGGTCTCTTCTTCTTTAGCGATCACTCGTAGCCGAGTAAGATTGTCTTCCATGAACACAGTCTTAACAGTCCGTAAGTGACTGTGGAGGCCAATTCTGGATCCACACGTCCTTCCACAGTGGGGACATAGGTTTCCAGGCAGAAGTTGACCATGGTGAGGGTTTGTGAAGTGTGCCTTCCTCTTGGCACACTTCTCCTTTTCAGATGTAGTAAGGCATAAGTAATAGGTAAAGTGCAGTAAAGGACAGTAAAGTAAAAGGAAGCACAGATATGTATGTGTGTGTGAACGAATGAATGAAACTCCTGAGCATCCTCTGACTCATCTGCTATGCAAACTGTTTAAAGCTGAAATCATATACACACACCCACTCAGAGAAAGTACTGCTGAACTTCGTAGAGCTTGTTTCTGAGTAAACATGTCTGGGCTTGTCCTCCTACTTTATTGTTCTGACAATATGGAAGTTACCTTATGATCTCTCACTGGGGTCATCATAAACCCTAATCAGCAATTCCCAGCTCTGTGATTTCTACTGAATGAAGGGCAGACCCAGGATGAGCTCACTGGCCCCTACCCTCCTGCGAATATCCCCATTGCTATTCTTGCACTCAATCCCAGTTACCGTATTTTTCGCCCTATAGGACGCACCAGCCCATAGGACGCACCTAATTTTTTTTGGGGGGGGGGAATAAAGGGGAAAAAAATATTTTCCCCCCCCAGGCGCGGGGCTGGGGTGGGGGAAGCCCGAGCATCCCCTGACCCCAGCCCCCAGAACAGGCAGTTCTCCGCAAGCTCCGCGGCTTGTGGAGAGCTACATGAAGCTAAGCCTGGGCGCGCTGCGCCTCCCCGCTGTCCCCCAGCTTGTGGGACTGGCAGCGGGGAGAAGCGGGCTTCTCCCCGCCACCAGCCTCCAAACCAGGTCCGGGGACAGCGGGATGGCGCGCTGCATTCGCCCCATAGGACGCACACACATTTCCCCTTCATTTTTGGAGGGGGGAAAGTGCGTCCTATATGGTGAAAAATACGGTACCTCGCCCCTCAAGCCATAGGGCAGGGACCCTCCAGCTCCAGTATTTGCCCAAATATGCTTCAATTGGTGGAACTGGCATTACTTTAGGGGCAACTTAATACCTGTTCTGCACTTGTAGGAACTCAATCTTATAATGTGGCAGCACAAATAATTTGGAACTTTCTGCCTATTGATAACAAGCGGGTGCTGTCACTGTATTCCTTTTGGCACCTGTTAAAAACATTGTTCTTTGGACAAGCCTAACCAGATGCTTAGAAAGTTGATGTGAATTTGAATTTGTTTTAGTATTTTATAATTTTGTATGTTTAAAACCATTGTTATATTTTTCCCCTTGATTTTCTTGTTTTATCTTTTTGTAAACTGCTTTGAGTCTCCCCCATCAAACAGTATATTAATCCTATGAAATAAATAAAATAAATAAAAAATGAAGCCTGGCTAAGACATTCCTTACTGTATCCTTGGCAATGGAGACAAAGGGTCATAGTTAAAATATAGCAATTCTTAATATAACAAACAAACAATAGATCATGATGATGATGATGATAGAAGAAGAAGAAGAAGAAGAAGAAGAAGAAGAAGAAGAAGAAGAAGAAGTTGTTGTTTATTATTTATACCCTGCCCATCTGGCTGGGTTGCCCCAGCCACACTGGGAGACTTACATAACTATATAATATTCTTAATTCTTTTTAGTGACAATGTTATTGTTTTTTTTTTATAAACTGCTTTAATATATTTTTTTTACAATCAAGTGGTGTATACATTTTACATACATAAACACATACACACATACATAAACACATACACACATACATAAACACATGCACATCTATAGGCCATATTTAAAAGGAACCCATTTCTTTTTCTAATTAGGACTCTACACAACAGCAGGTGATTTCCTTTGTATGAAATTTAAGGCAAACAAGAATTGTCTTTTCCCACATGAACTGAAAATGAAGAATATTCCATATTTGCATATTTTTCAACTCATAAGGAAAACGAGTCACCTGATTGTTTAAATTCACTTTCGATATATGTTGAAAAGACAATGGAGGCATTTCTGATATGTTAGGTTCTGGGTTACATGTCATATAATGAAGAAATACAAGAACAGAAGAATCCAAGAACTGAAATTATTTCTATATGTAAAGAACGTACTCATCCCCCTAGACTTCTTACGCAATGCTGCAGTAGAAATTGTGATGCTCTTGAATTGAGTGTTTTCCCTAGGAATACCTGTGTTGTAACATATATTCATCATAGTTCAGAAAACATTTCAACAGCTGCACTTTGTAATTCCCTGTGTGATAACAACAGGCAAAGTTGTGCCTACACACTCACACCCACAGAGGCGCAAAGATACGTCAGTTTATTTGCGATCAACCAATTCCTTACCCACAGATGCTAACTTCTAAGTGCATCCTTTCTCAATTACATCACCCAAATTTTAAAATGCTAATGGCAAGTATCTGTTTGATTAACAGTTTAGACAGACAATGTTCCTTGAACCTTGGATGTTGCGAGTGGTGACTGACAGGGAAGGGGGCATTAAACCCAGAGATCCAAACCATGGCGCAGCTCTTAGCTAGCTAACTAAAGCCACATAGTATTCTGTTCCAGCACTCCAGGTTGCTAGAAATGCCTTTATTTTGCTCTTCGCCCTCCCTATGGCTGAAACTTTCAGCAGCCACCAGCTTGCATGTAACTGTGTATCTGAGATAGGTGAATTTACTACCGGCATCAGAACTGTGTTGTCTCAATGATATGCTGGATATAAAGCAGCCAAAGAACATTTTATTAGGCACAGTAAATTCTACACCAACCAGTCCTAAGCATGCTGTGTCACCCTGCTGACAACTTTAAGATGCTGGAACGCCACTTGAATAGAATAAGGCACAACGATGCTAAGTTAACCTTTATGTGGATTTAAAGTATATTCAGAATTCATGTCACTTAGTAGGAGCATTGCTCTTCCAGTAATTATATTTCAAGGAAAACATACTTTCTTCTTTTCTTTCTCAAACCTAACTATGGCACAGGTTTCTTTTTAAAAGGAAAGTTAAGCCAGTGCACATCAAAAGGAGAATGCTGAAATGAGAGCAGATTTTCGTAGCTTTCCATAGAGAAGTTGTTAAGAAGAGAAACACTTGGAACTTTCACTGATCTCAATGGGAGTTTCATAGCAGAATTGAGAATAACGCAACTCACTGTGAAGCCCTTGGGCCTTCTTTGTGTTCCTAATGTTCCTATTTATCCGTAACCCTCAGAAACTTCTTCCACTCTGGAAATGTTCCTTACAGCGAGAGTGCTGAACAATGGGACATCATTGACATTGAAACAACCACAACGCCTGCCAATTCCATCACCTGGTTAGCTACGGGGATATGCTGCTTGGGTTCCCTGTTTACATGTCGAGCACTTTTTGACAGTAGGGACTGGGAAAGAGGATAGACTTTCCAGGCTAACTAACTCCAGAGGACATTGGAAAAATGGGCTCTGCATATGCAGACCTTCCAAGTGCCCCTATTTTCCAAGGACAGTTCTGGATTTACAGTAGCCATCCTGGTTTCTGATTTGATCCCATCCCACTTTTTCTTAGTACGTCCTTATTTTAATCAGAGAAATGTTGGAGAGCATGGCAGGATGTCCATATTTTCATGGGAGAAATTTTGAAGGGTTTGGAGTTATGTAACCTACTGAGTCAAGGAGATAAGTATGCAACCTTTAGAAGTCATCTAAGGGCAACCCTGTTTCTTAATGTTTAATGTTTTATTATGTTTTTATGTATGTTGGTAGCCACCCAGAGTGACTGGGCCAACCAAGTCCAATGGACGGGGTATAAATAATAAACATTACTACTACTACTACTACTACTACTACTGAATAGGATGTCCCTGTTTTCATCGGAGAAATGTTGGTGGGTATACACATGTATGCAGCCCACATTCATTGCACAAAGGCTCACGTGATTGGTGTCCAGCCATGCACATATCATTGGAAGCACACAAACGTTAGCTGTCCCTGTGGATATATACAGCCTTGCACTCCTATAAATAAAATAACACACTCTGCAGTGTTAATACAATTCAGCCTGATAGTCTATTTCTTGCTTGACTGATCTCACATCGAGAGACCACTCACTGCCTTTAGAAAGTGAGGCACTTCTAGGTACATGTGGTGCTTACTCATAAACTAGCAATGGTTCTCTTTTCCAGTTATATCAAATTTAGTATGGCTGCATCTGGATCTTAAAGAATGTGAGGTGTCCTACTAAGCTTTACTTAGAAGACAGTGGACCTATTGAAATCAGTGTAAATGACTAACTTGATTTCAATGGGTCTACTCTGATTTAGCTGGATACAATCCTGTATCTTGTAAATCAACATTTGCTACTACTCTGGAAAAGAAGCATTTCCCTCTACTTTTGGTTTGCCCTTGAGGACCAACTAAATGTTCATTTTGCCTCACTGGTGGTCCATGGACCATGTTTGATGACTCAATGTCATGGATGTTTATATCAGGAGCTTTTTCGCACTAGTTTGGTTTTAGTAAGTTTTGTTTCTCTAGGATACTCAGTTCAATAAATATTGCATTCCGGCACAGACTATTTTAAGCGTTCCAAGGGAAATATTTCACATACTTTTCCCATAGCATGGTCTCAGTCATCTGAGAGAGGGAAATTATTTTCTTGGGAAAGGAACAGTGCTAAAATAGTTCATCCACATCATATCCTGAGAGTTTTATGCACTAAATCTTGTTTCCAACATACAAGCTATTTAATATGGTTTGTACTCTGAAGAAAGACTAGTGGCAGAAAGTTTATCTCAGCCATCATATCCATATGTACCGAGCAAGTTTCATACAGCCACAAGGCAAGGATTTGGATCAGTGGGAGTGTATCTATAAACTGTTTTATATGGGAAGAAAACATTATGCTCAAAATTCTTCCTGTGCTTTTGTGTGATTTCACAACACAGCAAACTGATGACTTACCTGTTATGTTCCACTATGCCTCATTCCATAAAATCTGCTTGGCTAGTTCATAGTCTGGGTAGAATGCTCAAGAACTGGACCAGCCAACCGCACCATGCCAAGTCAGATGTGGGAATGGAATGGAAGTGGAGGGAATGCCATGAGGGGTGGGACCTTAGCTCTGATGTGAATGCAATGGGGTGCCCAAGCATGGTGTGTGTGTGTGTCAGAGCGAGAGAGAGAGGATGAGGGTGCACATGTGGGGTCTAGCCTGAGTTTCAAATCCGTTACATTGATGTGGAAATGAAGCTTTGGAGAGCACATGTGTGTATCTATATCAAATCAGTGACATCGCTTATGATAAGGAGGTGGGACATGGATGGACATGGATGGAAGAAGAAAAAATGAAATGGGTGGAATCTAAAAATGGGGAACAGCATTAACAAAATAATCTTTGAACTCTACAGCAGGATTTTTTAAAAGACTTGATTGTGTAGTTTAGAAATTTATACCCTTGTCTTATCAAAAAGTTTGTGTGTGTTCAGGACATGTGGGCTTACGACCCAGCTCATAGTTTGTGCAGAGTCTGCTGTGATGTAGAGATGATTCTTCATTTTTAACAAAAGTGAAAGAAAGATGGTAAAGGAAATCTATTAAAGTCTGGCTTGAGCGAAACCAGAAGGCAGTATTTTAACAACAATCTGTTTGATCATAATCACACTTCAAATTCTTCCTTTCCCCCTTTTTTAGTAAACCAGAATAGATTCCAGGCTCTTATGTTCTGAGGTAGTGGAATCCCTCAAATGATTTGTTTACCTCCTGCTAATCTGATGGTTTAGAGTGTGTTTTGTAGTCTGCACCTCTGGCTACTTAAAGCAATACTATTTTTCTCATGAGTGAGCCCTGGATAAAACTAAAGCTAAGAAAAACAGAAAATTGCCTCTGAAATGAATGTAATTTCATTACTAACATTTTTAGACATAACACCAAGTTTTAAAGCTTTACTTCCAACCATTTCCAATTAGTGGGTGTTTTAAAAATCCACAGATATCAACCTTCCTCAATGAAGTTGCAACAGCTGTATCCAGTGCTCCCCCCCCTAAAAATTGTTTAGGGGTACTCTCATTTCCCTACTCGTATTGAAATACTGTCCCTCAGTGAGGCCAAACTTTGACTCACAAAATGTTTAGAGGTATGCGTACCCCTGCATACCCCCATAAAAAGCACTGACTGTATCTATGAAGCAGGTCTCTGGAATGAAGCAGCAGCATAATGGCAGACCAATCTTTTGTGACAGTGGCAGCAAATGATTCATATGTGAAAAGAGAACTTGTACTGGGATCATCACTATGAAACCATAGAACAAGGAAGAAGTTGTTGGTAGTCGTCACTCCCCATGCCTCTGATCCCATGAGCTAAGCAGTAATGCCAACCTCACAATGCAAAGTCTCCAAACAGCAGTTTAGTGGAGGAGTTTGAGGGGGGAACCCAGAGTGCTGTCTCACGGTGTCTGTAGAAGCAAGAGACCTGGATGGCAAAGGACCTGCTGCAACACTTGTGTCATGGATGTCTTCCTGACTGAGAATGTGGAAAACTACACCTGCAGCAAATGCAAGGTGGTTGCCTTGCTGGAAGAGAAGGTAGAACAACTTGAAGCCCTGCTATCAACAAATCATTCTATTGGGCAAGATGAGGAAATTCTCGCTAGATCAGAGTGGACTGTCCTGGAACAGAGATGAGTAGGGGAATAGACCCAAGAATGTGCAATGTTGGAAAGACTGGGGGATTAATTGACTTACAACGGCCCGATTCTGGCTTTTGAGTTTTGCCTTTGCTTTTACCCTGCACCTACCTGCCCCACACTCCAAAGTAAGAAAAGAACAGCATACATTCAATTCCCTCTCCACAGCTCTCCCAAATTCCAGGAGAAGAGTGAGCAAGGTCTATTGCTGACTGAATAGCTTTGTTAGCCATCCAACCATCTTTGGGTCCATGACAGCAGCCAACTCTTGCTGGGACTGATTCCAGTCATATATGTAAACTGTCACTATGAGCCTTCTTGGTTTAAGTTGTTTTCTAACTCCCATCTACTGTTATTCTTATGAAGATTAAATGCTGCTATGTGTCGAGTGAAGCTGATGTAAACATTCATTAAAAGATGGTCCAAGGACCACCAGTGATATAAGATGTGCATTCAGGTAGTCCTCTACACCAGTCCAATCTGCTCCAATTGGCTCTCCAAGGTCTCAAGACAAAGCTCTTCTCCAATCTTTCTACCAAAAACACTGCCCTCCCACCCACTGAATTATCAGCATACCCAACATGTGCTCTTCCAACCAGACAAAGTTCAATTTGCAGCTCAGAAATGTTAGTTTCCTTACTACCTGCCCTGATCTAATCATTTTCTGCCATTAAATTATGTTTAGGTAAAGGGGAAAAAATGGTTAGAATTTCCAATATTTTATAACTCAAACTCAAGATGTTTTAACTTGAAATGCTTTAAAAACACACACACAAAAAGCCCCCCACAAATCATTAACATCTCTAGTGAAGTCACATTCACCATATGCTTCATTCATTCTGAACTCATATTATTTCACTCAACCCTCTGGTCACAATTCAGCAGAGAGTAAGCATGGCATGGGTAGAATGTAGATCAGGATCTGCTGGTAGACCTATGAGTGATTTGGAGTAGATTAGCATTTGTGATTCACAGTTCACAATAGCAACAGCAAAACAGTAAAGGTAAAGGTTAAAGGGACCCCTGACCATTAGGTCCAGTCGTGACCGACTCTGGGGTTGTGGCGCTCATCTAGCTTTATTGGCCGAGGGAGCCGGCTTCCGTACAACTTCCGGGTCATGTGGCCAGCATGACTAAGCCGCTTCTGGTGAACCAGAGCAGCGCACGGAAACGCCATTTACCTTCCCGCCGGAGCGGTACCTATTTATCTACTTGCACTTTGACATGCTTTCGAACTGCTAGGTTGGCAGGAGCTGGGACCAAACAACGTGAGCTCACCCTGTCACGGGGATTCGAACCGCTGACCTTCTGATCGGCAAGTCAAAAGCTTGAGAGGATTGTGAGCTCAGTTCAGTTGTGGTACTGTAAAAGAAACTAGGGGCTTGAATGTCCTCAGAGGCACTCTGTTCTTTCATTTTAACTACTTAGATCAGGAATGTGGAATCTCAGGCCTGGAGGCCAGATATGGTTCTCCTTCCAAGTCCTCTCTAGTCAATCCTTGGGACTCTCCCTAGGTTATGCCTCTCCTGCGACCACAACACTCATAGCCTATAGGCTCTGCATGCCTCAAATGCTTTTGCTTGGTTAGAGTGTGTCCTAGAAAGACGATTATGCTTCTTCCTTACCTGGATGGAGGACGATAATGTGTGTCGAGAAACCTCTGACTCATGTATATCTAGAGTGCATATCCCCCAACATTTGAGTCACAAAACTGGTGGGACATGCGTCTTCCAGCTCTTGCTTCCACATAAGTCATGTGACCTGTGCAAGATAACAGAGCCCAAAAGGCACATTTTTTTCCAGGGCCATGCTCACACAATACTCAAAAACACACATTTGGGGGTACCTCCATGCTTTCATGACCACTGTACTCTTGTGTGAGAAAATGGGACATCCCATGTTTTTCGAGACACTTGCAGGGTTTGAGAATGTAGACTGGAAGTTAAGAGTCATACTCAGGCTGAAACACATTCCCCACCCTTGACTTAGATATTGGTGTCCTAGTAAAAAAAACTAAAGTAGAACTGGTAAGCCTGAAATCTTCCCACCTATGGAGTAAGGCATGCTTTGTTGTCGTGTTGTCATTTAGTCATTTAGTCGTTTAGTCGTGACCAACTCTTCGTGACCCCATGGACCAGAGCACGCCAGGCACTTCTGTCTTCCACTGCCTCCCGCATGCTTAGATGTTATGTATTCCTTTCAATGGGAGTTTGAATTGGATTGTGATACTGCTTAAATATCATGTACTTCCTTTGTTTATGTGAGATATAGCAAGAAATGAAAACTCACCCCACTGTATACCAATATAAAAATGCCCCTGAGGTACTGTTAAATTGTCAAAGTGACATCACATTTACATAATCTTCTTCTTAGATTAGGCAAATCACATATAATCCAATTATCGGTTTTGGGTTTTTTGGCAGGTCAACAACAATCTTAGACATACAAATCCATGCTGCTTTATTTTATTGCTCTACTAGTAACATTTTTTTTTTCTGATGCAAAACCTTTAAGAGTATTTTTAAGCCGCCTGCATTGGGGCAGTAAAATATACCTTTACATAGTTTCCTTACCGAATCTGTTGGACCAAGATATCTACACCAGTCTCACCCTTGTTCCTTCCTTCATGCACAGTTTTGGATTATAAAGTCTAATTCATTCATAACGTTATGGAATCCACTTCCCTCCACTTTCTTCCCTCACCACTGGTGATGCGTAGATAGAGATTTCATGTAAGTAATGCAAATGAGGCTGTTTCCTCGTACAGCAGATGTGGGGGACCTGTCACCCTCCAGATGATTTCTGACTCCCATTATTCCCAGCCAGCATGGCCAAATGGTCAGAGATGATGGGAGTTCTGGTCCAACAGCATCTGGAGGGCCACCAAAGGCTCCCTATTCCTGTTTTATAGGAACTTTGCCTGGCTTCCAAAGAGGTAAACAGTGGTATGATCTATAACAGGAGTGAGGAGGCCTTTTCAACCCGAGGGCCATAGTCCCTTATGGGCAAGTGTATGAGGGCTACATGCTATGGGCAGGCAACAATGTATGCTTGCTAAATAAGGATATGAAGGGGTTAAGACTCACAGAGTTCCTGATTACCAGAGAAGGCACTGTCTGATGTCACTTCCCTTGAAGTCTCTGGTGGGAAAAAGACAAGAGGGTCTATTTTTCTCCTACTTCCCTTGCCTCAGAACTCATTCTCTTTTCCACCATGCTTCTGAGGCAGATGGACATCTGTCTGGTCTCTGCTCCAGCAGAGTTCTATGGGGGTAGCATTTACCAGGGTTTCATTTCCTTTGGAGGGCGGTCACTAGAGGATTATGGTGTTTTGTACTATTTGAGTTTCTTATTTGCCTATCACAGGTGAAGGCACAGATTAAATATGCCAACAGAGTGTTAACCCCACTTGCTCTTCATATCATCTGAAGGCAGCCCTGTTTAGAGAAGCTTTTAATGTTTAACAAACCACTGTGTTTTAATACTTTGTTGGAAGCCGCACACAGTGGCTGGGGAAATCCAGCCAGAAGGGCGGGGTATAAATAAAAAATTATTATTATTATTATTATTATTATTATTATTATTATTATTATTATATCTCCAATGACAGAAGCAACCTGTTGGGAATCTGAGGTGAGATACCCAAGTAGTGGAAGTTGTTCCCAGTTCCATTCACCACACAGAGGCAGGTTAAGGTCCAAAATAGTTTACTGCTGCAGTAATACAGTTCTGGATGCTGATTTATACATACGGCTTGTAGGCTATACAGATACAGATATATACAAGCACACAGTATCTTTGTTGTTCCAGCTTCAAGACATAACGCAGACTCCAGCTCATGGATGGATTCACTGACTGACTACTGAGCTGACATGCCTTAATTACTTATAATTAGCACTGGGCTATTACTATAGCAACTGACTTGACTGACCTTACACCTGTTGCTTATCTCATACATGGGGCGATTTGTGTCCTCCATGTTCACTTCCTCCAACACCACCCTCCCTCCAGATCCTATAGCCTGACCTGGTCCCACTCGAAAACTACAAACTGTCTCATTTGTTTCTTTCACATATGCCTAGACTGCATCATCCTTTGTTGGGGAGTGGGAAGGTTTGTCTTCTCTATTCAGAAGACTTCAGGAAGATCTTCCAACAATTGGTTCCCATGGAGATACATCACCTGCAATTTCTCTAGCAAAAATGCATGCCTTTGAAAGAACTTTCTGAGTCAGTTGGTCCTCTTCTCTCTAAGCCCTTCTGATTTTAAAAATACAGTGCATGGTAGCTACCAAGCCATCAGTTCTTGCTGAGGATTTCAGCATGTTAATAGAGTCGTTCCAGTAGATCACCCACCTCAACTAGTTATGTGCAGTGGGAGAGGGTTCAATTTGCACATGGATGTCTTAGTAAGGTCCAGTACTTCCATATCCTGGTATGTGACTATGATATCATCATAGGATAACAAGGCTTAGGGCCCTGATCCAAACCCAATCCAAATAGATTTTTCAGTCATCCAGAGAACATTCAGGAAATTTATCCAAGATTCCAAGTGGAGTTTGAGAAGGAGCATCTCCCATGCATGAATCTGGTGCAAGAATGTAAAGTTGTGTGTGGTTTTGTATACATGTGTGCTCGTACACACATAAGTCCAGGTGTGTACAATAGATGAATCTATGAATACAATAGATTCTGCAGTGAAGCATTGAAGGCTCATTGTTCAAAAGCAATGCTGCCAACAATTGCTGCTATCAGATGTTCACTCACTGAGAACCGTGCTTTTAAAAGCCAGGAAGCATCTCTCAAAAGTCTCTACCAGTGTAACGAACCGTTGACTACTAACGGATCTTAAAATTCTCCCCACTACTTTCCCCCCTGGAAAACCCTGTAGTTTCTAGAGAATAGTGCCTAGGGCTTATTTCAGAATTCATAGCCACCTCTATTCAGATTGCATTGAACATTTCTCCCTCTTATTTCTACATCCCCTTATTTAAATTTATTTTGTGATGGAATCAATTTGTTCAGCCGAAGTGTGGCTGGATGTGTTACAGACATGACTGAGATAACAAACTGTACAGGTTGACTCTCTGTTATCAAAGGTGCACGATTGAGAATCAACTCAGGTTATGGTTTCAGGTAAGTTTGTTGTTGCTCCGTGATAGATAAAAGTGTTACAGTCCGTCGGTTGCGTTGGAGCATAGCAAACAGCAAAGGCACTTCCCTGCTGCCACAGGTAAGAACCATGCCCCTGGTTCTTAATTTGACTGCCTCTTTCCTCCCCGGATTCCTCAGGGATAGTGACTGCTCTTGAATATTTTCTGCTGAGACCAGTTCAGCTGAAACAAATCCAATTCGAAACACTGTAAAACTGGCCACTCTTTTAAAGTTACTTTAAAATGTCATTTGGGGTGAAAGGGTTGAAAGGCAGCAGATTCTCCTACAGTTTCTTCTCACATGTAGCATATCGATGAATGTGGAAAAGATCTCTTTTCTTATCCAAGGGATGAATATTTCAACTCAAATTAAGGCACAGATGGGCAGTAGGTCTCCTTGCATTATTTAGGGAGGATTTTTGGTTTTCCTGAAAGAATGCTGCTGTAGTCTGTCCCTAAGGCATATCTAAGAAGCAAGGCTTTTTTCCCATCCAGAACTCAATGGAATTCAGTTCTGGCATATCTCAGGTGGTCCCATTGCCATTATAAGAGAACAATTCATGGTGAGTTCTGGAACCTCTTTTTCTAGAAAAATAGCATTGCTAAGAAGCAGGACAAATATATGCTTTAGGGTAAGTAGATATGGAATGAAGAGCACTGCAAGGGGATTGAATAGAAACTAGAAGACAGTCTCTGAAGAGTTGGAAGCCTTCAGCTCATCTGTGATGGAATGGATAAGTAGCCAGTCCTATCAGTAAAGAATACACACAAGGAAATTATGTGGAATAATCTGCTCTGTGAGAGTTTTTTTAACACAGTCTATCCAGTGGAATTTGGACCAGTGGGATCCCAGAAGGAAAACAGGGAGGTACATACTGGTATTTGTGGGGTTCCCAAAAACATTTGCTTGTTTTTGTGTATTTAAGTGGATGACTGTCATTCAGTCTCATGCAGAAAAACAGTGAAAAAGTTGAGGAACCACTCTGGTTTGGGCCAAACTTGCTCATGACATGGTATGGATGTAGCACTGTCACTGCAGGAGTGTGTATGAGAGGAGGACTAGGGCTGAGCAATTGAACCAGAATGACTGCTCCCGTCATCAAATGGGGGGCACCTTTTGTGTGGTCGCACGCAGCCCCCCCCCCCCCCCGATCCCATGCGGCTCCCGGCAGTACAGCCTGGATTAACCCCCCTCCAGGCTGAACACCTGGGGGTTGCCTCCTACCTTTACCAGTTATCCAATCCCAGCTGGGTGGGCGTTGCCAGCAGAGAGTTGGCCAGGTAAGGGGAGGGACCTCCCTGCCCACACAATAGAGGGTAACTTACCTGGGAGTTCTCAGTTGGCTCCAGCCTAAGCCAAGGCCTCCCTACATCTGAGGCTTTAATAAAGTTGTGGCTAATTTTAATCCCATAACACCTTGTCTCAAGTCATTATTCTACTCGGGTGTCGCCCGGGGTTGGGGGGTCTCCGCTTGTCCACGCAAACATAGGAATCTGCCATATATGGAATCAGACATATGGCCCATCTAGCTTGCCTTGCTGGCTGCACCTCTCCAAGGTTTCAAATAGAGATGCTTCCAGCCCTATTCATGTGTAGGAAGGTTTGGCCACTGAATTATGTTCCCTCTCCTTATCTAGGTAAGTACAGAGAGGAATGAAAATGAATGAGCCAAGGGAGAAGTGACTGTAGCTAACAGATTTATTTACTTTTTAAGTCCATTTCATTTTGCAGACAAATCATCCTACAAATGTCAGCAAGTCAGCTCATCAGTGCTTCTTCTGCCTCACTTCTGCCTATGTTTAAAAAGGACCAAACAAGAACCATAATAAGAAAGACAAGCGACTAACTGCAGATCCACACCAAACATTTAAAGCACATCCTCTGCACATTTAGAACTCACGACTTCTCCCAAAGAATCCTGGGAATAAAATAAGGAAAATAAAAATGAGTCCCTTATGCATGTATCTGAGGCACACAGTTATATGCAGAATCTCTGCGCATGCACCCACTAATCAGAGATTGCCATCATGTCTTATTTAAGTCCATTGATTTCAGTGGGTCTACTCTGCATAAGACATACCACCCGCCTGTGGCTCTTCATGCCCTCTGCCACTCACTCAAATCTGCTGACATTTCTGGGGGAGGGGTGAAGCACAGTGTGGTCTTTCACCACACGATCTGTGTGGCAAACTGGCCATGATTTAGACTTGATAGTTTGCTTTCAGAACTCATCCCCCTTCTAATTTGAAACTTGTACAGACTCCAAAATATATAATGCAAAGAAAGAATACGCTGGGTCTGGGCTAAGAGGCACAATAAACTTAAAGAAATGCAGGCGTCAAAGAAGGAGCTCGAGTTCCTTGGCAGGGAAACGATGACATTTCAGAAACCACCGAACTTGAAAATACTAATTTTTACATTAAATGACCAGAGAATCCAAACCAACAGTTTCAAGCTGTGGCTTTATCTACTATTAAAAGCTCTATAATAAGCAACTTCTAAAAGCAGCATGAAACCTAATTATAGCAGGCTCTTTGCAACAACAGCTTCTATTTGCATGTCCCAAACCACAAAAGCAGATAATCCACACCGTCCTACAATATCAGCAGGCTCTCACCCTTTGTCTTACTTTCTTGATGATCCCTTTCAAATACATTGTTAATTCTCTGGGCCTGTCAGGCTTGCAATGGAGCCTGTATCAAATCAACTCCACAGGAGAAAGACCAACACCTTTATTTATAGTATTGTTTGCAAGCTATTAGAAGAGCGAGTGCAGTGGGGTGTGTGTGTTTTGTGTTTGTGTGGCTACACCTTACTATTATGCACTAGAACAGATGCCTTGTGCTTAAAGGAGACAATAGCTTTCTCAACAGGACTTGGAAAACGTACACAGGTTTTGTCTCTTTGACACTTGGCATGGTTGCCAAACCAATTACTAGAATTTTACAGGTGCAGACAGAATTTTATTCACGTGGCCCACTGCCAGGATGGAAGGACGTAAAAGCATTAATGCTGCTAAGTGCAGATGTCTGAACTGTCACAGCTCACTGTTGCACATTAGGTTATCACATGGAATACATGAACATGTATGTAGTATAATGTCTGTGCGCATCCACATGAACATGGCATCAACATGTGGAAATCTGCTTCTTATTAAGAGGTACCCATTTTACTGGGTATCTTTGTGTGTGGATTAGATCAAACATAAAGTGGCAAAACTCGTGGTAAAGAAGCAAATCCCAGTTAGGCAGTTGTTAGATATAGAGACCTTCTGATCATCAAGGCCAAGAGGCTCAGTGGTTTAGACCACAGCGCCATCCTTTGAATCCCTGTGATGGGGTGAATTCCCATTGCTCTGTCCCCAGCTCCTGCCAACCTAGCAGTTCGAAAGCACGCCAGTGCAAGTAGATAAATAGGTACCGCTGCAGCAGGAAGGTACATGGTGTTTCCGTGCATTCTGGTTTCCGTCACAGTGTTCTGTTGCACCAAAAGTGGTTTAGTCATGCTGGACACATGACCTGGAAAGCTGTCTTTGGACAAATGCCACCTCCCTCAGCCTGAAGCAAGATGAGTGCCGCAACCCCATAGTTGCCTTTGACTGGACTTAAATGCCATGGAGTCCTTTACCTTTTTACTTAGATATAGAGAGTAAAGCTGCAATCCCATATACACTTACTTTGGAATAAGTTCCACTGAACTCAGTGGGGGTGACTTCTTAGTAGAGATGTACAAGATTGCACTCTTAGTAACAGAACAAGTCAGTTCTACAGCAAATAGGCTAGAACCTCCAAGCTATGATCTGCAACAGGTTGGAATGAAAAATTGACACCATGTGGTTTGAGATCCTCATCAGTGGAAGATTCATTCTTCATTGGCTGAAGGTTGCACATGGTATCAGTATTCTGATTAATGCTTTTCAGCTCACCTTTGAATAGTGCCCAACCATGCCATTAATCCTGCTTTTCCTGCAGGCATCACATTTTTCTAATAATCCTCTATGTACTTATCTCTTCAGTATTACAGAATTTACTTTGCTGAAAATCAGTGTCTTAGCATATTAGCCTTCCCCTGAGCTGAATATTGGATTTGTAGGATTTCTTCTCACCGACTGAACACATGACTTGTTTTGCTTGTTTTTTGTATTACTTTCTAGAAATATCCCACAACAAAGCAACCAAACTGTTAGATATATCAAAGTTATGCTAAATATGTTGAGCCAGACACTCTAAGGCTGTGATTTTGGACATACTTACCTAGGAGTAAACCCTATTGAACATAGTGGGACTCCCTTCTGTATAAACATGCACAGAGAGGGGTGCTGTAAATCTGGCAACATCCCCATAACAGGTCTCAGTTATCTGAAGGGCCATTTTCTACCATGTGAACTTGCTCATTTGGTGAGATCCTTAGCTGAGCCCCAGTTTCATGTTCCCCCACTAACCAGGGATAGGTGAAAGGAGGCCTCAATGTGGTACTGAGCTATACATACAAATATTAATAAAAAATAGCATATGTCTTAACAGTATTTCAGTGGGACATCATGCCTCAAAGGTCTTGTTGAATGTTTACATGGAGCTGCTATGAGGGATTATCCATGTTGACACCCAGCTCTGCATATCAGTTACTGCCATCTGTGATCTGAAGCAGTGTCTGGAAATTGCAGTCTGGTAGATGTTGGGAAGTCAAAGATGGTGCTGGTAGGATCCTTGGGGTCTGCAATTGATGGTGTTGTAATATTTTCAGTGGAACAGGACCAGTCTGTGAGTTGCTTTTGATCTAGCCTTGATTTTTTTTTACAAGCAGGATGTAGTAGCTAAGATATTGTTGTAAAGCCTTGGCACCCTATTGAACAGAGAAGATGCTGCAGTGAAAATCTGCATTCATAGCCTCCAGGCTTGATTGTAGTACAACACTCTTTGTGTACCTTCCCCTGAAGACAAATTGGAAGCTTCAGCTACTGAAATATGCTGCTGTGTGCCTCCTCAAAGCTCCTAACAACACGCCCAAGGCCTTTTCTCTTCATGATTGGAAGTCCACATTTGGGATTTGCTGTTGTTTTAGAATGGATTGATATTGTATTTGGCTTTGTGTTGTAATAATAACAATAAGTTTACTATTGTGAATTGATTGTGTTCAGCAAGTGGTTTCTAAACCTTTCAAATAAAATACACATTCTGCACTGGATATCACATAGGCCATTTCCATACACCAGATAAGAGGCATCTAAAAAGAGAAAACAGTGATCTAATCAAAGCAACAACAGAGAGCAAATACCTGTCCGAAAAGATTTAAAGATATACATAGCAAGCGTTTTCCAATGCAATATGTTCTTTAACCTTGTATGGAATACATGACTATGGAAACCCTTATGAATTACAAATGGTGTTCTAAATCTTACTGTTCTGTTTTAGCAGTGAATGCAACTTATGGGAAATTGGAGGGTGGTTTTTGGCAAAGGACCTCAAGAAAGAACTGCCAGCAGGCTAGTCACTCAACAGCTTGCACATGGAGTTCTTTGGCTGTGCTACCTCCTATGCTTCTATCCCTAAACCAGCATTTATTTATTTATTTATTTATTATTGCATTTATATGCCTCCCTTCCTCTTAAGATCTCAGGGTAGTTCACAGAATAAAATACAAGATAAAAACACAAGTAAACACAAGCATGGTTGGGTGTTTTTTTCTTTTTCTTATTTGCCTTGCTCTGTCCTTTCAGTCAACTTTCCCCAAGCCTGTTATTTGCTTTGAATTCTGTTCAAGTCTTGCCTGCCTCTTCTCTGTCAGAATTGGTCTGAGATTGCCTGACCCAGACTTCTCTCCTGTCTCCTAATCCAGCTGCTCTGTCCATGTCCAGCTTGCTTCCTCCTGATAGGAGACTGAAAGGTCGGGACCTAATTGCATCTGGTGGAGCTACGTCAACAGTTGAGGTGGTCACACCCAACTCTCTGTATAAACATGGAGCTACATGGGTCTGAGGAAACTGGCCATAGACTTCCTGGCATCCACAACACAAGTCCAAACTAGACATTATGTTTTTGAGGTTATCTGTGCTGTTATTTCTACAGAAATAGCCAGTTGGGGCTACTTTCTGGATCGGAATGATAGCATATGGATAGGGGGATCTACTTCTTTGTCCTCTGCTGTGGCCCCAATCTGGACCAGCACCTTTCCACAGACACACACACTTGCAACCATGAAAGGGTGACTGCACTGAGATCACAGCAGGGGTGTAGGCCCCTCACTCTCACCCTCACCCTCGGCCAAGACCACTACCACTCACAGTGACAATATGTTGAAAAACAACAGTGCTCAAATTAAAAAGCAACAGTAGTTAAAATAACATGTATTTTTACCTTCAGTACTGGATCTACAGTATGTATGCAGACCTTTAGAGTCTGGCAGTAATATTGGACCCAACAGCTCCCTTGAGGTTACCATTTTGAACTGATTTGGGGCCTATCACAAAACATGAAGATACAGTTTTTAAATAGTGGAAAACACAGAATTGTCTAAATATTTCTGAGGCAAGCTCATTGTGATGAATGAACATACTGAGTTACTTGATAAGGAACTGGTCTTTTCCATTCTTTTCTCCCTGTAATACTTAGCTATAAATTATAGCATCAGTCAACTATGGACTGATTCCCATGTTCCACAGAACAATTATGTGTTACATTTCATTAAAATAAATAACTGAGTTGTTCCTCGTGGAGTTTCACAGTCAAGGGCATGGTAATAACTGCAGATTGTACAATATAATGAACTGTCACTTTTTTCTAAGCATGTTCATTCAAAGCAATTTCAAATTAATCTAACTCACAGCCATCCAGCTTTTATATCTGAAGTGAATAAACTCTTTGGAATTTAACAAGTTACTTTTTTGAAGTTTGCAGATGTTCTGTGCTGTACACTTCAGTACATACATACTATGTTTAACTTGGCCTTATAAATTACGCCCCCCTCCCACCTCCATGTTGCTAGCCTGCCAAAAAAGAAGTTAACATTATTTTTACTAAGAAAAATTGAACGTTTTACTATGGAGGCACCCTTCTCTAGTACACTTTTAGTGTCCTGTGTCTTCTTGTTTGATGTTTGTTTTGGTTGGAGGGCTTTATAGGGTTGTAATCCTTTGCTCAGTTACCAGGGAGTAAATCCTATCAAACTCAATGGGACTTACATCTAAGTTGACATGTAGAGGATTGTGCTGCAGGATCCTTCTTTGTCCCCATTAATGCTAGAAATACAGCATGGCATTATTCAGTTAAATATCTTCCCCTCTTATTCTTATTTCCTCTTGTCATATGGAAGCCATCACTGTCACAAAATTAAACGCATGTTCAAACCACCAGACAAACCGACTCCAGCCTTAGTTTGGAAATTGTTATATTTGACACGCTTACTGAAACAACAAAAGTCCATACATTTTAATTGAAATCAACAGCGATGATTAAGACAAATGACTCTGCTAATAATAGGAACACAAATTACACCAAGGACAGCTCCATTTAAAGCCCATCCAATGCACATGTAAAACACATGGCATCTCGCAAAGAATCATGGGAACTGCAGTTTCCCCCCTCACAGGGTTACAGTTCCCAGCACCCTGAACAAACTACACTTTCTGCTGCAATTTGTATTTTTATCCATATCAAAATTCATCTGCATTTTAATGCACAATTAGTACATATTTTTTACAAGCAATTTGTCTATTAAAAATGTTATTTTACAAATATATTTATTTT
This sequence comes from Podarcis raffonei, assembly GCF_027172205.1. Classification (NCBI taxonomy): domain Eukaryota; kingdom Metazoa; phylum Chordata; class Lepidosauria; order Squamata; family Lacertidae; genus Podarcis; species Podarcis raffonei. The sequence goes on along the minus strand of NC_070610.1, from coordinate 28,716,912 downwards.
TATGCACACTTTACCTCAGTTTAGGCATTTTAATAATAATAATAATAATAATAATAATAATAATAATAATAATAATAATAATAATATATTGTTTGGTTGGAGAATTTCATCACTAAATTCAGGCAAGTGCAAATTTCGAAGGATGGCTGCTCTTCAGTTCTCACATTTTTTCAGAAAGTGAAAATTTGATAGACCTGCTGACACCTCTAATAAAACTATGTGATTAAACACCATTACCGGTAATTATTGTGTTTTGGGGGTGCCTCCAGGGGCTAGGGTTTCAGTCCAATGTGAGATTAAATGTTCTAATTTTGTTTTGGGTGTAACATTGCAGAAAAATGGGATGGGAGGATGGACGGACTGGTGGGTGGATAGATTGATAGATATCACAAGAAATATTAGTTAACATGAAAAATCTGTTTTAATCAGCTTGTATATATGTATATAGTTTTAATTCTACCAATGTTATTTAAAACAAACAAACAAAAAAACCCTGTTGTTAGCAATACTCCCCCCCCCCCCCCGGTAGGCTGCCCTAAGTTCTGTCAGGGGAAAAGGCAGGACATTTATCTTCTTCTTCCCTAAACTGAGACATCAGAAATTCTAACCCTATACATTAATGGACTGCTTTTCATAGGTTGAGGATTCATAATGGTTATGGATGAGGTTGTAGATCATATCATTCACAATAATCCCAAAGAGGTATACAATGAAGGGATTGTATGAGAGATTACTGCCCATCTCATAATTATAAGTATTTAGCCCCTTCCTTTAGGAAACTATGTGGCTTTTACACCCAAATTATAGTGCATTGTTGCTAAAAAATCAAATTATCACCTACTAGAAGGTGTTATAGGGTAGCAAGTACAATCACATTGTAAATAAATAAATTCAGCTTTATAGCTTCGCACTACTAGATTATATGGGCATCATTTCTTCCCACCCCCTGCCTCTGTAGACTGTGTTTCCACCTCTTTGTGTCAACATATGACTATAATTATGAATATATTATGAGCATAGCAATGCTTTCAATATTTTGTCTGCACGCACTTGACTATTCTTGGCCACTAGAATTTCCTTGTCAGCAGTCCTAGAGTACAATTTTTGAACACACTCCCCCCCCTTTCATACGTGTTTCCAGATGGTTTGTCATCCAAAATATAGAAAAGAATATGTGACTTAACTAAATAGTTAGTAGGACTGTGGGGCCAACCCCCACACTATGTAATTTGCTCCCAGTTGTGCTGGTAAAGTGATATGACCATGTAGCACTTATCAAAATGTACAATAAGGTATTATTATTCATACAACAGCCATGTGAATTTTGTTATGGTGACAAACACCTGCTCATGATCACTGAGTCATCAAAGCAGAGTGAAGTTTTGAAACTGCTGACATCCAAACCCATACTCAGAATCCAAGTTCACAACTTGAGGTAAATTAAGTCTTGGAGAAAGCAATTCAAAAGTGGAAAAGCTTCCACCAGGGCTTCCTCTACCAATTTTCTACTTAGAGTGGCTGCCCCACAACCATTGATGCTGTCCCATCTTTGACATATCCCTGTTAACTGTATTTTCTAAATCACTGACAAAAGATCTCCTGGGTGAATAAAGAGGAAATTGATTTAATACAGGGGTCAGCAACTTTTTCCAGCCATGGGCCGGTCTACCATCCCTCAGACCATGTGGTGGGCTGGACTATATTTTTTTGGGGGAAATGAACGAATTCCTATGTCCCACAAATAACCCAGAGATGCATTTTAAATAAAAGCACACATCCGACTCATGTAAAAACACCAGGCAGGCCCCACAAATAACCCAGAGATGCATTTTAAATAAAAGGACACATTCTACTCATGTAAAAACATGCTGATTCCCGGACCATACACGGGCTAGATTGAGAAGGCGATTGGGCCGCATCCGGCTCATGGGCCTTAGGTTGCCTACCCCTGATTTAATACCATCTCCTACCTCAGGATTGAAATTACTGCTGCTCCTGCTACTACTACATTAAACATCATGGAGTAACTCAATGGAGTTTACAAAAGGATGAATATAACTCAGACAGTTACCTCAGTCCCTTTGTGAATTCTATCTTAGCAGAGGTTAACAATTTGGGGGGGGGGACACCCAAAAATGATACCCCAGAAATGGTATTTCCTTGTGTTCCTTTCCTCAAAAATGTTTCAACTGAGGTTGGATCTCTAAATATTGCTTCGAAATTTCACTTTAGCCAAAATTTCAATGGCATGCTATAGGGAAACCTAGTTGGAGACCATGGGTTGGGTAAAACGTCCCTCTATACATTGCTGTATATTGCTGGGATCTATATTGCTGGGATAGTAGAGTTAATAAATGGTAACCTACTCATTCCTTGCTAGATTCCCTGCTAGATTGAGCTTCGTATCTTGCTGCACAACCAATGAAAAAGAAAACTTCATTAACCAGCAAGTGGTTAACTGACAGCAGAGTGTAATCTATTAAATACTGTCCAAAGTTATACAGTTACCTGTGCTGAGATTGTTTATTCTTAAGTCAACAAATAACAGTGAGTTTGTTTTCGTTTGTTTGTTTAACCGTTTCTCTTTTCCCTCAGCCACCCAGTGACACTTTAAAATGAAATTCAAGGTGGGAAGGAATCTTTCTGCCCTGATAATAAAAAACCAATGAGTTACAAATACATTCCAGGGGAAAAAATACTCTAATCATATCTTGACTGTTTGGAAAAACATTTCACTGTGAATTCATTCAGCTGCATCACTGATATAGCAATGCCATATAGGACAAAACAAACTACATTCCAGATTTAAAGGAAACCTGGACACAGCCCAAATGATGTATAATTGAAAGGCTGTAAAGATGGAAACATCCCAACAGCCAATGAAATTCTCAAAAAATGATTCCATGAGGAGTAGAAGTACTTTTAGCAATATGCCTTTCAAACAATCTATCATATTGTTATTTCTGTTTATGGTTTTATTGAGTTTTTTTATTTCCAGTGTCATTCATTCTACAAGCAAAATTAGTGTCTGCATGTGAATGGGCCCATTTAGCTTAATCCAAGTGAACCTAAGCCCAGGGGTGGAGAACCTCTGGTCCTCCAGATGTTGTAGGATACAACACCTTTCATTCTTGACCACTACTGGTTGTTGCTGACAGAAGCAGGAATCCAACAACATCTGAAGGGTCACAGATTCCCCATCCCTACCATAAATAAATGAAGAGGGAAGGATGAAATCTCTAGAAAGAGAGAAAAAGAGTCTGAAAGAATGGAGAGAAAGTGAGAGGGTAGGAAGACAAGTTCAAGACAGAAAAGAAGCCAATCTTGCATTTTCAGAGATGTTTGAAACTATCATCTGTTGTCCAGGGCTGACTGTTTGGGATGACAGGTTGTAAGTGATTCACGCTTTTCAGGATGATTTGGTGCCATCATATATTTTTTAAAAACACTCCTAACACTCAGGTAGGGATGCTGGTGGTGCTGTAGGTTAAACTGCAGAACCTAGGACTTGCCGATCAGAAGGTCGGCGGTTTGAATCCCCGTGACGGGGTAAGCTCCCATTGCTCGGTCCCTGCTCCTGCCAACCTAGCAGTTCGAAAGCATGTCAAAGTGCAAGTAGATAAATAGGTACTGCTCTGGCGGGAAGGTAAACGGCGTTTCTGTGCACTGCTCTGGTTTGCCAGAAGCAGCTTAGTCATGCCACATGACCCGGAAGCTGTACGCTGGCTCCCTCGGCCAATAAAACGAGATGAGCACTGCAACCCCAGAGTCTGCCACGACTGGACCTAATGGTCAGGGGTCCCTTTACCTTTTAACACTCAGGTGTATTTAACCTGCTGCAGTGGGAAATATCAGGCCCCTGAACATGGTTCTTGCTATATGATAGAAGATAATCTTGTGCCAATATCAGCCTGCATTGAATTTAAGAGCCCCAAGTTTTGCTGGCTGTGTGTCTTCCAATTTCAAAACTTGCTTTGGCACCCTGCTGCAAGTTGCATGTATATCTCTGTGCGTTGGGCCTAGTTTCTGTTCTATTCCACTATATCATTGCATTACAGGTAGTAGGAGTCACCTTTGCAGTTATTAGAAGATTGTAGTTTTATTGAAGAACAAATCGCTAAACAAATAGGGGTTTCCACTGGATAATCTTGTCTAATTTTCTAAGTCTTTTACTTTATAACACTAATTATTACATGATGACTCATTTATCTGCTGAGAGTAATTTGCACCATAATTATTTTTGTCAAAATTAATCAGCAGTGAGGCACAGGCTGTTCTTACGACTCAAGATGATGAAAACCTTTCTCCTATCATTTCATTTAGGAATCCAAGAATATTAGGTGCACAAGTTGTAGTTTCCAGCTATACTTCACAAAGATGTTCTATAGGCCTTTTAAGGATTAAGACAATATTCTTGTTGGGACAGGTGCATAACCAACAGCCAAGTGACCTTTTCTCCTAATGATTTTTCCTGCAATTTTTTTGCCCTTCCTCCAAAAGGAGCCCAGCTCAGTAAACCACAAAACAGCAGAACAATGCAATTAAATGTAATAATAAAAATGTTCAAAAACACTAAAAACATTAAAAACCTATGTACTATAATAATGACAACTTGGTTGGCTACCTGCACTTTGTTTAAAAGATTACTTTATTTTATTTATTGACTATTCCACTTCCAAACAATAAGGTAAAAGGTAAAGGGCCAGACTGGTTAAGTCCAGTCAAAGGCGATTATGGGGTGTGGCACTTATCTTGCTTCAAGCCAAGGGAGCCAGTGTTTGTCCACAGAGAGCTTTCTGGGTCATGTGGCCAGAATGACTAAACCACTTCTGGTGCAATGGAACACTGTGGCAGAAACCAGAGTATACAGAAACACCGTTTAACTTCCTGCTGCAGCAGTACCTATTTATCTACTTGCACTGGTATGCTTTTGAACTGCTAGGTTGGAAGAAGCTGGGACAGAGCAACAGGAGCTCACCCAGTCACATGGATTCAAAGTGCCGACCTTCCGATCGGCTAGCCCAAGAGGCTCAGTGGTTTAGACCACAGTGCCACCTGCATCCCTTACCTTATATTTAAACAATTATGACTTCTCAAGAGTCTCCTCCAGCTCTGGAGTAAGTTTTACCAAGTGGCAAAGTCCCTATCCGATCGGCTAGCCCAAGAGGCTCAGTGGTTTAGACCACAGTGCCACCTGCATCCCTTACCTTATATTTAAACAATTATGACTTCTCAAGAGTCTCCTCCAGCTCTGGAGTAAGTTTTACCAAGTGGCAAAGTCCCTAGTTATGGGACACGGGTGGCGCTGTGGGTAAAAGCCTCAGCGCCTAGGGCTTGCCGATCGAAAGGTCGGTGGTTCGAATCCCCGCGGCGGGGTGCGCTCCCGTTGTTCGGTCCCAGCGCCTGCCAACCTAGCAGTTCGAAAGCACCCCCAGGTGCAAGTAGATAAATAGGGACCGCGTACTAGCGGGAAGGTAAACGGCGTTTCCGTGTGCGGCTCTGGCTCGCCAGAGCAGCGATGTCACGCTGGCCACGTGACCCGGAAGTGTCTGCGGACAGCGCTGACCCCCGGCCTCTTTAGTGAGATGGGCGCACAACCCTAGAGTCTGTCAAGACTGGCCCGTACGGGCAGGGGTACCTTTACCTTTACCTTTAAAGTCCCTATCAATGGTGTGGCCATTGGAGAGAATTCCAGAGCTGGGGCACTACAACCATGCTGGGCACCATTTGGCTGCTCATTTATGAACTGATTTAGCTCTAGCAATAGAGATTATCAGAAAGAATGACTTTCCTTGTGTTTCCATACACCCAGGCTAACAGGAACATGGAGCCGAGTGTTCTTTCCATTGGCGAGTAAGAACCAAGCTCCCTGTTTCTTCTCTAGCTATTGGAGGGCACCAAGGTAGTCACCTGGCCACAATGTTCATCCCCTTACATCAGAGTTTATTTCCCTTTAGCTTTGCAGTCATAGGGCATCTGGAGGTTGGAGCAGAGTGCTCTGTTGTTTGTATGTGTCTCAGGAATAAACAGGACTCCCTGTCTGCTGTACGTGAATAAAGCTGTTCGTGTCTGAGTTTACCTGAAGTGCCTGGAGTCTGGTTCTAAGAAAAGCAGCCCAGCTGGGCAACAACACAAAGAGAATGAAGAGGGAAGAAAGAGAATGGTGAATAGCTATCAGAATCCTTGGCAACCACCTGCCTTTGTAAAACAATGGCTTTGCAGCATTCCTTTGCGTACAACTACGAGGTGATGTTTCTTTGCGGTGTGATGCAAATCTTGAGTAGCAGTGTGCTGAAACGAATGCTTGCCTAGCATACAAGCCTCTCCTGTCAACCTCACAAACCTCCTACAGAGGAAAGAAAACAATACACAAACCTGGAAATTGGTTGCAGGACTTTCTGCTGAGACTCTAGTTTTGTTCCTAACATGCATTTCCTTAGCCATTGGCTCCTCTTAGTTCCTGTCCCCAATCCAAGACACTGAAGATGTTGTTTTTTTAAATGGTGATTTGCACACACAGGGTTATATGGATGCTTCATGAAGATGGTGACACTGGTCATCACTCAGCAATGATCACTCGACCTGCCTGGGGACTTCCACTGCTTGTTCTTGGGCCTTCCCCTCTTATTTCACATACCATTGTCTGTTTTCAGTGGACACTCTTTCTAGTGGTACAGATCTGCCTTAAGCAACAAGATGATGAAAAAAGAAACAAAGTTTGTGTTTAAATACTGGCAAGTGCCTCTCCTGCCTGAAAGAAGATGTATGGAGAGCTAACCAGATGACCATGGGAAGTCCAACAGCAGGCAAACATGTTTAGTGTTTTGCCTGGCTAAAGAAGAACCGCAGAATCTAGTGACATCAAAACGTGTTTAAAAAGCAGGGGGAAATGGGGAAAAGTCCCACAGGCTCAGAGAAATGTCTTCTCCCCACATACACCCTGTGATTTTGGGGAGGATTTTGTTTTATCCCCATCCAGAGAGTGAATAAATTATTTCTTTGGAAAAGCACTAACTTGAATCTATATCTTCATTAAAACATATGTATTTAATTAAGCATTTCTTTTAATATATATATATATATATATATATATATATATATATACACACACACACACACACACACACATATTTAAGGCATACTTTATGGGGAGTGAGCCCCATGGAATGTTTGCTGGGTACAATTGTGTACTAAATGTTACATAGAAACTGAAATCCCAGGCATAAATACCACTGCGGTCAATGGGATTTGCTTATCAGTATAAGTGTTTAGGATTAGAGTGTTTGTGGTTTCTTTGATGTTCAATATTTCTCCAGGAATTAATTTGCAGCATATATTTATTAAGAAATAAGCTACTTTGTATGGCAGTGGAAGAGGATCCCCTTGCCCATCGCAAACAACACATTTGTAGACATCACAAAGTGCTTGCCTTAACTAAGGGCAAGATTTGTGTTGATAGTATTGCTCAGAAGTGCTAGACAAAAAATAAATAATTTTTTTTTATAGAAAAAAATGCCAAATGTGTTCCAAAAGATAATTTCCATATCTCTTCATGAGATCCAAGTCTTAAGTGTTGTAGCACCCACTGTTAACTTTGATCTCTGAGTGCTGAGGATTATGAAGCACTGAAGTGGAAGACAGCCCTGTGATGGCTGCTAATTACAAACTTCTCATTTCATGAGTTGAAGAATAAAAACAGGTTCACCATAAATTACACACAGAAGCTGGCTTTTTACCCATTTGTACTGATTTAACTTGTTGAAATATGTTCACAGAAGCCTAATTACAAATGCACAGATAATATTGTTGTCAAACTGCGCTGACTTGATTTACAGTTCTCTTAAAAGATAGGAGTACATAAAAATCCAAGCTGTTAGCTATTATTTTGAGGTACTCAGAGTAATGTGCATGCTCAATTAAGGAGAACACCACACTTGGTAGACCACTGTAAGGCCCCAGCTGCACTATATTTTTAAGGCAGTGTCATACCATTTTCAAACAATTATGGCTTCCCCCAAAGGAATGCTGGAGACTGTAGTTTCCTATGGGGCTGAGAGTTGTTAGGAGACACCTTTTCCCCTCACAGAGCTACAATTCTCAGAGTTGTTCAACAACCCGTCCTTTGGGGAACTCTGGGAATTTGAGCTCTTTGAGGACCATCCAAACACCTAACAAACACCCTTAACAAACTACAGTCGCCAGGATTCTTTGGAGAAAGTGATGACTGTTTACAGTGGTGTGGTGGTGCTTTAAATGTATAGGTTCCTAAGTCCATTGCTCCACTTTCCTACAGCTTTTTCACTTTTAAACCCAAACAAAAAAAAAAAAAATCAACAGCTTACCTCTAGATAAGTGTTCATATATATAGCTTGGCTACCTTCACATTTCTTCACTTGACCGATGCTTCTGCCTGAATAGCCAATGCTGTAACTTTAGCTGCATCTCCAATAGGGAGGTCAAAGATGAGAATTGATTTCTGTCTCCAGGAAATTGGAGCTGGAACACACTGATTTCCATAGGGATTCTGCCACACATTATTCCTTTAGATGTTTCTTCACCTTTTATCTGTAACCTTTTGAGTGGCTCACTGTGTGAGTAAGTCACCTTCCCACAGAAGAAACTAGGACTGAGTGCAAGAAGATTCTCCATTTTATGGCATCCATCATTCGGTAAAACCTTCTAAACAATAAACTTGATGTGCGGGGGTCTAAGTGCATGTGCACATACAGATACCATTCATACAGAATTTGCCATGTTTTTAGTAGCATCACACATCCTGTTCTCCCATTGACCAGCCAGATGCTTATGAGAACTTTGCAAGCAAAAATTGCTTTCTCCAGTGTTAGCTATTAGATAGACTTACATTCCATGATTTCTTTTCATCTCTTTTAAAGATATCTTAGCTAGTGGCAGTCACATCTTATGGCAGTGATCCTACACATTAATGATGTTCTGAGTGCAGAAATACTTCCTCTTATCAGTCCTGAACTTCTTGTCAATCAGTTCCACGGTGTAGCCCCCAGTTATTGTTTATAAACTATCACCCGGTCATTTGACTTTTAACTGGGGCCATATATCATGGTCGTATCCTAGTCTGTATTTGTGTCCATATAAAGTTAATAGTGTTTTAATATATTTTTACTGTATTTTAAATTGTGTGTTATGAATGCTTTTAGTCACTTTGGGATATTTTATGTTGCAAGCCACAAATAAATGCAGCACCAGTCTTCTTCTTCATCATCATCCCCAGGGCCAGGGAACCTTTTTTCTGAACAAAAAAACTTTCCTCATATTCCTTTCCCCTGGTCGTATCTGTCGCTTTCTTATGCATATTTTCCAGCTCTACAATATTCCTTTTCAGCTGGAGCAACCAGAACTACACAGTGAGCCAGCTGTAGCCACACCGTAGAGCTGTAGAACAGGAAATGGACACTTTTATAGAAAAGTAGTAGCTGTGTCCATGATCCTGAAATGACTCCGAGTTTAAACCAAACCTCCGTTCTCCAATTCAAAAATGCCCTAAGGCTGCAATCCTACACCCATTTACTTGGAATATGTCCCGTTGAACTCAGTAGTACTGACAACTGAGTAAACATGGATAAGATTGGGGCAGTAATTCTTCCATTTCCATTCCCTGACGCGCAGGCAAGTTTAGACAATAATTTATGACAGGAAAGAGCATTCTGGGGATTTGCCTCTGCATTGTCAGATGTATATATCACTGTATTGTTTCAGCCAGAATCTCATGGCTCAGAGACTGATATGGAAGCAAGTGATGCAGTTAAACAGGCTTGGCGATATAAGCTGTCTGTCTGGGTGGGTGTCTGGCTACAAAGCATGCATAAGCCGCTGTGAGCTCTTCGGACATATCAGTTTAACAACAAATATATGAACCAGCCCCATCCTACCTGACAGCAGGCTGAAAGTTCAAAAATAAATTTTGGCAGACCTGCCTTTAAGCCAGAATAACAATTACTTTTATTTCCCCCACCCCACCCCTTCTTATATAACTACTATGAAAGTGAAGGACCATGTCAGCCTCGTGCCAATCATGACACAATCTTGTTTATGTTTCTTAATTTTTCTAGCCAGACAAAAATGTGTTCCATGTGGCCTTAGCAAATGTTGAGGCAAGAGGAGTGTAAGGTTATTGATGATGATGACAAGCTTTGTTGCAGATTTCATCTCATTCTCCTTCAAGCATTTTCATCTGTGTACTGCTCCTTTAATCAGAACCTTCTGAATCTCACGGCAGCTGCACCAGAAGCGATTATTATTATTATTATTTTTAAAATCTATGGTGGTATGCATCTTCAGAGATAAAACGGTGAAACAAAGCAATAAAAAAAATGGCAAATCATATTTAGATGAATGAGAACTGAGGGCCATTTGGCTAAAGGGGGGTCATTTTCAGTGTAATGTGAATTCATCCCCACACATCAACTTGAATCAGAGCCTGTGTCACTCTATTGTCTAACTATGGAGTGTCACAAGTAAGGATGGAAGAATCTCTGTAAATTGTGGTTTATCTCAGCTTCTCATTTCTCCCAGTTTTAAGTTCAGCTCTCTACACTTCCCCTTCACTTTGCAGGGTTTTTTAAAGCCCTCGTGAAAATTCATCAGTTTTTCAGCGTCCATTTCCCCTAATACTCACATGTGCAGGCAATTTTGTCTAAATAGACACAGTTTCCTACCCCCCAAGCACTGGTCCCTATAACAATGTGTTTTTGTATATCATCGTCTCCAATAAATGCATCTTTGTACACATTATTCAGCTGGAGAACTGCACCACAAAACTTGGAGAAGTGTGGATTTTGAAGGATAGTCAAGGTTCAGTTTGCATACCAGTATGGTAAATGTGAATTAGGAAGGTTGGCATTAAAATGTGAACCAACCTGTTCCCTGTCTTTAATCACAAGTTGGTGCAGTCCATTGTGCAAACCCCACTGACATGGATGATAACTGAGCAAAAGCAGAAGGTACTTTTGTGCAGTTCCCATTCAGTTAGTGGGAGCTTGTACAATATTCAATGGCTACCAGCCTTAAGGTGTTTCTTTTCCTGTCTCTACTGTTGGAGGCAGTATGCCTTTGAATGTCAACTGCTGGGAATCACAGATCTAGAGTGCTGTTGTGCTCAGATCCTGGTTTGGGGCTACCCATAAGAACAAGATGATAGACCATATGGGCCACTGCAAAGTTCCCAGAGTATTATATTGCAATCTGGTGCATGTTTACTCAAAAGTAAGTCCAAATGTTTTCAACAGGGTCTGTTCCCAGTTTAAGTATGCACTGGATTGGTTTGTTGGCTTACAGCATTTTTATGTGTGAGGCTAAAATGTCTTTGATCCTCCCTCATAGTGTAGCTGGAATCTAAGCTGTGTTTATTAATGCAAAACACCCCAATCAAAACTTGTAATGTGCATCAGGATTCTGGCTAATGTAAGCTTTCTATTCACAGTTAAAACCTAAAACTTCATTAAAGCAAAACTTGAAAGACTTGTGTGTAACACACACAAATCGAATGGTACAATTCTGCCATACCTATTATTAGCCCAAATGCCCCTTCTGCACTGCAAAGCATCTTTGGGAGTAGACAATTTTCAATGGAGGAGAAATGGAGGGGTGACATGTCTCTTGTTCCAGAATACCCAAAAATAATCTAGGAGCCTTTTTTTTTAAAAAAAAGCAAACAATTCTATGGCCTTTTAAAATATGTGTGTAGTGGTTTTTTTTTTATTTTATGTACTTTGTAGTTTTAGATTCTGATTATATCCTGTGAACCGCCCTGAGACCTGCAGGTATAGGGCGGTTAAATAAATAAATAAATAAATAAAATGAATTCTTTCCCCCTGTCATATTGGACTTTGAGGATCGTTCTAGTCTCTGCTATACTGGTAAAATTAGTTGCTATTAATAGTCATTCTGTAATGCTAGAGTAAAACTGGTGGCATAAGATGAATTATTTGTGTAGACCAATATAAATTTACAACTTGTATCATAAAGCAGTTGTAATTCACTTTCCACAAAGGTCTGAAATGTCAATAATCTGGTCACCTGTATTAACAAGGCCATTTTCATTTGATCTATCTACTTTTAATTGTGTTTGGGTTGGCCTTGAAATCTTGGCTGGAGATTTTGGTCGAACATTTGTTCTTCATTGCCATGAGAAGGCGGAGCAGTGGGCTTTTTAACCCCATGGTGGGGAAACTCTGGCACACAGTCCTTATTAGCCTTTCCCATTTGGCTCACCAGGCTGTTCTGGCCAAGCCATACCCACCTGCCATATCCCTGATCTCATAAGATGTCAGGTGTGTGGAAAGTAAAGTCACAGGCCAAAAAGGGTCTTGCAGGCATTGCCAACCTCCTGATCAGTGGTACTTTGACTCTCTGGTAATCATCTCTGCATCATCTCTCTGCTATTAGTCTGTGACTGGATTCCTTACTAAGGAGGTCTGGACAAGACACATTCTTTCTCAGTTTCTTCCCAGATATTGCCCATTAAAATTACCAAACAGTTTCCCTATAGCAACAGTATTTTTAAAAAGTACAATGATATGTCATGCAACCCCTTTGTTAATTGTCATTCTTTCAAGAACAGCATACAGTTTCTGGAACTAAAATGCAGTCATTTTAACCTTTGAGTTCTACGGTGGATTCTCTGTGAAGGTAATTACACCATTCAGTGGGTTATGATGTTACTTTCGGCTGAGAATTCATTTCTAACATTCTCTCACCTTTTCATAGCAGATCAGATGTTCTTCCACAGCAGGAACCTGGATATGCAGGATGTTATTTTATACATGTCTTCTTCCCTAGTTAGAAGTCAAAATGAGTCACACATATCATCATTCCTTAGGCTTTCTGCTAAAATTACTTAACTGAAAAAGGAAGATTTGAAACAGCCCAATGCTACTGTTTTATTTAGAAGCAGAAGAGGTTTACATTTCTTCCTTACAGTCTTTTTAAAAATACCTTTTTACCTTCAGGAAGCACTTTTCACAACGTTTTTTTACCTGCAGTAGAATCACTATGTGTTGCAGTTACATTCTGCAGTGCATTGTATGGTGCACTCTGAATTCATGAATAGCACCACAGGCATCAAAAAGAACCATACAGTATTATTTAAGAACTAAAGGTGTGCCCTTAGATCATACTGAACACTTCCAATTGATTATTCATTGAAACTTAAATTGGTAGTGGTGGATAAACTGCCATTCAGGGAAGCTGCTCTTCCAGTAATGATCTTCTCAGTGAATAACCCCTGATGGTCTTATGAGGAACTCCAAGGTTTCCCCAGAACAATGGAACAATGACATTACAGGAATGCTAACCTTTCAAGCATGATAGCCTTTTCAAAAATATATGAGACAAGTCAAAAATATCTACCTTGAAATCTGGACTAGTTCCTTGCTATGCTAAAGAAATTGTCCACTGCAATATCCACTTGGAAAGTCTCTTCAAAGGACTAAATGAGAACTTCAATATGTAGGTCAGGTATCAGTACTTTAGGTGTTATATCCAATGATGTCACTCAGTGGACAGTAAGGATTCTATCACTGTTGCCCTAAATCTACTTGGAAAGTCCTTGAACCCTTTGGAGCAGATTAAATGGGGATTGGGGTCTGGAGGGGGAAGAGTTGAACCTTGTTTCCTTCCCTGTTCAGCTGACAGAAGTTTTACCATCTGCTAAGGATGGTCAAATTTGGCTCTTCGCATTTCCATAGCATTTTCTTATTTTATTTTTTTAAATCTTCCTGAAAATTCACCAGCATTTTGGTGTGAATTTCTCTCAATATACACAATTTTGTACACAGTTTTGACTAATATACACTGTTTTGGCTAGCAAGTTCCCCTAATCTAATTTTTTTGGTATTATTTTCACTAATATGTGCATTTTCGTGCACATTTCTCCTTAGTATATGCAATTTTTTGCACACATTGTACAGGGAACTGCATTACAAAATTCAGATAAGTGCAAATTTCAAAGGATAGTTGTGTTTGGGTTTGTGATTATTTCAAGATGTACAAATCAGGTGGTTCCTCATTAAAATGCATAGAAAATATGAAATTCTCCCCTTTCTCTACCATCAGCTGAGCAACACTGTTGTATCTAACCCCAAACAAATATTCTACATCAATAAAAGCCAATTTGCAGCCCTAATTACTTAAAGATTGTGCATGGTTCTCCTTTGCTTCCCAAGCATAGACTCATGGGGGGGAGGTTATTGGGTTACTGTTTTTGGTTTGAATTCATATGTTGTGGTCTTGTTGTGAACTGCCCTGAGACCTCTGGGTATACGGTAGTGTATAAGTTGAATAAACAATAAATAATAATAATAATCCATAATGCACCATCCATTGGTCAGTGAAGGAGCAGCTGATCTAAGGCTTGCTTTCATCTTCCCTCCCCATTCCCTTTTCCTTTAGTATTATAAGATTACAAACTGGTAGGCAGTACTTATCTTATTGTTTTTATTGCATTTATATCCTATGCTTTCCTCCATGGAGAAATACATGCTTCTCTCCCTCAATTAATCCCCACAACAAACCTTTGAGGTGGGGTAGGCTGAGAAGTAGAAACTGTCTGAAGGTCACGATATGAGCTTTATGGCAAATTAGGATTTCAACTGTGGTATCCCAGGTCCTAGTCCAACACTCTTAACTACTGCATCACATTGACTTTCTATAGCCACTTTAAATATAAATTATGCAGTGCTTAGAAAAGTTTCGGTGCTTTATTATTAATAATAACAATAATAATCCCCAAACCACAACAGTTTTGCATTTATCTACAATGGTAAAAACATTCCTGGGGAATGTGAGGGTTATTGCTGTTATTCTAGCATTATTGTTGCTGTTATATTGCAATTTACTTTTAATAATGAAAAAGAGGATTGACTCGGTCCACTCCAACCTACAAACCGTCCACATCAATCTCACGCATCAGCTTTAGCTGTAGAAATCAGGGCAAACCAGTGCTAGCCAAATGGGGCATAACTGATTGGCTCTGCTCAGCTTGCAAGGAACTAAGCCTCACTTTTTATTATGACCAGCTTGGAAGTGTGCAAGGCGAGTCATAATGCAGCATACATAACGGCTGTAATATTCATATGCCTCACCATGTGGATGATTCCTTTTCTCCATGCAGAATTTCTACACCACCGGTAGCCGTTATCAAGAATGTCTGCTGGTGTTGTGGATACTGTCTGTGCGCTGTGGGTGATCCACCTGGCAAGCTGTTTTATATCTTGCACTCACTGCATAGAGCGGTGATTTCTCCCACCAGGCCCCTTTAAAGATGAGAACACCTTTCGTACTAGTCTAGGCACAAGCCAGGAAGATCAAATAATTGATTGAGATGCATGCCAAATAGTTGAGTAAATTATCCCTGTAACTTGATGACAATTGACACTGCCCAACTAATACTGATAAAACTTTGTCGTCGTGTCTTGTTTTGTTTTAGGGCCAAGAAACAGTGGCTTATCTACTATTCCCTGTAATGAGGTTTTCCTCTGGTGACAGCTTGAAACAAACCCTGCTTTATGAAGCTAAACAAGCATCTGTTAAATGCCTGCAGCGCTAGCTAATTCAGGTAGCTGATTTTCATAGTATTCTAAATGTGTCGAGTAGTCAGCAAGTTGGAAGAATCAGTTCCTGTGACTTCTGTGTGCCTGTGTGTGGTTTAGAAGCACTGAGAATTTGAAACAGTTGACAGAAAATGCAGAATCCACATTCAGTTTAGACCGAAGTCCATCTATGAATTGAAATGCTTTTGCTGTTGTTAGTGGGGATGAGGAAATAACAAAATGAGCAATGCAGGCTCTGCCCTCAGGCTTTCCAACCAAAATGAGATCAGAGGCATTGCCAGGTTTTAGAGGGCCCTGGGCGTGGTGCCTTTGAGGGTGAGGGCACTTCCTTGGCCCTGGCAGCCTTGCTACTTTGGCCACTCCTTCTCCGACCTTGCTGCTGCTCTGTATTTTCAAAACTTTGGTGGTCAGCAGGGATGGAGTGGGCAGGTGAACAAGCAAGTGGGGAAGGCTGCCTGTCAGGGCAGAAGGGGAAAGGTAGTGCTGTTCAGGTAGCCAGGGTTCCAGCAAGATGCCTGCCATTTTGAATTACAGTGGTACCTTGGGTTAAGAACTTAATTTGTTATGGAGGTCCGTTCTTAACCTGAAACTGTTCTTAACCTGAGGTACCACTTTAGCTAACGGGGTGTCCCGCTGCTGCTGCACCGCCGGAGCACGATTTCTGTAGTCCGCTCTGGAAAGTCCGCTCTCCTGCCCTGGAGGGCAGTGTTGCAGGAGGGCACCCGGGACTTCCCAGGGACCCAGCGGGAGGGCAGAGGAATGCCGCCTGTGTCACTGTGATTCCCAGCTGCGTCACGCCCCCCAGCTGACCAATTGGGGAATCTGGGGGGGCGTGGCCACTTGCCGTTTAAACCATGGCATGGCTGGGAGGCATCCTACTTTCGTCTCCTCGCCAAGCCCTAAATAAATCTTTTGCAGGGTTGTGGGCTGGGACGGCAATACAGTGGTACCTCGGGTTAAGAACTTAATTCATTCCAGAGGTCCGTTCTTAACCTGAAACTGTTCTTAACCTGAAGCACCACTTTAGCTAATGGGGCCTCCTGCTGCTGCTGCGCCGCCGGAGCACGATTTCTGTTCTCATCCTGAAGTAAAGTTCTTAACCCGAGGTACTATTTCTGGGTTAGCGGAGTCTGTAACCTGAAGCGTCTGTAACCTGAAGCGTATGTAATCTGAGGTACCACTGTAAATCATTCCCCAGGGTGAGAACAGCAGTGGACAACAGGATAGCAGTGGACAACAGGATCCCTTTCTTCTCCAGTACAGTTATTGGCCCTACAAAACCAAAAACTTTCTGCTTGCCCACCCTCGGGTTAGAGCCTTCACTGAACAATTTTGGGTCTCTGGTTGACAGGGCCAGAAAGGATATTTTTCTCTTAATCTGATTGGCACTTGGGGTTTTTTTAGCCTTTCCCTTAGTGAAATTATGGCGTTCCTTTTTTAGGTGGAAGAACATTGTTTGCATGGGGGCAGAAATGGCATTGGGCAGGATCAACATAGAATATGGGGGCCTGAAGGTAGGATTGACCACAGCACCCACAATCTCAGATAGGGGTGTCTGCCTGGTTAGAATCTGCACCCTAGTCGCCCAGTGAGACCTTGCTTGCTTGGCTTGCACCACAGAAAGGTTCAACACTGGCCGACTCCCATGTAACAGGTTTGGGGCGGTTCAAACCCGAAGGATCCATTCCATCAACATGGGGCTTGTGGAATGATGAACTGATCCTGGACCCATGCCATGCCAACCCTTCCCCTGCCTGCTGCTGTCAATAAAGATTTGGCCTGGTTTTATCCCACCACTGTTCTAGAGTCTGGTTATTTGCTGCTCTCATGGGTCACATAATGCGCCTGCCTGGGCAAGTATGTGCATAATCTGCCTTTCTACGCCTAAAGGAAAAGGTGTGTGTTAACCTCTGAAATCAGTTACTGTGGAAGACAGGCATATGTATCTCCAAGGAGTGGTCATTCCACTTCTGAGGAATGTAACAGAGAAGGTTCTGCTCCACAGTTTCATACCTTGCACTGTAGCTGCTGAACTCTAGCAGATCTTAAGCCACGTGGCTCTAGGCTGTTACTTGATTAAGGTCTTGGATATATTCCTGAAAAGAGCTTGCAATACAAGAAGAAATAAAGACTTTTTCTTTCTGTAGGCAATTTCCCAGTTATTTTGAGTCGGTTTCCCTATAAGGAATGCAAACTTGTTTTCCCAATGAAAGGAACATTTCCTGACCAATAAGAAGGCAACTAATGTGAAGGGTTGACATTTAAGGTCAAAGGAAAAGTTCCACTAAGCTTTGCTACATGGAGTCAGAGATATGCAGCTTTGTGCTTTACTTTAAAAACACTGCCTCCCCCCCTTTTCTTTTTTGCTTTGCCTATATCTCTAAAAAAGTAAAGATAGGCTCTTTACTATGTAGGCCAATAGTTTACATGGAAAGAGACATTTTCAGCATGATTTCTGACCTGCACTGCATTGGATCAGCATATCTCAAACTCAAGGAATTATAATGAAGAGGGCCGACCATCCAGACTTTAGCAAGATGGGCTTGGTGCCAGAAGTCTAGTATTCAAACCCTGCCTTTCTCAGCCCCCTTGGTACAGTTTAACCTGAGTCGCCAGCCTTTGACACAGGCCTGTTCCTTGTCCAAGGTGGCAGAGGTCAGGGTTGAGTTTATCAGTTTCACATGGCATTGCCCATCTAACCATCCCAATAATTTTTACCTTTACTCTGCAAGCATTATTTCAGGCATAATGTGCCACCAAACAAGAAAGCAAATATAGCACCAGCTTAAAGAGATAAAAGCGTTTTTGGAATGACAAATGGATTTTTGCAACACTAATACAGTGGTACCTCGGGTTAAGAACTTAATTCGTTCTGGAGGTCCGTTCTTAACTTGAAACTGTTCTTAACCTGAAGCTGCTGCTGCGCTGCTGCTGCATGATTTCTGTTCTCATCCTGAAGCAAAGTTCTTAATCCAAGGTAATATTTCTTGGTTAGCGGAGTCTGTAACCTGAAGCATATGTAACCTGAAGCGTATGTAACCCGAGGTACTACTGTATCCTAATATTAAACATTTGGACTGAGATATCAGCCTGCAGCCCATGTATAATGTTTCACCAGCACTGATGTCCATAATGTTTTGTGAAGTTTCAGTAGCCCAGTGTTAAAGATGCCTCATATGATTAGATTTATGCTACAATTCTGCACACATTTACATGGGAGTAAATTCCTGTGAACTCGGGGACTTGCTTCTGTGTAAATATGCATGAGATTGTGCTACCCAATTTTCTCCAGTCAGGGCAGCTTCGCACATTCATTGCTGAGCTTATATCCTCTCTTCATGGTGTTTCCCACTATGTAGAGAGGCATGCAGGAGAAAACTAGACATTATGCCAGACTGTGTGAAACATGCCTCTGCATAACCGGCTTCTATTTTGCGCCAGTGATGTTAACCAGAAGTGTGTTGGCAAAAATAAAAGTGCTCCAGACATCATAACAGCTCTACTTTGAATAATCTCCATATTGCCATGTTGGGGAGCTCCACACAAAGAGAAATTTCAATTAAAAAAATGAATGTATGGAAAACTGCCCCAAAAGTCAGGCTATAAAATACTTGTTTAAATAAATGAGGATTATATAAGACGAACCTACTGGATCTGGTCAATGACCCATCTAGTTCAGTATGCTGTTATCATGATCAGATGCTATCTGCTCCAAGTGGCTTATTGTCTTTATGTCTGTCTGTAAAGGAAGAGACCAGGCAGCACTGCAGCCCTCAAACCGCCTTGTAAAGAGACCCACAGAACTCTGGATTCTGATGAGGATTCATGATCTGAACCACTTCGTGAATGGATCAAGTTGAATCAGCTTTTCTGCTTTGGAATACCAGGTGGGTGGATTCCTTCTTCATTCCTGTATGTACTGTAAAAACATTGCTACAAAAGCAGCCCTTAATAACAGATTAAGCTGGATCATACAATCAACTTTGTGATATCTATATATCTATATATCTATATATCTATATCTATATCTATCCATATCTATATCTATCATCTATCTATCTATCTAACTATCTATCATCTATCATCTATCATCTATCATCTATCTATCTATCTATCATCTATCTATCTATCATCTATCTATCTATCTATCTATCTATCATCTATCTATCTATCATCTATCTATCATCTTTCAATTAGTCTAAGCTAATACCTGGTGGTACATTGCTTCTTACACCAGCAACTTGTGACTACTTTTACTTACCCTTTAAAGCCCAGTTCCCACTTTCAGCATAACTGCTCATTCCCCATTATAAAAGCTTTTCATTCCCTTGGCTCCCTTGCCTTCCATCACTAGACAATTTTTTTTAATTTTTTCATTAAGGTTCCCCCTCCCTGGCCTGTATTTGAAGATACAATCAATAACATGCAAGGAATCACCAGAATCATTTATTTGTAAAAACCCTTGTAATGAAGAGACACTTCCTTTATGAGGCAAACAGGCTGCAAGGTGACCTTTCATAAACTCATTAACCATTTGCCACAATCTTCCTCCTTTTTTGCTCCCAAGCTAGTACACACTTGAGAACATACAAAAATTAATCTGAGGACAGGGGAGCACTCATAGCAAGCCCTCTGGTTTTCCAGGGAAGTGCCCAATCCATGCAATAACACATTGTAAAAGCTGGGGGCATGAGAGATCCTGAGCTAGCAGAATGTTGACCACAGAGCTTGAATCAAAGCCTTTTAGAAAAGTACTCAAGATAAAGTGAGTTAAGAGAGATAGGAGGTTGCATCCCAATGAAAATAAACAGCAATTTCCAGACTTCATACCATGAGTGTTTTTAAGGAACAACAGCATCCTTCTTTGGGAACCCTCTGGAGGATGAAGCCAACATGCTGTGATCGTTAGGTGTTGCATAAACAGAAGGTGGAAGCATTTAATCAGCCAGGGTCACATGGATGACAATCTTAACACCTTGTTTTGCAAATGGAAACAATTTTAAGAGGTGTAAACTAGAAGAAATGTCACTCTTCACTTTCTGCTAAATGGATTAACATGGGAAAACATTATCTTGTTGCATTTTTGGGGGGTATTTTTGCAAAAGCTCTGATTTAGGCTACCTTGTTAGCCATCTTTCTCCTGCTTAAGGATAGGGTCTTTGGTAGATAGAGTGGTTTTTAAGAAGAAAACAGGGTTGAAGCTTTGGATTCCATCGCAACACCTAATATGGAGATGGGGAATCTGTGGCTACACTGGATGGTGTGGGACTCTGGCTTCCATCAGCCCCAGCCAGCATGGTTAATGGTCATGGTTAAAGAGGCTGGGTTCTATAGCCTCTCTCTGTAAATATGGAATAAAAATCAGATGGTAAGAAACATTTCCTTGTCTTTGTATGGCTGGGAGTCGCTGGCAGCAGCCTGACAGCACAACATTCACTACTAAAGGTGCAGACAACACTGAGTTAGCTGTATGAGTTTTTTTCCTGTGTGGAGGCCTACTCTGGCTCCTGAACTTGGCAAGTGGCCTGGAGATGTGTGCACTTGAGGATTAGGAAATAGATCCTTGCTCACGAACACTATAGAATCCTCATTGGCAAAAGAGAGAGAGAAAGAAATCCATCTATTCTCAAGTGACTGAAGAGTGCAGAGGACTAGACGTTCACACAGGCAGAATTTTACAAAGCAGTTGATGGGAGTTGATGTGCAAAATGTCTGGAGGGTCTCAGGTTGGCATGAGATACCCTAGAAAGAAATGCAAATTTACTGTAAATTATGA
Organism: Podarcis raffonei; assembly: GCF_027172205.1. Lineage (NCBI taxonomy): Eukaryota > Metazoa > Chordata > Lepidosauria > Squamata > Lacertidae > Podarcis > Podarcis raffonei. The sequence goes on along the minus strand of NC_070610.1, from coordinate 28,695,549 downwards.
ATCCAGATCAATTGCAGATATCAGATTGGATCCAGGCTGCAATCCTAAAGCCTCCTACCTTTAAGTCCCACTGAATTCAATGAGACTCCTCAGAGTAGACGTGGTTTGAATTGCAGCCTTACTCACAACTGAGGTTGATTTCAATGGGTCTACTCTAAGCATGGCCAAGGCTGGATCCAACCCATCCATAACCATAGAGATATTTTTGTAATTATGAAATAGTCATGCCCTCCATTTGAGGAGGGGAGGGGAACCTGTGAAACAGCCAAATCCTATTTTAAAATACTGAGATGCTCTCCCATGGAATCACACAGTTTTAAATGGCTGACTTACTGCTAGCAGCAAGTGTAGGCTTGCATAAAAGGATTTAATTTATCAAGTGCTTGGGGACATTATCCAATTGCTTAATACCTCCTTGACTGACGGTCAAACAAGATAATTGTAACGCTGTATTTGCGAATATCTGAATCTTACTAGAAGTGTGGTGTGTAATCCCTTAATCTGAGGGGAAAGGTACCATAATGATTAAGATAACTGCCTGACAGCCCTTGAACATTCCTTATGTTTTTAAAACATAAAGTAAACACTTCCATTGAACTGGGCTGTGCTCAGCATGGATTACTTTAGCTTTGAGAACAGCAATAGAGAACAATAAAACAAGGCTTGCTTGGAACACACTCTGTTTATCAGATGCAGTCCACACAACTTCAGTTTTGGAACATCACCTGTTGAATATCAATAAAATGTTTACTCAGATGCTGAAAACACATTTTCAGTCATGCTGAGTGCCATAAGCCTTGCCTTTGAAAGCTGGTAAAAATATATAAAAAAAATTGGAAATCAATTATCTTGTAGCTCACAGTCATTGTTCTTATGATGTGAAAATATTTTTTTCCAGCTCTTTTTCAAATCTGTTTGCAAATGATTAATGTCATTTTCAAAAATGTGTTAGATAATGAGCCATATTAGAAAGGCACTTTAAGACTTGTCCTACATTTCTCCCCAGCTGTACTCATGGTGCAGTATGTTCAAATTGTTAACAACAACAACAACAAATTTTATTTGTATCCCACCCTACCCTTATTGGAGCTGGGCTCAGAGCAGCTAACATCATATAAGAACACAATGTACATAAAAGCAAACAATCAATTAAAATGCATCCCAAAATTAATTCAATTAATTAATTCAAATAAATTAAAATGATGGAGAAATTATGATGGGATTACTTTGAATGTATGGGGTGTTTCATGAAATGGTGAAAGCAGAATTTTTTGCCATTTATATTCTGATCATTAGATCTTTCAGTGAAAGCGGACTGTTAGCAGTAGCAGCAGCAGCAGTAGTAGTAATAAAGCTGGCCCCAGATGGTATGTTTGATGTTGTTGGGTCCAGTGATTCTGTTGTCTGGGTGTATATGGCAGCAAAGTTGGCATCTGGGTTTATTGCTACTATTGTTACTAGAATTACTCTTTCAAAACTCCACCAATAAGTACAAGTGCCAGTAAAGGTAAAGGTAAAGGGACCCCTGACCATTAGGTCCAGTCGTGGCCGACTCTGGGGTTGCGGCGCTCATCTCGCTTTATTGGCTGAGGGAGCCGGCATACAGCTTCCAGGTCATGTGGCCAGCATGACTAAGCCGCTTCTGGTGAACCAGAGCAGCGCACGGAAACGCCATTTACCTTCCCACCGGAGCGGTACCTATTTATCTACTTGCACTTTGACGTGCTTTCAAACTGCTAGGTTGGTAGGAGCAGGGACTGAGCAACGGGAGCTCACCCCGTCGCGGGGATTCAAACTGCCAACCTTCTGATCGGCAAGCCCTAGGCTCTGTGGTTTAACCCACAGCGCCACCCGTGTCCCTTACAAGTGCCAGTACATAGTTTCAAAAAAGTAATTTCGTTATGGAGAAAAGAGAGGAAGTAAAAAACAACCAATATAATATCCAAGAAACCAATGTTTTCCCCTGCCTTTCTTCTCTCCTCTCCCCTTTACTGATTTTCTCTTTCCTGATGTGTGCAGAAACTGACACACTATTCCTAATGAAACACTCTTCAAATGCCATAGAGAGGCAGTGGCTCCTCTCTACTTCACATCAGGATTCTTTTATCTTGTCAGCTGTTATGTGACATAAAGGAGGGAAAAAAACCTTCCCCCCCCCCAACATTAGATATTTTTCAACATCTACAGTTTATGAGTTTCTCTCCATAGTTTGAGCTGGCAGATGTCGCTCATTGCTTTCTTGGCAATTAGCTTTTGGCAGGAGGACATTCATAATAGATAGACAGCCTGGAAAGCAGACGACACAGTATTGACATTGCATGGACTTTTAGATACTATTTGGTTTTATTTTATTTTTCTTAAAAATGAAGTTGTTTTGGCCCATCAGAAAAAGCCCAAAATGCATTACAGGATAATGCATTTATCAGCTTAATTAAAATGTCACAAATGAGTGAGCAAGCTTTTGAATTCTCCATGACCCTTCGTCAAATATTTGATGAAGAACTCTGGAGAACTTGACCACAATTTGGTGATATTTTATTGGCTTACTGATGGCATTGCCTCATTATGGAGTTTGGTTTCTTGTGTGTCTATGGCAGCGTTTGTATTTTTATCAAGCCATTTCACTCCAGGGAAGACTAATTCCTGGATTGTGACACAAAGTGAAGGAAATTAAATAGTAAACATGTTACGATTCATAACATCCACAGTGTAAGGGTTGCCAGCCAGCAGTTAGCAAGTGAGAGTGCAGGAGTGTATCCTTATTCCCTAAGAGATGTGTTCCTTTTCATGTCTCCAGACAATCTTTGGAGAGTCAGCTTCAGGGATGGTTGTAAACTCGGGGTTCTAAAATGCACAGGGAGCCTGCAGAAGCACAGGAGGTTCCCCGCTGCCCAAACGGCTGTTGCGATGGATGTGGACACACCGAGTGGGACCAAAAATGGTGCTGACAAGAAGCGCTTTAAAGTAAAGAAATGGAATGCAGTTGGACTCTGGTCTTGGGACATTGTTGTTGACAATTGTGCCATTTGCAGAAACCACATTATGGATCAAGCTAACCAAGCATCAGATACCTCCGAAGAATGCACTGTTGTCAACACACTCTCGGCAGGTGTGTACATTAGATGATCGAGAATGGGAATTCCAGAAGTATGGGCACTAGTAGGAGAGAGAAGACAACCAAGTTTATTGTTCTGTCTTCAGATAAGCCTTTCACCTTGCAAGCAGGTTGATGAAGTCTCTGTAACTTAATAGACACTTACCCTGCTATTTGCTTTCACCTTAAAATAGTTATTGTGAATAGTAATAAACATGTTTGTCTCCTGTCAGGAGGTTCCCCACTGCCCAAGTTCACCTCAAGGAAGGCTATCGAAATACAGTGGTATCTCAGGTTAAGAACTTAATTCATTCTGGATGTCCGTTCTTTAAACTGTTCTTAAGTACCACTGTACTTAATTTGTTCCGGAGGTCCGTACTTAACCTGAAACTGTTCTTAACCTGAAGCACCACTTTAGCTAGTGGGGCCTCCTGCTGCAGCTGCACCGCCGGAGCATAATTTCTGTTCTCATCCTGAAGCAAAGTTCTTAACCCGAGGTAATATTTATGGGTTAGCAGAGTCTGTAACCTGAAGCATTTGTAACCCAAGGTACCACTGTAGTGAAGACAACATGCCAGCAGTGTGGTCTCCTCCCCTGCTTCCTGTGAATAAAAAATAAGTGTATTCCTGTAAATAAACCAATTTCAGCATATTAAGAAGTCATTAGGATTACAATTGCATTAAGTCTCATTGATTTCAATCGTACCAAAGCATGCTCATTTAGACTAGATCCAACCTGTTTAGATTTTCTCTTGCAAAAACTAACATACTGGCTGAGTGAAACACTTATGATTGACCAGCATCAGCTTTATATAACACCAAGAGCAGTGTTGGAACTAACCTCCTTATCAGTTTTGCCTGCCTACGATTTCTTAATTAAGCATATCACATCTGCGAAGTGCAGAGCTGGTTTATAAAAATGGCTTCAGGTTCTGGGGATGGTGGAATTATTCTAATCTCATCTGAGCAAAACTCTTCAAGATTATTCTACTCAGAGTTTTCTAGGACAGAGATATGATTCTGAAATTATATTTGCTTGTCTGGCTGAAAGCTGTTTGTTTGGAGATTATTTTTTTTGAAGTACAGCTGCATGTTTCATTGTCAGATTAAAATGACCACTGTAGGGGTGGGTGTGTTAATAAATAAATAAATCTCAATATAAATGGGTGAAATTTGTTTCTGTGGTGGGGTGAAGAATGCTCAGTTGAACCTGCATGGCAGCAACTTTTCTTCTTTTTTAATCACTGCCTATGAAGTTCTGAAGAGACTCATTTTGGAACCCATAATTGCTAATTTAGTGAGGTCTACAGCCACTCATCACCACCATGTGGAGGAAAGCTATCTATAGAAAAAAATGTCAAACCATTTGTATGAGATGCCAGCTTTTCAAAACACAGCATTCTTAAACATATGCTTTGTCTTATTCTGTCCCAAAATAGTACTTTGGAGCCACACTTAAAAGAATGCTGTAAACTTTGGTGGACCAAAAATTGGGCACATCTTGTTTCGTTCTTTATAAACATCTGTTGATGGCTGCCATATTTATTGCTCACATGGCATATTATGCAGGCGAGTCTTACGATGTGCAAATCCTTTTCATCTATTGGCTTATGGAAAAATATTACAGAAAAGATTTTAAATTTCGTGTGAATAAATTAGTCTCCCACCTTCTTCTTTTTCAGAATGCCTCTTGAATGATATGAAAACGGAACTGGAGGTATAGGCCAGTTAACTTATCTCTGTAGTGAGGTCCCAAATGTTTTTGAGGATGCAAGCTGGCAACTCTCTCTACCTTCTTCTGAAGCACGACAATAGTCCCAGCTTGTGCAAAACTTTTAAGACTCCTTCCAATTACCTATTTATTGCACATTAATCCTGATTTGCTTGCAGGGGGATTAGATCATATTCAGTCTTTAATGAGCACTCATGGTGATTTGGTTTCAGGGAAGTTATACAACAAGGAGGGTTGGTCCTGCATTCATCTTGATATGTTCATGCTACTCTTTTCAGTAATTTTCCTAACCATAAAAAGTCTGCTTCTTTTTTAAACTGGATTTGTTGCATTAGGATGACCGAGTACTTTAATCCATCATCATCATCATAGTCCAGCATTCTAGATTCATAGAATTGTAGAGTTCTAAGGGACCACAAGGGTCATCTAGTCCAACCCCCTGCAACACAGATTTTTTTCCCCCAACATGGGCTTGAACCCTGAGATTAAGAACCAACTGAACTATCCGAAGTTGCTCTAATTGTGCATACTTAAATTTCCCAGGATGCATGTAAATCCCTCACACAAAATACCAATGGTTTACAGGTACTCTTAGATAGTGGGGAGGGATTAGAACAGGGTTTCCAAAACTTCGGTTTCCAGCAGTTTTTAGACTACAACTCCCATCATCCCTAGCTAGCAGGACCAGTGGTCAGGGATGGTGGGAATTGTGGTTCATAAACAACTGGAGGCTGAATTCTGGGACACCCTGGACTAAAATATAACATACTGTGTAAGTATACTTACTTAGACCTCTCAATTAATATATCCCCCTGCAATGCCCATCAAATCTTGGAATGTCCACCCCCCTCAAATATTTTGTTAGGGGGCCCCTAGAAGTTGGCTCCGATGATGCCAATTTAATGTAATCATTATTAGTCCAATGGGGGCTTGTCTTATTCATGCACTGGGCTTCTTACATGGGGAAGGTACCTTTGGCCAACCAGTGTTCCCATCCCTCTACTGGAAACCCTATGCATAAGTAAAGCAGCCTTCCTCAACCTAACACCAGTAATGCATTATTTAAGGAGGGACAGAAGGAGCATGGACCTCCAAAAGATGAAAGCAGAGGCCAGACCAGGATGCAGGTCAAGGGAAGCAGGAATAGCTAAAAAGAAAAAAGAGGTGGAAGAGAGAGGGAGGCTCCACAAATGAGAGGAATGGAGTTGGAACATAGGAAGCAAACTTGTGCAAACTTAAATTTCCCAGGATGCATGTAAATCCCTCCCACAAAATACCAACGGTTTATAGGTACTCTTAGATAGTGGGGAGGGACAGAAGGAGCATGGACCTCCAAAAGATGAAAGCAGAGGCCAGACCAGGCTGCAGGTCAAGGGAAGCAGGAATAGCTAAAAAGAAAAGAAAAAGAGGTGGGAGAGAGAGGGAGGCTCCACAAATGAGAGGAATGGAGTTGGAACATAGGAAGCCAGCCCATTCAGTGTTGTCTACACCAGGGATGTCCAACAGGTCGATCACGATCTACTGGTAGATCCCCGGGAGGTTTTGGTAGATCATGGTTGACCGCTGGGTCCCTTTCCTTAGGGTTGGTGAAACAGAATCCTGCCCCGCCCCCTTGCCCCAACCTCCATTGTTGCACGATCCGCAAAATAGAAGATGGAGTTTACTCAGTGAGGCTGTTTGTTTCCCCAGTGATCTGTTGGTGAGTGGCTGTTTCCCTTTCTCCCTAGAGCTTAGGCTTGAACACCCAAAAACTGGGGCTTTCCTCGCCCCCAAAAAAGCTCAGCAACTTTGACCTGAACCCCCCCCAAAAGGGGGTAGATCACTGCCAGTCTTTAATTCTGTTAGTAGATCGCAGTCTCTTGGGAGTTGGCCACCCCTGGTCTACACTAACTATGGCGGCTGTCCAAGGTTTCAGACCGGAGTGTCTCCAAGCCTTAAAGGGGATGCTGGAGATTTCACCCAGGACTTTCTGCATGCGAAGCAGATGCTCTACCATTAAGCTACTGCCACGAAGGAAAATTGGAACAAGCAAAGAGGAGAGATGGACATGACTACAGATGAGAGAGGTTGAAGTTTCTATATGGTTTTGTAATAACAGCCACATTTTTGGCTTCAGGCTTGCGGTATTTATGCATTGTATGATAATACAATCTGACAATAAAACAGTGTTGTAGCCCAGGAGGGATGATAACTCTGGAATTACAGCTACTGTCTCGAAATGGCATAATTCATGGAGGAGGGGGACCACTTTGTATCATTGAAGACATATTTGCAACGGAGGCGTCATTGTTAAAGTAGGTTTATGAGATTTTTATATATATATAAAATACTTCTCTGCATCTTCCTTTCAGGAGAATCTGCTCTCTTTTTCTCTCTTTCCATAACTGCATTGTCAGAAGAAAGACAGCAATTGTCACTTCTCCATTTTTCATACCTGGCTGGCTGGCATAATTGTAGCTGGAAAAGAAAAAGAAAAACTAGTATAGTCAAATGATCAGCAGTTTGATATTGTCTTATTTGAAGGGTGCTTGCTTTTCAGTAGAAATAATCTCTTGGCAAACTACCTAAATAAAACTTCAGAAATGTAGCAAAGCGTCTTGTGTTACTTTGAAGACTAAGGACAAATTCAACATAGTGCTAAAGTTATTGTTGCATAAGTGCAAGCATTTCTGTGATAGAACAATTTCCCTTTCCTCATCTGAATGATCTTCTGGTGTTATCCCCAACACCACCCAAACTGATTTGAGGGGCCCAGGGGCACACAGGAGGAGAAGAGGGGGTGAAAACCCAGTTGCACTAGTTGAACCCAGTCCTAGCCTATTTATTATGGCATAACCTTCCTTTGAGCACTGTCCTTTTCATCAGATGTAAAATGTGTTGTTCTTGTACACAAATGGTGTGTGTGTGAGAGAGCTCTCAGGTCAGAGGGAAATGAAGCGTAGAAAGTACATACAGTGATATCATCATCATCATCATTGCTTTTTTTCTAAAAAATGTTTAGGGGTACTCTCATTTTGACTCAAGAAAATCACTATTTTATAGTTCAAATTGGGGAAAATAAATACAGTAAATGGGCAAAAGTACAAAGATTCACAAAATGTTTAGGGTATGTGTACCCCTGCGTCCCCCCAGAAAAAAGCACTGATGGTGATGATGATGATGATGATGATGATGATGATGATAATAATAATAATAATAATAATAATAATAATAATATAGTTATTTGTTTATACCCCGCCCAGCTGGCTGGACCTCCCCAGCCATTCTGGGCGGCTCCCAACAGAATATTAAAAACATGATTCCAACATGTCATTCCAACACTTCTTGTGTTAGCACAGATATCCTGCCATTGGTAAGCCAAATAACAAATACAGTGGTACCTCGGATTACATACACTTCAGGTTACATACGCTTCAGGTTACAGACTCCACTACCCCAGAAATAGTACCTCGGGTTAAGAACTTTGCTTCAGAATGAGAACAGAAATCATGCTCCGGCAGCATGGTGGCAGCAGGAGGCCCCATTAGCTAAAGTGGTGCTTCAGGTTAAGAACAGTTTCAGGTCAAGAATGGACCTCTGGAACAAATTAAGTACTTAACCCAAGGTACCACTGTAATATGTAATGTGCCACCCCAGATTCCTTTGAGAGGAAGGGTGGGATACAAATTTAATGAATTATTCATCATCATCATCCTGAAACTTGGTTCAGCCCACAAGAGATTCTCTTGATGTATTGTTATTCAATGGGTTTATGGTGCAGTTTCCCACTGAATTTCCTAGGTATGGAAATGTATAGCAAGTCTTCACTTTTATGTAAGGCTGCTTTACCTTACATATCTCCAGTGACCCCCTTGTTTAATGGTACTTTTTTATAGTGTGGCAGAACTCAATTATATGTTGTCATGAGAGAACAAGCAGGGACTTGCACTCCTAATGACAATGTGGCATCTAATGTAACACAAGTAGAACAGGGTAGCATATCTTTCCTCCAGTAGCTTTTGAAGAAGCCATACAAACAGTTATTCCCAAGCTGTTCGCCAAGTCACACTTGAATGCTGTAAGATGAGTTGAAGTGTGCCTTGGAGAATGAAGTCATATTACTTAAAGATCAAGCAGGCTTTCTCCCGGGCAGACACTTGTCTGATAATACGAGAAATATAATTAATATTCTAGAAAAACTACAAGTGAATATTAATACTAAAGCAGTTTTGATTTTTGTGGATGCGGAGAAAGCTTTTGACAACATTTCTTGGAGTTTTATGAAGAAGAACCTACAGGGGATGGGGGTTGGTCAAGGTTTTGGAAATGGTATAGGTGCAATATATTCAGAACAAAAGGCTAAATTAATTGTCAATAATGTAGTGACGGAGGAATTTAAGATAGAGAAAGGAACACGACAAGGTTGCCCAATTTCCCCACTGCTTTTCATATCGGTCCTGGAGGTTCTTTTAAATATGATTAAAGGTAAAGGTACCCCTGCCCATACGGGCCAGTCTTGCCAGACTCTAGGGTTGTGCGCCCATCTCACTCAAGAGGCCGGGGGCCAGCGCTGTCCGCAGACACTTCCGGGTCACGTGGCCAGCGTGACAAAGCTGCATCTGGCGAGCCAGCGCAGCACACAGAACGCCGTTTACCTTCCCGCTAGTAAGCGGTCCCTATTTATCTACTTGCACCCGAGGGTGCTTTCGAACTGCTAGGTTGGCAGGCGCGGGGACCGAACGACGGGAGCGCACCCCACAGTGGGGATTCGAACCGCCGACCTTTCGATCGGCAAGTCCTAGGCGCTGAGGCTTTAACCCACAGCGCCACCCGCGTCCCTTTAAATATTATTAGAAGGGACCAATTGGTTAAAGGAATACAAGTCGGAGCTAAACAGTACAAATTGAAAGCATTTGCTGATGACCTAGTATTGACATTACAGGAGCCAGAATCTAGTACTAAAAGAGTATTGGAACTTATTCAAGAATTTGGTCAGGTTGCGGGATTTAAGTTGAACAAGTTAAAAACTAAGGTTTTAGAGAAAAATCTAACAGAGATTGAGAGAGAGAGGTTTCAGAAGGAGACAGGATTAACATTGGTTAAGAAAGTGAAATACCTGGGGGTTAATATGACTGCCAAGAATGTGAATTTATTCAAAGATAACTATGAAAAATGTTGGATGGAAGTGAAAAAGGACCTAGAAATATGGTCAAATTTGAAGCTTTCATTGCTAGGCCGTATTGCTGTGATAAAAATGAATGTATTGCCAAGAATGTCGTTTTTGTTTCAAACATTGCAAATTTTGGATAAAATGGACTGTTTCAAGAAGTGGCAGAGAGATATTTTTAGATTTGTCTGGCAGGGCAAGAAGCCTAGAATAAAATTTAAAATACTAACTGATGCAAAAGAAAGAGGTGGATTTGCCCTGCCAGACCTTAAACTTTACTATGAATCAGCCGCATTTTGCTGGCTGAGAGAATGGCTGCTTCTTGAAAATACAGACATTTTGGATTTAGAAGGTTTCAACAATGTTTTTGGGTGGCGTGCATATTTGTGGTACGACAAGGTTAAAGCACATAAAGCATTTAAAAACAATATTGTCAGGAAAGCATTGTTCAATGTCTGGATAAGATACAAAGACTTACTGGAAAATAAAACCCCAAGGTGGTTGTCACCAATGGAAGCGAAGGCTCAGAAAAAGCTCAATATGGAGGCCAAATGGCCGAAATATTGGGAGATTTTGGAACAAGAAGGAGACAAATTGAAATTGCAGAGCTTTGAAAAACTAAAAGACAAAGTGCGAGATTGGCTTCATTATTATCAAATAATGGAGGCATACAATTTGGACAAGAAAATTGGCTTCCAGGTGGAAAAATCAAAATTGGAAACAGAACTGTTAGATCCCAAAACTAAGATTCTGTCAAAAATGTATAACCTGCTGTTGAAATGGAATACTCAGGATGAAACGGTGAAATCTGTTATGATTAAATGGGCACAAGATGTTGGACACAACATTATGTTGGCTGACTGGGAGCAGTTATGGACCACAGGTATGAAGTTTATGGCATGTAATGCCTTAAGAGAGAATATTATGAAAATGATATACAGGTGGTACATGACACCAGTCAAGCTTGCAAAAATATATCATTTGCCTGATAATAAATGTTGGAAATGCAAAGAGACTCAAGGTACATTCTTTCACCTTTGGTGGACGTGCCCAAGGATTAAGGCTTTCTGGGAGATGATCTATAATGAAATATACCTTTCTGAAGAAACCAGAGGCCTTTCTCCTGGGCATGGTCAGCCAATCGGTGTTAAAGAAGGATAGGATATTTTTTATGTATGCTACAGCAGCAGCAAGAATACTCATTGCAAAGTATTGGAAGACACAAGATTTACCCACCAAGGAAGAATGGCAGATGAAGGTGATGGATTATATGGAACTAGCGGAAATGACTGGCAGAATCCGAGACCAGGGAGAAGAATTGGTAGAAGAAGGTTGGAAGAAATTCAAAGACTATTTACAGAAACATTGTAAAATTAAGGAATGTTAGAAGGATGCGGGAATGAAGTTATGTGGTTTTAGCAGTAATGTTTTAAAGGAGTATGTAAAAATGGGTTGTCAACAGGTGAGAATGTAAAGTTACAACATATTAAGATAAATGATTAAGATAAAAATAAAGATGGAAAGGATTTGCTGAATTAACTAACTGAACTAGAATACAAAAAAGGGAGGTGTGAGGAGGTCAAGGAAACAAGTAAATGAAAGATAAGTCATGGGAAAATTGATTTGTTTTTTTAAGTGTTTTTATTTTTCAGTTTTTTGTAATTTTTTGTTCTATTATTTTTTCCCTTATTTTTGTAATGTTGTGAAATTTTTAATAAATATTACTTAAAAAAAGAGAGAGAATGAAGTCATATTACTGAACACATATTACAGGAGGAGCCAATGAGATGCTCTACAAACATTAATGGGCTACAATTCCCCATCACCCCTGACTATTGGCCATGCAGGCTGGAGCTGATGGAAGTCCAACAATGGTTGAAGGACCCCAAATTGGTTGTCCTTGCTCTATTCTATGACTGCAGTCCCTGAGCTGCACTGAGCTTTATTTTCTCTCCCAGTATATGAACCATGGCATCCTCCTGAGAAGGGATGCTGTAGGATCCCCTGATCCTGACAGATACCTGGGAAACTCAGAAGCATCCCTTTGATGACGTTTGCAACCTTGGGTGTCTTGTAGATAAGACAGAAAAGGCAAGATATAATAAAAGAATGTACAATTACAAAACATGCAGTCAAAAAATAGGGTGGCAAAATTCCACAGTGGTGTACAAATCAATAAAAGCATGCAATATATAAGCAGCAGAAAATTCAAATTCAAAACCTGCTTGATAAAAAGAAAAGAAAATATTAGGGTGATCCTGATATATGTATACAAGGCTCACATTGGTGTGTATGTGCATTGATGCATATGTAGGTTCCCTTCTCATGCTCCTCAAACATACAGCAAGGTCAGTGCCTGCATTGACAATGAGGTGATGTGGAAGTTTCACCAGCTCTGTAGTGCTATATCAGAAAGTAGCCCTTTCACACATGCAAACCTTGACTTTGCATTATAATTACGGAATAGTGAGCCTTTGCAAACCATCCCCAGGAACACAGTAATCAGCTGTCAAAACATTTTGGGATGCATGTGTTTGTGTGAACCTGTCCCCTTCAAAAGGCGTAAGGCAGAGTCAAGTTAGGAATGACTGTTTGTTCAATATATATTGTGGCCAAAAACAAATAGCCATTAGCAAATGGGACAGTTTTTGACTTGTAGCCATGAAAACACCTTTGGCGATCACCGAAAATTTCATTCCTCACGCAGATTAATATCTAGAAAGAGCAGGGGATGAAGTACAATAACGATAACATTGTACCAATTTATAATGTTTATCAAATAAGTATTGAGTTTTCCTTCCAAATGCTGGGATTGATTTTTAACCTCCTCCCCTTTCCACTTTTACAGCTAGGGCAACTATAAATAAGTTGCAGGAAAATTACTTCTCCACTGTTTCACAATGCTTTTCTTATCTAACAGGCACAGCTGTCACAATCCTAAATGCTTTTATTTACAATATCTATTGCTGAAAAATGGTAGAGACGGTGTCCTTTAATCAAGGGAGTTAGCATTATCAAAAGTACTTTATGAATTTTAACTAACTTGCCAATTTGGAACTTATTACAGTGCCCTGTGCCTGTTTATCTTATCCAACTCAAAATATTTCATCTTTCCCCCCTTTCTTGGCATAGTAGTTTTCTGGTGGCTGTATCAGGATTAAGCAACTGAAGTGTTAAGTCTCTCATTTCTGTCTATATTAAAGGTAAACCTCTATCTCTGGTTCTTCACCTTTAACAAAAACTGAACCAGGGAAAGCCAAAATGAAGTGTAAAGCGGTGCTAAGTAAATATGCTCTGTGAAGCCCACAGCTATACAGGGTTTGGAAGAACTAAAAAGGAAAAAGTCATTCCGAAAAGAAGCAGCAAAAATTACCTTTCGCAATTTGTCTTCCTTATTGATATTTGCATTGAATCCAGATAAAACCTGACACCAGCAAAGTTCATTCAGTTCATGACTATTATAAGTAAATTTGCTCTGCAATGTCTGGTTCACGCATAGTGTGATCTAGAACAAGGGAAATGCTTTTTAAGTCCAATTGATTTCAATGTGAGAGATGTTTCTTTCAAGTTTAGTTTCAGTGCTAGGAAGGGCTCTGTGGCCACCCGGAAAGGGAATGTGACAACTCCTGGTGACATGCAATTATTCTGCGGTATAAAAATGGCAACCACAAAAAAGGCTCTTCAAGTACACTGACTGCAATGCAGCACAGAGTTCAGAATGACAAAATCTATTGAAATAAATAGGTCTGCACATGCTTAACTTTGTGTTGATTGATTCCACTGCTTTTTTTTTGCAGTGGAATATTGAATGTATCCAAAACAGCAAGTGAGCACACACACATGCAAAACGGCTATCCCGTCCCATTGATTGCTATAGGTTTCATTCTATTGTAGCCAATAGAATAGGTGTGGGTGGGTGTGGGAGGGAGAGAGCGAGAAAGAGAGAGAGAGAGAAAGAGAAAGAGGTCCATTCTCTTTACAAAAATGCCCATGAACCAAAAAGAGATTGGCAAACCCAGATTGTGTACCTAGTACCCAGGCCTACATAATCCTTTATAATGAAGTTCACTACGTGTCAGAAAGACTGAGGATTAATGCAAATTCTGTCATGCTGGCTCTGTGATGGCTCCCATTCCAACATCTCTGAAGAGGGGGGTACCAAGGAAAAACTATACACACCCTTCTCTTTTCACATGCACCTGGGTCTTCATGGGAATAAATTTGGCCAATAGTTTCACCCACTCCTTACATTTGAAGGGAATGAAAGGTATCAGTGATGGGATCTGTCAAGCCATTAGGAGTTGTTTTTTTAGAAAGAGATGCTTGATGAAGATCCCATTCCAAAGGGTCTTTTTTAACATAAATATGCAATAACGAACATGTTCTCATCTGCAGCCTTATTGATCTCCAGAAGCCTTACCTACTCCACCTGGACTGTGTGAGAGATTGTTTCTTGAATTATTTGCAAATTTCCACAAGCACACAGCTGCTAACTAGCATATGCAACTGAAAACATCATTTCATCTTACCCCTTCAGGTTCCTTTAATGGTAATGTTTTCAAATGCTCTGTGAACATCATTTTTCTATCTCTTGTTATATTTCAGTACCAGGGCAATGTTTTCTAGTGTCCAGGCCATCAGATTTCCTCCCCCACGTTCTTGCGAATTCATGAGAGTGGCCACACCTTACAAACTGGATGGGGTACTATTCTCTGATGGCTATGCCATCAAATTCCATTATCTGTCCAAATCCATTACCCTGCTTCCTGTATGTGGAGGGAGACAGTTGAATGGCACTGTGACAAAAAGCTTGAAAGGCAGGATTTTAAAAAGGGATTTCCTGATTCATAGTCCTTGATTCTATCCTACACAAAATAATCACTTGTATATGGTACCCATGGGCATATCAACTTAAACAAAACAGATGACATACTATAGGTAGATTCCATCAGTAGTCTTTACAAATGAGATTTCAAAAGCAAGTAAAAAAATACAGGGTTGTATCCAATGGTGTCCATGCACAGGACCCTCTAGAGCAGATTTGGGTACACAAAAAAGGGTCTTCCTGTTTATAACAGGGGGGGGAAACCTTCTGTGCATTCTCATATCTATCCTGCCTTCTCCCCCATCATAGAACTCGGGTTAGTGTACACATGGTTCCAAAGTGATATCCCATCCAGGCAATTAACCAGACTCAGACCTGCTTAGATTCAGCAAGGTGATGGCCCCATGTGCCTTCAGGCCACTCACTGGTGTGAGAGTTAGATTATCCAGCTGTAGATGTGAAAATGTATTAGCTACTGGTAATAAAAAGGAATTTGGAATGGTAAAAGAATCGCCAGCTAAAAACAAACATTTCTTGCTACATGTGGGAAGCATACATGGGAAGCATACATGGTGCAAATGCTCTGGCAGAAGCACTGGTGTTTCAGCATGCTAACCTGCACACTGCCTCATCCCTCTGCTTCCCAGTATTCAACAATGACCCACCTGCCAGGAAGCTAGAATAGTGGCTTTCCCCAACCCAACAAGCCACTTCTGATTAGGCTAATTTTAGGAGGAAAAAACATTATCCCTGTGACCCACACAAAAGAAAACAAAAGAATTGGCTGGGTGCCTGGGTTCAAACTATGGGGCTAAGTTCACTTTCCAGCAGGAGAGAGCCACCAGAAGCAGAGTTTAAACTCACAAAAGTCAAGCAGTAGTATAGTGATAGGAATATAAGTTGTTAGAACCCATTATCCCATTTAGTCCACTTGCAAATAGTATTCCTCTTTCTACCCCTCTTGCAATGAAGTAACCACCCACTGTTAAGTAAGTTTAAAATGTTTTACTTACAAAATGTTACAAAGGTCAAATAGATGCATTTATCCAAGCAGTAGCAAGGAGAACATAGGCATTTTCATAGAAAATACAGAAAGATAGCTTCAAACATGTGCTCTAAGCTTTGAGCTTTCTTAGGCACACCTTCCTTGGTCAGTTTTATGTCACAGAGAGAGTGAGAAAGAGAATGCTTTACTTCCTCCCTCATCGGAGAAGAAGGAATACAACCAAGGTGAGTCTAGGAATGTAACTCTGTGGTTTTAACCCCTCATGCACTAACTAGCACTCACACAGTAATGTTTGACTACTTTCCCCTACAAGTACAACAAAGAGTAGACCCATGTCCCATTTCTCACTCTCTATGGCTGTGTGAATTCACCTTTCCCCCCGACCTGATGCTATTACTGTGCATGTTTTTGTGTCCTGCTCATAGTATTGGTTGCTGCTTACAGGGGTGGGGGGTGTACTCAATTTAATGTCACCAGGATCTGAGGTACAGTGAACTCACAGCTACAGAGAGGAAGGGGAAAATCAATATGAGGCTGCTTTTCTGCAGCACCAGGCCAATAGTTTTGTAGTGTCTTGCTCTGCTCTCAGCTTTTGAAAGAATGAGATTATACATTTTTAAAAGAATGAGTTTATTTGACCAATTAAAGTTTTATGAATTATCATAAGAATTTGTGATCCTTCTCAATGTTCCATTTATTGCTCCCTTAACATGAAAGAAGCATGTGTGTGTGTGTGTGTGTGAGAGAGAGAGAGAAAGAGAGAGGGAGAGAATGCAAGTGCTACATCCTATCATAATTCATACTGCAGATCAAGCATTCAGAACTCACCTGAAAAACATGAAATAGAAAATGGCACACTGTTAAACCGTTCTCATAACAAAATCTCTCAAGAGATTGCAGGAAATATCACATTAAAAAAGGAATGCTCCTACACTCTCATTTAACCTGCCTCCTAGTAATTCAATACCACAACATGTTGGGCAGAAATGATCACAGGACTTTATTTACAATACCTAATGCATAGCCAGGGGGTGGCGATAAGCAATAATTCTGCAGAATGCACTTGACTTGCAGGAAAACCACCATAGCAATTATAGGAAAGCGGCCTTTTCATAAAGGAGGATGGCATCTCACTGAAAAGCTGGGCCTCCTACACAATGCACAACGGATACATTTCATTTCATCCATATTGCAACATGCCAGTTTCCCAAATGTAATGGAGATAAAAACATACACAAATCCTTCATTTAACCTGCTTATGCTAGAGATTTCCAAAGGCCTGATTTCCAAAGTCAGTGCAATTGTCACCTGAGCAAAAAAGAATTAAATATAAAATCTTCTCAGCCAGTGCAATTCTCAGTTGGAATTGCCACGCCATTTTTACTGGTCCATTAAGCAGCTCCAGTGCAGTGTGGTGTGCTACCCAGGCCCAAAGGAGTTGGTAGAACTGATGGTAGCTTTCTGCAACTTTTTTGCAAAGCATTCGGAGGATAATATTGCTTGCATCTGCTGAGACCTTGACTCCACTGTTACAGCAGATGAATTTTGAGAGGTGTCCAGAACACAGTGTAAAACTGTTGTGTTGGATGAGTTCCAGTAAGCAGGGCCTGAGTATATGGACAAGATGCTTGGATTGGTCCATGCAACTGCCTGTATCCTTGCCCTCTTGACTGATAAAAACTAGTATGGAGGGGACAGCTGGCTGGGCCAGGGAGGTGATTAATGCCTCCTTGTAAGAAGGAGTGGTCCCTGCCTGCTTGAAGGAGGCAGTGGGAAAACTACTCCTCAAGAAAAGCTTACTGGATAGTTGTCAATCTCCCCTTCTTGGGAAAAGTTCTGGAGTGGGTGGTTACAGACCAAATCCAGGCGTTCTTGGAGGAAACTGATTTTCTCGATTCATTTCAATCAGGGTTTAGGCCTGGTTTTAGCACAGAAACTGCTTTGTTGGGAGGGAGACAGGGGAAATGTGTCCCTGTTAATCAGTGCTTTTGTTGGGGGGGACATAGGGGTATGCATGTCCCTAAATATTTTGTGAATCTAAGTTTGGTCTCACTGAGGCGCAATATCTCAATATGAGTAAGAAAATGAGAGTATCCCTAAACATGGTTTTTTTTAGGGGAAAAAGCACTGCTGTTAATTCTCTTTGACCTTTCATTGGCTTTTGATACCATGGTATCCTGTTGTCTGAGTTAGGGATGGGTGGTTCTGCTCAAACTGGGACGGTTGTTTTCAGAGGCTGATGGTTGGAGGATGCTCTTCAGCTCCATGCAGCCTTCAGTGTGCACATCCTCAGAGTTAAATTTTACTCCCCATGCTGTTTAACATCTACATGAAATTGCTGAGTAGGGTCATCCAGAGTTTTGGAGTACATTGTAAGTAATATGCTGGTGCCACATAGCTCTAGTTCTCCTTTACATCTACAGGTGTGGCAGTGGATGTGCTGGACCGAAGTCCTGCTTCAGTAATGACTGGATGAGAGCCAATAAACTGAAGCTCAAGCCAGATAAGACTGAAGAACCATCCCTAGACTGGATGGATGGGAGGTGGCCTATGTGGACAGGGCTCTGGTAACCTCTAGGTTAGATTACAGCAATACATTAAATGTGGTGCTATTTCTGAAGATGGTTTGGAAACTTCAGCTGGTGCAAAATTCAGTGGCCAGGTTGCCACTGGAGCAGGACAGTTTGAGCATATAATGCCAATGCTGGCCCCACTGCACTGGCTGCCAATTAAAAGTGCTGGTTTTGACCTATAGAGACATAAAGGCTCAGGACTACAATACCTCAAGGACCACCTCTCCCCTTATGAAGTGCCCCACCCCTGCAATCATTATAGGAGGTACAAGAGGTCCGGAGGGTGCCAACATGGGAACGGACCTTTTCTGTGGTGGCTCCCCATTTGTGGAATGCTCTCCCTAGGGAAACTTGCTTTGCACCATCATTATCTATCTTGAGATGCCAGGCCTTTAACTATCTCTGGCCTTTTAGAAGCTGATGAGGTGTTTTTAATGTATTTCTCTCCCCCCCCCCCTTCTTTTTAATGTATCTCTGTGTGGTTTTTTGGCCTGTTCTGTCTTATATTTGTTATTTATATGCCACCCTTCTGACTGGGTTGCCCCAGCCACTATGGGCAGCTCCCAACAAAATATTAAGAACACAATAAAACACCAAACATAAAAAAACTTCCCTATTGTTGGTTCAGGCTTCGTTCAGATGTTTTCTTAAAGTCAAATAGTTGTTTATTTCCTTGACATCTAATGGGATATCTGCTTGTTTGTAACAACAACAACAACAACTTTATTATTTGTACTCTGCCCATCTGACTGGTTTGTCTGGGCAGCGTTGGGCAGGTTGCCCTGGGCAAGATGAAGCAACTAACAAGTTTAATCATCAACAACAACTTATTCACCCTTTGGACACAAGCACTTCAGTCTACTCCATTTACAGCACAGTGAGAGGATGGCAATAGATGGTCATAGTAGATACTGGACATTTTCTAATGAGCAGGAATAATTTTATGAGCCATCCCTCAGTTGGGGAATCATGTTCTCTGCTATCAAATTGGATGGGCTGGCTTCCATTCCAGAAACAGCAGTAAATGTTGTTCATTAATGTGCTGTAATGCATTTTCATTCAATTAGTCGGTGTTAATTGATATTTTGTTGGTAAGCATTGTTGTCTTTACAAGGTACTGGGAGAGTTCCACCAGCGTATTTGTCATGGTGGAGGTGTACCTGCTGTTACACTGGCATAGCTTGCTTCTGTTAGATCCTAAATCCCTCAAGTCATTGCAGGAAGGGTGCCTAATGGACACATTCCCTTCCAGGGGGCAACATGCCAATATTGGGCAAGACCAGAGGCAAACATAGGCAGGGCAACAAATATAAATATTACCTTTGTACAGTAGGCTAGCTTCTTCATACTCATACATCTACCTCTGTGCACCATCCAGAGAAGCAAGAGGCATTATCAGATTTGAAGGACACATTTCAGTAATGCAAAAGCACATGAGGATATCATGCAGTTCTGGAGAGGGGTGTGGCCTGGGGAGAGTCCCAAGGGCCAGATAAAAAGGCCTAGGGGCCACATTTCCCCACTGTGCTTCAGGTTCCCCATTATAGAATAGCACCTTAAACTAGAATCACCATATTTCAAGAAGTAAAAACTAGGACACCCCAAAAACTGTCGAGATTGCTAGTCACACAATCAGACTGCAAGTCACACAACCAGAAACCGCTGCATTCCTCTCCAGCCCTCAGCCTCTATCAATTAAAAGCATATCAATTAAACTGAATCAAATGTGTCTTTTTCTCTCTTTGCATTTAAATTCTCACCTTTTACTCCCAGCATTGTGTCTTTTATCTGTTGTTATGGCTTCTTTTTCCATTTGTTTAAAATAACGTAGGGCTCGTTGCAACATGATAAAGAAAACAGAAAGGAAAGAATCCATCCAACAGCTGAAAGCAATCTCTAAAATTCAAAACAGGTAGCTGCCAAAATACAAAGCTGTGACTCTCTAAAGATGCAAGTTTAGTCTGTCTTCTTTGTTCATCTTGCTGATGTTGTATGTTGGGAAGATTTGTCTGTGATTAGCCCAACTAGGAGGCTCTTGTGGGGCTTTTCTTTCCTTTTTCTTTTTTTAAAAATCCACTACATACACACCAAAGCAGAAGGATGGGCATATGTACTACAGATGTGTACAGTATCTATGTCAGGACTGAGAAATCCGTGGCCCTCCAGATTTCTTACTATTAACTATCCTGGCTGGGGCTGACAAGAGTTGCAGTTCAACAACCTCTGGAAAGGCAGTGGTTTGGGGCCAAGGAGAGATAAAGATGTACCTCATCTCCATAAATAAACTTTAACTTGGGATGTGCAAGGACGTTTTCTACATAACATGTTTATTAGCCATGCCAAGAGACTGCAGGCATTTGGCAAAAGCCAAATAAAAAGTGGGCAGGTGTCATAAATGCCAAGAATAACCAGCAAACAGCATTAGGAGACTCTGATGAACCTCAGTTTTAGGGCAGAACAATAGCAGAAAGTCACTTTGTTTCACTATAAAGCAAAGTGGATGGAAACAAGACCTTGAAGCATTAAAGGTCCACATTCAGGAACTTTGTAAGATATTTCCACATGCCTTAATATTTGAAACAATACATTTCAGAATTCTCTCTAATGCTCCTCTTAAGCCAGGCCCTACTCAGGATACAGATGGCACATCATTACAGCCAACTGCTAACAAGATTTCTATATTTTATAGCTCTCAGTTTTATATTTTCTCTGTTTACAGCCCCATCTGTGAACTACTCCACTGGCACGGAAGCATTTAAGATAGGATGCGACCATCACTGATGCACCACAGCCTGGTATCCTCAGACAATGGAGGGAATAAAATTCACATAGAAGTGCAAATTAGTAGCAATAGCAGCACAACACTGTGGTGGCATCGAAAACTGAGCGTGGAGGGTGGGACTAGGAATTTGGAATCAGGATTGGAAATGGGACTAGGGATGACTGAAAGTCCATCTTACATACCAACAAGACAGCTATCGTGGAACAACTCCTATTCACCTCATTCAGGAGTGGGGAACCTCAAGCCCAGGGGTCAGATCCATCCCTTCAAGCATGTCTGTCTACCTGACCAACATTTTGGCTAGAATGTGTCCTTGTACTGTAATAAAACCCATCGCTTGTCTGGATGAAGGATGGACAGAGGATTGTGTGTTTGTGGAACTCACTGTCTTATGTGGATGGAATGTACTCTACTGTAGAAAGGTAAATGTTGCATTCATTGTTCTGGCCACACTCTGTCAGGCTTCAGGAAATCCAGTCGCTCCCACCGTGGCAGCCAAGAAGCAGATAAACAAGAAGAGTTCTTACCAAGTCTTTTATTCAATATTCACAGAAAGCCGTAGAAATGCCATCTCTCTTAGATAACGGCATTGCTCAGAGTAAAGTCCCACCCCCTCTGTCTCTCCTATTATATATCATCCCTGTATCAGCTGATCTGTGCTTTCTGCCTCTGAGCTTTTTGTTCTATTACTCTCAATGCACTCTGGATCCTGGTGTGTGTGTGTGTGTCAGGAATGCTTTCTGAAGACACTGAGTGTGTCAACTGTGTCCCCCGGTGCTTATTCTTCCTGCTGCTCCTCTCCCAAAATTTCCCAGCTTCTCTCCTCTGCAGCCTCTGTATTATGACCTTCTGCAAACTACTGTTGTAAATCTATACAATGGTACCTTGGGTTACATACGCTTCAGGTTACATACGCTTCAGGTTACAGACTCCGCTAACCCAGAAATATTAACTCAGGTTAAGAACTTTGCTTCAGGATGAGAACAGAAATCGCGCGACGGCAGTGTGGCAGCAGCAGTGGGAGGCTCCATTAGCTAAAGTGGTGCTTCAGGTTAAGAACAGTTTCAGGTTAAGAATGGATCTCCGGAACAAATTAAGTACGTAACCAGAGGTACCACTGTACTGTCCTCCTCTTCTCAGGAAGGTTGAGGAGTGGGGATGGTCCCCAGCATTCCTCCTCAGTCCTGTCCCTGACACCCTCCCTCCTTGCTCCATCCAGCAATGAAAGGTTATCAAGAAGGTTATACATGAGGGAAAGATTTTCACTTGGCATCAAAAGGACAAACAGGGCGCCAGGCAAAACCATTGTTTAATAAGCAAACTTAATTGCCAAGGATGAATAATAATAATAATAATAATAATAATAATAATAATAATAATAATTTATTACCCTGCCCATCTGGCTGTGTTTCCCCAGCCACTCTAAGTGGCTCCCAATAGAATATTAAAAACACGATAAAACATCAAACACTAAAAACTTACCGAAACAGGGCTGCCTTCAGATGTTTTCTAAAAGTCAGGTAGTTATTTCCTTGACATCTGATGGGAGGGCATTCCACAGGGCGGTTGCCACTAATGTCTTTCTGAGACCCATCTGCATGTGTGTTGTGGCTGCTGAGGATGGTGGCAGAATGCCAGGGCCCCCAACTGC
Source organism: Podarcis raffonei (assembly GCF_027172205.1). Taxonomy (NCBI): domain Eukaryota; kingdom Metazoa; phylum Chordata; class Lepidosauria; order Squamata; family Lacertidae; genus Podarcis; species Podarcis raffonei. The sequence goes on along the minus strand of NC_070610.1, from coordinate 28,672,740 downwards.
TTCCCACCCAGGAAAGGGGCAAGCAACCATTTCTGGCTCAAAACTCACACACTCCAGCTCCTTGTTCCTCTACAAGAAAGTATTGTGTGTATAGTTTTATAACATGGCTTATGATTGTTAGGGAATTAGGCAAATATTCCACATCATTTTATGAAAACTAATGGAAGAATTTGATTTTATATCCTTGTGTCAGGCACCTAGCCCTCACAATAAGTCTGTGCAGAAATAAAAAATAAAAGCTTAGCCATTTTCCTGCTGTTGTCAATATGTCAGACACTTAAATGGGTGATTTACCCATTATTTCTATTCGTTCCATTTCCGCATACACTATTCTTATCTTGCAATGGAAAGATAGAATGGAAAGATAGGGTTATTGCTGCTAAATCGACATGAAAGAACTAATTTAAGCTACGTATGGGAAGAAAAATGTCTTTAGCATATCTGTGTCTTGAAAAGCACCTTAAAGGTACTAAAAATATGACAATATGCACTCTGGAATGTTCTGGATGGTCTAAATATATTGGTAAGATTCAAAATCATAGCACATAATATAAATTACAATCTTAACTCAATAATAGTGTGCCAATGGAACAGCTAGCATTCTTTTTCACCTTTGTAACAGTTATACTGTGTTACTGACTGAATATTTTCGGTGACGTTTTTCAATGGCAATTGTAAAAAAAAGGCCACTTTGGCAGTTCTGCTTGTGTGGTTGTCTAATAAGTACTCAGTTTTTCATTGGGATGACCAGAAATTAGGTTCTGGTCCAGCTAAAAATAAAAGCTGGGTTAAAAATTTAAGCTCCTTTTTATCTATAGATAGGGCAGTCACAAAACTGCATCATAATGAGCAGTCTAGGCAGCCAGTAGCAAGATGCATGTAGGGACCATAGTTTCTCAAATCCTGACACACAAGCTTCCAAACAGACCTTTCAACACAAACCAGAGCTTTCCAAACTGATGCTTTAATGTATTTTTAATCTCCTGTTGGAAGCCACCCAGAGTGGCTGGGGAAATCCAGCCAGATGGGTGGGGTATAAGTAATATATTATTATTATTATTATTATTATTATTATTATTATTATTAGTCTCGCAACACGTTAGTGTGTCGGCTGCATTATGTAGGTGTGTTGCACAAATGCTCCCCACACTCCTCCTGGGGCTGGAAAGGGGTTAGTTGAACCTCAGAGTGGCTGAGGAGACTCAGCCAGATGGGCGGGGTATAAATAATAAATTGTTGTTGTTGTTGTTGTTGTTGTTGTTGTTGTTGTTGTTGTTGTTGTTATTATTATTATGTTTGCTAGTAAAACTGAATTACTGTGTCTAGAAGTGATGCATGTCTAAAAAGTGTGTCACCACAATATAGACTTAAACCTCTGGGAGAAACTTTGGAAAATTGATTTGGAATTTACTGCATGCTACACATTGAAAGAGAATTATATGAAAATGATTCACATGTGGCATTTAACTTTGAGTATATTGGCTAAGATGTATAGAGCAGAATCAGATATGTGATGGAAATGTAAAGAAATGGAGTAAACATTTTTTCATATGTGGTGGACATGTAACAAGGTAAAAGAATATTGGGAAATGAACTACAATGAGTTGGAAGAATGTTTAAAATAACCTTCCCCAAAAGACTGGAGTCTTTCCTGTTGGGAATAGTTCAGACAGAAATTCCTAGGTGTCAGAAAAATTTATTTACTTATGCAACAACGGCGGTTCGAGTTTTCTTAGCCCCCAAATAGAAAGTAACGGAGGTCCCAGGCAGGGAAGATTGGCAACTTAAGATGTTTGAATATACAGAACTAGCAGGTTTAACACATAGAATAAGAGAGCAAGAAGAACATGTATTCAAAGAAGAGTGGAAAATATTTATTGAGTATATGGAGAATAATTGTATACAGTTGAAAATGCTGGCAGCATTAAGATAAATTCAACAGTGTAGTTAATATTTGAGTAATGTGAAAGTGGAGAATCATTAAAATGGTTAAAGTAAAATATACAGGAATGACAGAAAAGCAAAATGAACCATGGAAGGAGAAGAAGGGAAGTCATTAGATATATAATATTATGTAAAATATTTAATTTGAGATGTTAAATTGAAAATTCATACATATACATACAAAGAGAGAGTGCGCGCATGTCACCAACATGAAAATTTTGGAAAGCTCTGACACAAATACTGAACATGTGGACGAGAGGAGCAGGATCACACCTCTTTCTGCTCCACAGATTCATCTGAGGGTGTAAATTATAGATTGATTCAGATGATTACATAACAACAGGGGAAATTATATGACGTCTTACTCCTCCACACCCACATTCAGGGACTTCTGTGTGAACAGTTTATTCAGAAGAAAAATGTGTAGTGCTTTGCGAGGTGGAGTCACTATAGAAGCTGGGAGGACCTCATAATCCTGGATACTTTTTCATCTGCAGTCCTAAGTAATTCACCACAAGAGGGACTAGAGCACAGAGCTAGATAGTCCTGGTTCCTGTTTTCCCAGATGTGATCTGCTGTCATAGTCTCTCCAACAGGTCAGTCAGTAGAGCATGAGACTCTTAAACTCAATGTTGTGGGTCTGAACCTGGGCAAAAGATTCCTGCATTGCGGAAGGTTGGACTAGATGACTCTTGTGGCCCTTTACAATTATGTGATTCGAAGGCATTGCCTTAACTCATAAGGATATTTACTAAAGCAGTTGACTAAGCCAATCAGTTTCCTAAATCTAGTAGTAAACGTCTGATAGCATTTATAGGAATCTGAGCATGACAAAGGCAAAAGCTTTGCAAGTTCGTCTGCTTTTAGCATCGATACCTCTCCTTTCGAGCAAATATTCAAGGCAGCTTACAAAAGAATGATAAAAATGGGAAACTTATTAGTAAAACAACAGAGCAATCTAAATAAGGCTCATGGGGGAAGGTGGAGGTCCTAAAAGGCAGTAGCAGCATAAATGACAACTTTAAGATAGTACTTTGCAAAAGTTAACTTTCATAGTCATAGTGAGGGAGAGAGCTTAAAATTGACCATACTTTGGGTTGATCAAACTATTTTGTACATATATAGGCAAAAACACATAATGTTAAACTATCTCAACATAGTATTAATTACTAACCTATTTAAATAAGGTGTCCCACCCCTGAAACCTGAATTCTGCTGCCATTGGAACATCTATTTTCCAGTTTTGCTTTCTATGGGGAAGAAAAGAAGCTTGTAGTATGTCACTCTAATTACCCTAATTTAGCAACATAACTGCAACATAAATTTAACAGAAGGAAGAGGGAGGGAGAATGTTTCCTATGATCCAACTTGGCTGTCACCTCATAAGCAAACAATCTTGGCACTGGAAACTGCAATATAAAATATGTGTGTTCATTGATGTAGGGGGACAACTTGTGGCTGCTTTTTTTGAAGATCTGCTAGACATGTTTTATGTTTGAGATATTAACTGGTTTTTGCAAGCCTTCATTGTATGTTGCTTCTGGGTCAAAATTCAGAAAAAGTGAATTAATTATCAATATACTTCACACAATTCCCCCTCCCTCTCATTGTTCATCAATTTACAGGGGAAATTACAAAAAAAAGTTTTATGGATGCATAATCATGACCAGCATTGAATGGAAAATCTTCCAGCTTTATCTTCTGTCTTGGAATGAAAAGGCAGTCAGAGTGGAAATGTGTGCATGGGAAAGTGATGTAGATCATGGCTGCTGGTCCTGTCATAACTTCAAATCATTGGTTATAATTTCTGCATAGGGGGCCTACATACATTCTCCCCAGGATCTGAAGTCTTTGAATGCATGAGCTGTACTTTCTATTGCTGCAGGGTACTGATCACACTGGCCAAGCCTACACAACTGCCCTATAGGACACAACCAAAAGACAATTGCTGCCATTCACAGAGGTCAGTGTTATACATCCTTATACAGTCATACCTCGGGTTACAGACGATTCAGGTTGCGGACCACCGAAACCCAGAAGTACCCTGGGTTTTGGCAGTCACGCATGTGCAGAAGCGCCGAATTGCAACCCACGCGTGCGCAGATGCCCAGACGCGGGTTGCGAATGCTGCGGGTTGTGAACGTGCATCCCACACGGATCACGTTTGCAACCCGAGCGTCCACTGTACCTTGGGACTCACACAAAAGCCTTGGGCCACTTCTTGGTATCCAGTTGTAAGGATCCTGTTCAGGCCCCCTAGACACCTTGCTTTCTCTGTGCTTTAAGTGTGTTTTCTTGTAATATGTAAGGTTAATAAATACGCATTGCCATAGACGTTCTGAAGTAGGGCTAGGAGACCTTGGGCCTGGGGGATAAATGAGTCATTCAAGGCCTCTCTGTCTCTCTAAAACATTATCCTTTCCAGGCTTCAGGCCTCACCAACCCTGATCAATACCTTCTGCGAGTGATTCTGCCTATCTGGAAAGTTTCCTTGAACTGTAGTAATGCCTCACTTTTTCCTGGATAGAGGATGAAGGTGTGTGTGTATGTGTGTGTGCTGAAACATCTGACTTTTGCTTCTGACATACCACTGTCATGTGGACTCTGGAAGTCTGTCCATGAAAGGGTGTGGCCCTTGAATTGAAAAAGATACACTACACATTTATGAAGAATCAGTGCCACATTTGCCACTGCAATGCAAAAAAGTAAATCTATTACAGCCCTCTGTTTTGACCCTGTGGTGACCAAAACGCCATGTCGTTGTGAGAAAATGAAATCAGTGTGCAAGTGCTTAATGCAAGCTCTGCTGAACTTTTCAACTAACACAATTATATTTCTTCTGACCCATTTTACTCTATACTTACTCTCATATTGCTTTGTGACCTTTATTGTCATGCCAATTCATTGAAAATGGCAGCATGAAAAGTGTTGGGCCGCTGCAGAAACTTCAGACCAAGCACATAACAGATTTCATCATTTTGTTCTTGTTTTCTGAGACAAATCTATATGGCATTGCTGTCATCCCAGTGCAATGAAAATGAAATTGAGGCATCTGATCATAGCCTGCATTTTTAATCAAGGCTTATATTTTGATCAGATTCCTGTATTCTAAAAATGAGCTTAAATTCACAAATGTTTCTTTCGAGACAGGACACCCGCAGGCAAGGTCTTTGTCAGAGGCCCCTTTGGTTTATTGCGGTCATAAAACAGGCTGGGAACAAAAGGTCACACTGACCATACAAATGATAGAATACAATCAAGGTTGCAAAAACAAATAGTGCCTCCCATTAAACTTGAGCCACATCTTCCTAAGGTTAAAAGGGCAAGAGCTAATACAAACAGCAGCTGGCTAGGGAGAGGTCTCTCTCTCTCTCTCTGAAACTGCTTTGAAGCTTCAGAGAATTTAGAGAACTTATAGAACTTAGCTTTTACTAAGTTCCTTTTTTACTTAGACAAGATCTTTGCTTCTAAAAATCTATATATGTTATGTATGAAATATATTGGCTTAAATGTAATTATGCAAAGGATTTAGAAAGTAAGAAATTATAGAATCATAGAAGAGTTGGAATAGACCACGAGGGCCATTGGGTCCGGACCCCTGCCAGACAGAGAGACGCCATCGGAGCACTCCTGACATATGGTTGTCAAGCCTCTGCTTAATGACCTCCAAAGATAAAATTAGCCACCATCTGTTTTGGAGTGAATAGGGCAATAGGGCAAAAGATGAAATGTTAGTTAAGGCGCCTAGTCTAGGGCAAAAGGTTATTTGGTAATTAAGGTGCCTTGTAGAGGTTAATGGCTATTTATTTGCCAATTATAAATAGAAGGAAATATAGCTCTTTGTCTCCCATAAAAGGTAATAGGAAATGGGTGTATCTTTTATGATTGGTTCTAGCAAACAGCCAATAGGAATTTTAACCAGGCTGATTGGACAGAGGCAGCCAAAGGAGGAGCAAGGGGGCTGAGCTGAGGGAATGTAAGTGCTGGCCATAAGGGCAGGAAGGCAGGCCAGAGCTTGGTAACCATATACCACTGTGCCTCTCATTTATTTGTCTGACAAATAAATTATTATTTTAATTTCTCTATTGCTGCGTTGAATATTTCATTCCAGCTAAGCGTTAACCACAAGCAGGGTGCTACAAAATCAGAGCCCGAGTGTTCAAAAGCTATAGAAATATAAGAAATAAAACAAGCATACCGGTGCATGAAAGGAAATGAGAGTGTTATGATTTATTATCCATATAAATTATAAATAAACAAAAGCAGCATTTGTAGTTTTGGTGATCAATGGTGCTCACGGCTGTCTTAGGGTCTGGGATATTATCCCAGTGTGGGAAAAGGTTCAATGTGCATATTGATGTATGTATGTAGAGCTACTCCATGCAAAGATTAAACCAAGTCCCCTCCTAGTATGGAGGATCTCTATGTGCTTTCAGCACTGTGTGCATAGAACCATTTCTCACACTATCTGCATGCATGGGCAATGGGGAAGCATTTCTGCTGTGGGTGTTGGGGACATGACCACAACATGCATTGACTGCAGGTGGAAGGTTAGTATGCATGACCCCATGACCCCAACCTCTTTCCTTGTGTTAGAGACTGGGATCATGTGAACCTCTGTCAGTATCACTCATGGTGTCATGACAATAGTATTGTTTCCATCAATGGTGATAGGAGTTGTCCAAAATAACTGATGAGCACAATGTTGGGGAAAGCTGATCTAGTCCAGTCTGTTTCCAACAGCAGCAAACTCATTTAATAACAACAACAACCTGGCTAGGTTGCCCCAGCCACTCACAATGGCCAGCAAGACACTGTTGGAAGCTTGCCATAAGGACAATGAAGGTATTGACCATCCCTTGCTGTTTAGCCCAGGGTTCTGGTGCTTGAGAGCATTATTCTCATTTCTTATTTTAATTAATCAATTTTGTTGTGCATTCTCTTGATTCAGCAAGTCCTAGGGCAGTGGTGGCCAAACTTGGCCCTCCAGCTGTTTTGGGACTACAATCCCCATCATCCCTGGCCACTGGTCCTGTTAGCTAGGGATGATGGGAATTGTAGTCCCAAAACAGCTGGCAGGCCGAGTTTGGCCACCACTGCCCTAGGGCAATATATATTAAGTATGGTTTGGAGCCTTGCAGCAATTCTAGAGAATTCTGCCACCATTGTTACATACCATGGGCTAGTAGTCTAGTAATCCATCTACACTCCAGGGTCTAGAATCCTTTTCTAGACAATCAAATATTCTGCGTTGTTTTTGGAGTAGCTATTTGTGCCAATTTCTATAAAGAGATGTGGGAGATGACTGGAGGTGAATACCTTGGTAATGAGAGTCAATCATAATAAGGAAGTGAGGCAATCTCCAGGGTGTATATACCACTTGCATTTTCTGTGCAGGTTTGTGGTTTTGAGAGAGGCAAGTAGCTACAGCATCCTTGAACCACATTACTTGCGCCCATCACCAAATGACTTGCTCCTACCCAGAGGGTAAAGCGCCTTTTACATCAGGATGCATATTAAATGGAGCAAGAGGAAATCCAAATCTTTGAATTTGGCAAATTAAGCTAAACTGATGCTGTATTAAAAACTCATTTAAGTAATTTGTTATTTGAGAACAGAAAAAGTAGCTATTAGATAATCCTTATACATTCTTTTCTCAGTCTGCAATTCACAGTGGACTAATTAATAAGCACAAAGATGTGAATTGCTCAGATTTAATAAAAGTCGGAACATTCTCATTGTTTCCAGAATAATGATTTGTGTGTGCCTTTGATGACTTGTTGTAACCTGGTTACCACATTCTTCAGAAAAATCTTCTGAACTTTGTGGATACTAATCCATATAATGACATTACTATTGGGAGACTTGTGACTGAAGATAATTTGCAGGGTTTTTTTCTGAGTAATTTGCTAATCACACATATTTTAAAATAGCTTTCCAGAGCAGAATGACATGCTTCTTCTTCTTTCCTTTTAAGATGTTCTGTGATTTAAAATAATGCTTTAGGTTGGGTTTTAATTTCCACACAGTAGCAAATTGTCTAGTTAATAATATTCTTATGATCAGTGCTTTTTTTCTTTTTAAAAAAGTTTAGGGGTACTCTCATTCCATCTGAGCCTCAGGAAACACTGTGACAGGAAATGAGGCCACCATCGAGGGTAGCAACGGAACTGACGATTCACCATGCTAGAGAAGAACTTTTTTAAAAAAATATATATTCTTAGTTTCTTCTCCCGTTAGGTTCACAAAATGTTTAGGGGGTATGCATACTTCTGCATCCCCCCCCCCAGAAGAAAGCACTGCTTATGATGCAGAAGAATGAGAGCTACAAAACTTCTTTGGATACAGGAGAGGCCATGTCTCAGTGTCAGAAACCATGCTCTGAATATAGAAGATTCAGTCTCTGACATCTCCTTGTGGGGTTAGAAATAACCCTGAGACCCTACACAAACACTGTTAATCACTGTAGAAAAAACTAAGCCAGTGGGGACCACATGAGGCAACTTCTTATGTACAGTCTTCTATAATTTGGGGCTCTGCGGGTGCATTTGGACCTGCATGTCCATCTCTGAATGATTGCTCAAATCTTGCACATGCATTAACCCCTCAAATCCCAGATTCAACTGCATGCGTACACCCTGGGGGCTGCTTTGCATGCACAGTTCTGGCTGGGTAATCAGTGATAGAAGTAACAACACTGCACACACAAAAATGCCAAAGAAATGAAAATTTTGATTATTCAAGTTAATTGTCCCTGCCCCCTGTACTGCTCTAGTTAGGTATCATTATACATATACTAAAGGAGACTTCCACACATGCAATCCTAGCTGGATGCAATGTTGGGCTCATAATTCCCCTGACCAGTCTATTAGCTCTACCACCACATAATGGCGTTCCACATGCTTAGCCCTATAAAGATATGTGATAACCTTCCAATCAGTTACTTGGGAGGTGTGTCATGACTAGATTCAGTCTCCTCATCACTTCCTTTCCCCACCAACATCTCCGTGGTATGGTTCTGTCTTCCCCTAAAGCAGGCATGGCCAAACTTGGCCCTCCAGCTGCTTTGGGACTACAATTCCCATCATCCCTGACCACTGGTCCTGTTAGCTAGGGATGATGGGAGTTGTAGTCCCAAAACAGCTGAAGGGCGAAGTTTGGCCATGCCTGCCCTAAAGTGTTGCCCACACATAGCCTAGCCGCTACAGTCACATGTTCTTGGACCACAGCTTTGCATCATTATAGGGTTACCACCTTTGGTCGGGCAAAATAAAGGACAGGTCGGGCAAAATCTGGGACAGGTCAGTCAGGAATTGGGGGGCTGGCTAAAAATTACTTTACCTGGTGCAGAAATGTGTATTTAAAAGCATTGCCACATTGGAAAAGAAACTATTGCACTCCACATAAATCTCATTTTCCAAAATAGATATCATAAATACAATCAGAGAGCAAGAATTTGAGCCAACTCACCACCACCTTTGCAAGGAAGGTGTTTGGGGGACAAGTACTCTCACATTTTAGCTGCTATGCTGCGCTCAGTGGTTTCTTTTTCGTCCGATCTTTCTCTCCTTCCTCCTTGCTGCCTGTGCAAACTCTCCACAGACCGTACAGACGCAAAGTGCAATGCCCCTCTCTTGCTCTTTGCCCCCCCGTCTCTGCTCACAGAAACCTATCTCCCCTCCCCCACTCTCCACTGGACAGACCAGGCCTATGCAACCCCTCGCTCTCTGTGGCCCATCACCTGCCCATGCAAAAACTCTGCCTCTCAAGCTCCTCCTCCAGCCCCACTCCACCCTCTGCCCACGTCCTACGATAACCCTCACTCTTGGCTCCCCTCCTCATGGACCCACCCTCTGCCTGCACAAACTCCTGCTCAGGCTCTACCACTCCTCCTCCCATCAGGCCTACCCTTGCCCACATAGTTTTGAGGAGGAAGAGAAGAATGAGCTTGAATATGTGAAAAAAGGGCATCCTGTTTGAAGTCCAAACAGAACAGGGAACATTTTTCTCCAAAAAAGGAATGATCACATTTTTCTAGGGATGCGTGGCAACCCTAGCACATTGAACCCATGCTGTTGAGCACTGCAGTCACCATAGTTTGTCCACATAATGCCTTGAAAAGTGTACGGACAACATCGGATGACATGAGCTTTGTGTTCTAAATTTGTCTCTTATTTGCACTCTACAATTGTTCCAGAGTGTTCCAATTAAGCAAATGGTTTCAGCAACAATTAAGCAAATGGTTTGATATACCCAGCACCACATGGCTATGCTGACACTTAACAGTCTAGCTAAGCTGGTGAGGAGGTTTAGTCCATCAAAATCATCACGGCAGTTGTGCATTTTGAAGTCCTGTTTCCAGGCATCTGTTTGTTTGGCCTAAGAATCTCTGGCCAAAGCCATGCAAGCGCCCATGTGTGTAGCTAATGTGCCACATTGCATCATGTTTCTTTTAGATCTCTTCCCCTGAACCCCATGTCTCAAGAGCACATCATATTTAATAGCTCAAATGCATGCAGGAGAGTAATACCAGATGACTTTCTTTTTATTTAAAGTTGAGGTTGCTGGGCAATTAGAGTGTTTTGCCTTCCCCTCCTTGCTCAGTTTTGATGGAGCCTGGTGACCCTGTACTTGGCAATGTGTCGGATGGAGTGAACAGCCTATAACAAATTGAGAGCCACTCTCCCATCTGCTAGGCTCATAAACAAGCAGATAGAAAAGAATTCTTTCCACGCCTCCTCTGAGGAACCAGCTTGACCGTGACAGGAAGATGGGCAGTAACCAGAGCTATGAAATGCCAGTGGGGAGGTGGGATGAGAATTGACCATTTTCTACACACAACCATTGATTAAATGGCCGTGGTTGAAATGCTGAGAGCCTCAGGATGGCCAGCTGGACAGCTGTCATGTCTATGGGAGTATGGGAGGAATATTTTTTTCCATCATTGTTCTTAACAGCTATAGAATGGGAATGTGCCCAAGACATCAAGAATTGGCTTCATTTCCTAGCTTACATATCGGCCTGCTTCTGTGGGAGGCAGCATTCACTCATTATTATTTTTAGTAGTTCTGGATGCTCTGAGGATTAAAATGGTCAAAAAGCTCTGGGACCAAAGATAATTGAAGATAACTGAAGAAACGGAGTAATTTTCAGACAGGGTTGGGAGAAGATTGTGAAGTAATAAGTAGGATTTGGATGCTAAATCAGGTGGATATTTATCATTTGAAGTATGTGTGTGGGGGGGATCCAATTCATTGAATATAAGGGCCTTTCTTATCCAAGCAATTGCCTGCTTGCAAATCCTCTCATTAGAATATGCCTTTTTATCAATTGGAGTCAACAGAGGTGGTGTTTGTCATTGTGTTCTATTTTGGTTTTTGGTGGTTGTTGTTTTTTGCTACTACATGCATTTTTCTTATATATTTCTTTTCTCTTATTTTGGTACCACAAACAATTGTGGCTTCAGAAAGATTTCTCTAGGACAGGTATTAATCACGGCTTGGAAATGGCAGTGAGAAGCTGCTTGGCTGTTTCCCCGAGGAGAATTGAAGACAGAGATCATGTGTTGGCCAAATGACTATTTGACATCAACCACTGACTCACTTTGGAAAACAGTTGGGAAAATGCCAAAGGCTTTGGCTGCACTTGCCTGTTTCCAGTATGGGCTAAGATGATGCAAAGCAAATGTGGATGTCCTTTGAAAAATAAAGATTTTTTTTTTTAAGTGACTCATTTTGCAGCAAAGCTGAATAGATAGATACTTGTGGCCTATTTTAATAATTTATCTGGAACTATTTTTTGGCTAGTAGCCTTTTTTTTTTTTACTCCACAGATATGCCCACTGGAATGCAAGTTAAAGGTAATTAACATCATGACCCATTAAAAATGTACGTTGGTGCTAAATTAACTAAAGCACCGTGGTCACTTTGGCCTTCTCCGCCATCTTTGTGAATTACATGGGTCTTACTCCTGAGAGGACAGCTGGTGCTTTCAGTCTTCAGTTAACCATGGCAGATCATCAAGGCTTGAGGATCACTCCAGATCAAACAAACCCACAGTTTTCCCTCAGTATAAAGAGGTAATGAGAGGTCTAGGGAGCTTGGGAGGTTGCCTAGAACAAACCATACCATAGCCTCCAAGTTTGAATTTAAACTACTAGTTGCCTCCTCCCATCAATCAGTTCTGAAGGAGAATTTAGGCAGATCAGCCATTCCAATCTGCCACAGAGTAATGTCTTCTCAGTAGTTTGACTCTGTGAGCCTCCTTTCGTCTGTTCATGACTAGCCCACAACCAAAGGAGGCAAATGGTCTCCGGGCGTTGTGAGAGGAAAAGCATTTGAGTTTTGGAAAGGGAAGAATGTTTGTTTTCCTAGAGTTCAACGGTTCCTTCCAACTCCACAACTCTATGATTTCTCTCAAAGAACAACTGTGCACCCCCCTCAACAATTCTCTCTCTCTCTTTCACCTGACCTTTACACTGAGATGTTTGGTTATCAGTAATTGAGTGAAAGAAAAGAGCATAGGAACTTGGACGACATCAGGTGAAGGAGTGACAATGGACAAATGGGCTGATTCCTAAAAGATCTCCTCAGGAGACAAATTGGCAGCAGCTACTTTGCTTTCTTACGGTGCACCCAAGATAGCAATTCAATAAACTTATATGAAACCCACTTCAAGACTCATAGGTTGATATCCAACTAAATCATAAACAGACCCATTAAAATAAATGCAACTAAGTTACTTAACTCCTTTGATTTTGATGAGTCCACGCTGAGTATGGTTTACATTGGATATCACACATTGTTTCCTATACTTATAAGTAAAATAGTATTTTTTTAAAAAAAACCCACATCTTGCTTAAAATGTGGTAGTGGTCACATGAAACCAGATAATATTGTTTTGAGGGCCAGATCTAATTTGAAGTCAGTTAGCTGACCATTGTTATCCCATAAGCATGGAGCATTTAGATTCTTTCACCTGCTTTTCAACAGTCTCCTTTTCTGAATGTAGACATGGGAGGGGGCTGGAGTCATGGTCAAGAATGCCTCAGGAGGGTGTTGTTGTTTTTTACACTTTCCACTAATTACTAATCGTTAACATTACTACTACTACAGTGGTACCTCGGGTTAAGTTCTTAATTCGTTTCGGAGGTCTGTTCTTAACCTGAAGCTGTTCTTAACCTGAAGCACCACTTTAGCTAATGGGGCCTCCCGCTGCCGCCGCGCTGCTGGAGCACGATTTCTGTTCTCATTCTGAAGCAAAGTTCTTAAACTGAGGTACTATTTCTGGGTTAGCGGAGTCTGTAACCTGAAGCGTCTGTAACCTGAAGCGTATGTAACCCGAGGTACCACTGTACTACTACTAGTCCACCCTTCACCGAATGTAACCCAGGGTGGGTTCCAAAAATATCACAATTAAAAACAACATCTATCCTCATTAAAATTGTAAAGTTGAAACCATGAAACCAACAAACTTGGCAGAACAGCCATACAGAGCAACAGCATAGGTCTTGCGAAGCATTTTTGCCAGAAAATATGCAAGGTTTGCCTGTATGTTTTCCTCTGCGTAGCTAATAACAACTGCTGGTGGTAAGGATTTGAATTATGAAGTCACAGCACAGTTTAGGTGACCACTTGTCTTTGTTAAAGGGAAAAAAAGAGGAAAAGGAGATACCTTTTCACCTCAGCTGTCGTGCTGCCACCATCGGATCTGGAAGAAGACCAATGGTCAATGGCTCTCTTCTAACATCATTCCTGTCAGGAGATCAGATAGTGGGTGTCCTGTTACACTTGTAGTTGTATTTCATTGCTGCATCCTCGCATCTCATCCTTACAGTTTGTATTAACTATTTACAGAATAATAATAAAAAAATGAAGTCACTGGAAGAAACCCCAAACCAGCCAAGTCATGCACAGTAGGGCTGGCTCCTTTAATATTTCATCCAAAAATATTTGGATATTTTCATCAAAAAGTATAGCTATCTCTAAGAAATGTAATACACTTAAACTTCCCTTTTTTAAAAAAAGGCATTTTGAACACTTTAATCCTATTCATCACATTGAAAGATGCACTACCTATGGAGGAGGAAAAGCAAAGCATGTTTCTTTCAAATGAAATACTTTTTAACTGGAATACTTCACATGCATCTATTTGCATTTTTAAAAATATATATATAGCACTTTCAATGATAATCTTTACAAAACATGCTGCACTTTGCTTATCATCAAAAGACATCCCGGTTATAAAAAAAGGACTGCTTTTTCTTTTTCTTCAACCCACACATTTGTCATTATAGCAGGCACTAAGTGGTTATGTAGGACACAAATCCCCCACCAATATTGCTTCTTTTTTAGAAACTGCCCTTCTTAGTGCTTTACCTTCAAAGCTTAGGTGGACTCCAATATTTGAACCCTAATTTAAAGAGAAACTATTGCCAAGTGATTTATAACTTGCCCCATTTTATAGGGAATTTTACCCACATGACAGATAATTCTCTTATAATAATTCTACTGATATGCAATTATGTACACTTGGCTTTGTGATACCTTTGTCTTCAAATCTGGAGGTAAACAGTGGAAAACAATTGAATGAGCAAAGGCTCCATAGCATGAAGTGGACAGTCTCAATTTTGTGCAATCACATGGTATTTTAGAAGGGTTAATACTAATACTAATATTAATAATTTATTATTTATACCCCGCCCATCTGGCTGGGCTTCCCCAGCCTCCCTGGGATACATTGTAAGGATGGGGGTGCAGTGGGTGTGGCTCACCCCAGGTGTCACCACTGGGGGTGGGTGACAAAATGCCGGGCAGCACTCACCTCGTGGCCTGCAGTGTGCCCGAGCCACACGTCTCTCCTGGGAGGCTCTGCGTTGCCCCAAACATTCCTCCCACTGCCTCCCCCCCAGCTGTAGGGCGGCTGAGTGGGAGGAGGCAGGCAGACTCCAGAGGCCCTGCCCCATGGGTGGCTCACCCCACCTCCACCCCGCCCCTATGGGTGGCTTGCCCCGCCCCTGGGTGTGCCACCCCAGGTGCCCCAGCGGCTTCCTCCACAGCTGATTGTAAGCCATATAATTTGTTACTTGTACCCAAATTGCTCTCCTTCATGTGGTGGAAAGAGAGATCCTTTCCCACGTACTAGGATGACACTGTGACCTAAAGACTTACTGTTGTGGCAGATCCTCATGGAGTATCTAGAGCACAATCTAGTCAATCCAAACAAGACTGAGACACTCTCATTCCTCTGTCCTGATGAGTAGGACAGGAGGATGAGTAGGACCCTGTTTTAGATGGGGTCACACTGTCCCTGAAGGAGCAGGTCTGAAGCATGGGGGTTAAGTTATGCCCATAGACTAAACCAGACCTCCCCGACCTGGTGCCCTCTGTAAGCTTTGGACAACAATCCAATTCACCTCAACCAGCATGGGCAAGTGATAAGTGATTGTGGGAGTTACAGTTCAAAACATCTAGATAGCACCAGGTAAGGAAAGAATGGACTAAACCCAGTCATAAGTAGTGCTACCACTGCAATGTCCTGGTTTGAAAACATATCTTGTTATTCATAATATAATGATCACCTTCAATCCAAGGCACACATGCACTTCTATGAGTTCTTCTTTAGCTCAGTTTGTGATTAAAGCCAGGGGGTAGAACTTGTTTCTGTTTCTGTCTCTCTCTGTCTCTCCCTGTCTGGCTCCATTTTAATTTACTTGTCCTGAATATCCTCCCTTTCTGGTGCCTGCTACAGCATGTCCCAAACTCTAATGGACTGAGGTAATGCAGAACCTAGGAAATGTAATTTTCTCAGGTCACCTGAATTCCTTATATGGACACCAGACATCATGGGAAATAATATTTCCCAGGACTCCAGGTGCATGGAGAACTGACACGGCAACATTCCAGTAGCTTTCTGTTGCTGCCAGCCTGCTAGGCAAGTTGAAAGGTGGATAGGCAGGCTACATAAGCTTGTGGACACAAGTTGAGAACTCTTCCCTTGGTCACATTTGGTGGGGACGTGGGAGAGGGATGTCAGGATTCACAGAATGCTGTGTAAGTAAGTCTGCAGGCTTGAGTTTGCTAGTTGATGCAACAGGCTGATGCAATACTTTCTATGGAGGTGCTGGGTCAGAATGACTCAGCAGTAATGTGCTGACAGTGGATTGGCTGTTTAAAGGGAAGCCTGTCCAGCAGTAAAGGTGGTGGTGTGGAGGAGTGTGGTCAGAGAGAGTGAGTCTTCCTATTTGCCATAAGGTGCAGCCAGGTACTCTGTCTGACTGTATGAACTGCTTCTGTAGATATTTGTGTATACAGTGGTACCTTGGGTTAAGTACTTAATTCGTTCCGGAGGTCCGTACTTAACCTGAAACTGTTCTTAACCTGAAGCACCACTTTAGCTAATGGGGTCTCCTGCTGTAGCCGCACCACCGGAGCCCGATTTCTGTTCTCATCCTGAAGCAAAGTTCTTAACCTGAAGCACTATTTCTGGGTTATCAGAGTCTGTAACCTGAAGTGTATGTAACCTGAAGCATATGTAACCCGAGGTACCACTGTATATAGCTCACAATAAATAATACTGCACTGAAAACCTGGGACTCTGAGCATTTCTGCTAAAGCACCGCAAGGAATTTGCGACAAGGGAGAGGGCTCAATTCCAAATCAAGATGTGACAAGTTTTTCCATTTCTAGTCACGACGAGTCAATACTTAAATTATAATAAAATATATGATAGACTATATAAAGCCTCACTATTACAAAAAGAGCACACATATTTTTAAAGCAGGAAAAAGGAGGTACTATATAATGGGCTTTTTTAAGGGGATGATTTTTGAAGAGGACAATTCAGTGTTAAGCAATGTATACATTGTTAAATTAAATACTGTAGTTTACCATGGTTGCCTTACCTATCCATCTGTCCACCTACTCATCTTTTATATTTTAACACCATCACACAGGAGCCTTAACTGCTGTGTGTTGGTTTTGCAGAAGGAGATTCTGTGGGTTAGAAGAATGATTTCATATACTCTTGGCGGTCGAATATCAGAACTCCACTTCCGTGAGAACAGCTGCTAAAGTGACTGTATCCTTTACCCCTAGCCAGTGAGGTTTGGCTGAGGAAACCACTTCCTGGTAGGTATTGCAGCTCTCTGCTTCTTCAACCACCCCTTAGGTATTTTGGCTAGAGATCACACAGCACAGGTTTATTGCTAACAATGGGTGTGGAGTCATTTCTGCATTTTTCATATCCTGTTGCCACTCAGTAGAACACAATCCACTTCCACTATATTTTTTACTCCTGTCTGCCTCGAGGGATGGAAATGGAGAAGCACTGACCTATAAATATTGGAATTCCCCTCTGCAGTCGGTGTATTTTCCATAGAATACAATACTGTGTGCAGGGCTACTAGCAATCATAGTTTCAGGTTTTTTTTCCACATGTGTAGCTTAAATTGGTGAACCGATTTATAACAAGCCAATTTAAAACTGGCATTGGCTGGAATGGACACAGTGGTGCTATTGTGTTCAGATCACATGATTCCTCTTAGGAGCACATATATTTATGACCAACCCACTAGATGAAATTTGGCTGAAGCTTCATTGGTCACCCCGGGAGATAACACGTGCAGGGAAAGCAACAGGGAGACTGCAAGCTTGTTGGTTCTTCTGAATCTCTCAGCAGTATTTGATGCTATCAACTTCCAGATTACATGTCCAGCATAGGATTTATGGACCATTGCTCGTTGATGACTCAACTTCCATGCCACAAGCAGATTCCAGATAGTGCTGGGGGAATTATGGTCAAGCACCATGACACTTGTATTATAATGTTCCCCAAAGCTTTTCTCTTATCCTTCTTATTGTTTAATATCTACATTAAGCCTTTAAAGCACAGATGGGAAACCTGTGGACCTCCAGAGGTTGTTGGACCAGCTGCTATAATCCCCAGCTAGCATTACTAGTGGCCAGGAATAGTGAGGGTTGTGCTCCAACAAAATCCATACAAAGTACCTGAGTACCTAAGGAAGGCATCTCCAAACTCTGCCCTCCAGCTGTTTTGGGACTACAACTCCCATCACCCCTAGCTAACAGGACCAGTGGTCAGGGATGATGGGAACTGTAGTCCCAAAACAGCTGGAGGGCCAAGTTTGGGGATGCCTAACCTAAGGGCTGGTATCCTCCCATATGAATCTGCTCAAAATTTAAGCTTTGTCTCAGAGAATATTCTCTAACTGCTTTTGCTAAATTAGATTAGATAGGCCACCCAACCAAGGAGAGGGCCTTCTCAGTGATTCCACTCAGGTATGCTCTTCTTCAAAAATAAGGGAGGCACCAACTCTTTTACCATTAAAGAAACAAATCGAAACTGTTTTGTTCGCCAAGTGAGGAAAAGCTACCAAGCCCCTGGTAGCTTTTAAAATTCCTTTGCAGCCGTTCTTTAATTCTTCATTTAATTCTTGTTCTTTCTTTTTAATTTTTCTTTACTCTTTCTGTTCAGAAGGTCTTAATTATTAAATTTCCTTATTGCTTATTCATTTTTACAAAGGGGGAGAAGCAAGGAACATAGCAAGGAGTGGTTAATATGTACACATCCAGCGACATGCATTTAGATTTGTTTTGGATAAAGATGGGAATTTACGGCTTAAACCAAAGGCATCATTGGCAGAGATGAAGTTTGAGAAGAGACTTGATAAAAGATGGAGAGGGGGAGCTCTAATTACATGTTCTAGGTCAGAATTCCAGCAAGGGAGAAAGAAGATTCCACAGGTGTAGGAGACTTTTGACCAGGCAGAGGGCAGAATTTAACTGCTCCCCTCCCACTCCTTTTATTGGCCATCACATGCAACCCTTCATAGAAGTGACTGCTTGGAACACTGCTCAGCTAATGATTCTGGTTGCCTTTGCTGTTAGGCTAAGTACCCGCCACTATGCTTGCTTCACAGGTTATTTACATAAGAGATACATTTGTGTAATTTCGTAAGGCTAAGGTGAAGTCCTCCACTGCTGATCTAAAATGATTTAATTGAGCACTCGTCTATCAGGCATTCTAAATTAGCTGTCACTTGTAGAACGGGCTTCGAGAAGGTCACTCAGCTCTTTCAAACATGGCTTCTGACTTGAAAACACCAACTATGATAAATTGCTTGATTTATGTTTTTCTGTTTCTTTGTGCACTTAGCTACCTTGAACACAATCAGGGTAGCCTGTGACCGCCAAGCTCATTTGAGTCTCAGCTAATCCCTTTATCTGTTAAACCCACCAGCTTTCTGCATATGATCTTTTCCTCCTTTAAAGGATCCCTCACAGGCAGCACAGAATGGGCATTGATGATGAAATGCAACAAACTCTTTCTAGAGTTTCTGCAACATGCTTTCTAAGGCTAGGTTCCTACAAATAATACAGATTTGTGCAAATACTCAAGGTTAGTCCAAGGATTGTCACTGTTTATCTATTACTATGTTAATATCCTTCTAAAAGCAATGTTGTCCTACAGTGTGGTTTCACCTAGGGATAGGAGCGGAATTCAATTCAACTTACATTTAAAGGCAAGCCTACCTCTTTCTCACTTTCCAAAACAATATGTCAACTCAAATACAACCATCCTCTGAAATCCACACTTCTCCGAATTTTGTAAGGCAGTTCTCCAGTCAAGTAATGCTTACAAAGAATGCATATACTAGGAGAAGGTGTGCATAAAAACACACATATTAGTGAATATCGTATTGACGATGCATTATAACAGGGGGAAATGGCTTGCAAGAATTCGCAGATTAGGCAAAATTGCATAGGAAAATATGTATATTGGGAGAAATTAATACCAAAATACTGATTTTCACAAGGACCAATGCAGAAATGTGGCGAACTGAACTTCAGTCTGGAAAAAAAATGGGAATCCAAACTGAACAATTAGTTAGACAGTTCCCTCACCAAAATAAAAAAGTAAAATTAAAGGAGATACACAGACAAACTTTCCATAAATTTGCAGAGGTGAATGCGAAGCTGAAGAGGCTAACCCCACCTGTCACCATCATTGTGTATCATTGTCATGCTCCCCTGATTATGTCTGATGTTTATTGGAAATAGTTAAGTTGTGTTTTGCATGTCTAGACCTTGACAGTCCTCTCCAGTTCTTTGATTTCCATCTTACTTGCTTAGCTCCAGCTCCCACACTAGCGGCTGGTGACGCTCAGTGTATCTTCCTACTGAGGAAAGGCTACAGAGCCTGGAACACTTTTTTTTTTTTTAGTTAAGAAAAGAGATGGTCAAAATTTCAGGGGAGAGGATAGAAGTGTTTATATGATGATGAATGGTGCAGCCACAAGAAACATTTTCGCTCTTTCTCATGATGCTGATCCTTGAGGTCACCCAATAAACTTGATTTGCAATAGATCCAGGAGCAACAAACAAAAGTACGTCAAATAGTGCAATAACTAGCACAAGATGTGCTGATGCCAGTAGCTTAGAAGGGTTTCAGAATCCTAGTGCTATTTTGGAGGTGTTTATGAAGCAGCTTAGTTCTCACTTTCTCTCAAAAATTGATAAGTACAAGTCTCAGTTAATCAACACATCGTATTTTTTCTGATTTTTTTTAAAGAAGAAAATTTACCCTTTACAAAAATAAAAAGAAGGATTTTTTTTCCAGCTATCATATTTATAACTCACTTTATTAAATTTGTGAGAAAGGAATCATCCTCTCTCTTCTTTCTCACATACACAAACACCTACACACCTATCCTATCTTTCAAGAAAGAGTGAGAGACACCTTTGGAAACGAGCATAATATTTTTCTTCCTGCGTCATTAAGAAAATATACAATGTGCACATTTATAATTCCAAAGAGCTGGTCCACAGGTGAACTTCAATAAGAAAAGAGTGCATAGTTTTCTCTCATCTTTTCATAAGATACAGAGCTAAAAACAAAAAGTAGCAAAAAGCAGTGTACTACCTTACAGATTAGCAAGCTTATTATGACATGAAGCTTTTATGCACAAGAATCCACGTGTTAACTCACTCAGTAAGTAGGTGGGTATAGAGAGGGGGAAGCAGAATGTAGAATCAAATGCCAATGAAATGAAGAAGAAAAAATACAGTCCACGACAATTCAATCAGAGCTGAAATGTATGCAAAATAACCACAGTGACCATTTGCTATAGCAACAAGGTGATAATACAACCATTGTTTTTGTTGCAACAGACTAAAATGGCTACCCCTCTGGAAGGGTGAAGGGTGTACAATCTCTTAGTTGTACTTAGTGAGATTCAACTAATGCATCACACTGGTGCAAGGATTCCTGCTCATACAACACAGCTCCTTCCTCCCCATCCCTTGTGCTCTTCCCAAATCTCCTCCAGAGGTTGGAGAAAACACCAGAATGAGATATAGAGGGCACTCTGTTTTCAGTAGCATGCCACAGCAAAAGAAATGGCTTTGAGCCTCTTTTCTGTACCTTGCTTGCTTGGTCTGGGGCAGACTTCAGTCTTCCAAATTTCAGTAGCACCCTGTGTGAGGCCAAAATTCAGCATCCTCCCATCTCTTGCCTTCTGTTATGCACAGTTCACTATGTCATAGTTGCAATGCCCTGTAGCGGCCCCTAGGCTTGGAGCCCAGTGCAGCAGAAATGGTTGTGCTGTCCTAAATCTGCCTCTGGCTTGGTTTTAGACACAACTTGGCACTATTTTTTTGCCAATTAACTACAAAAATTAAACCTTTTGTTTGAACTTTGGTTGCGTTAATTACTAAAATAACAGAGTCCTGTGTGAAGGCTATGGCTTCTCATTTATAGCCAGCATGTGAACAACATTTATAATTGCATTCTTGATATTGTCCTAATGCACGTAGATGAACAAATCTTTATGCAGAGGACAAATGGATTTTGTTCCCTTAATATGTTGTTCTCAGTGAAGCTGCATTTTAATTATAATCAGTTGCTGCTATCTTTTGAACTGCCCTTGTATATGTTGACACTGCTTAATTTATTTTACAGCTGATAGTATTCTTGCCATTGCCAGCACTCAACATGTGTCAGTTGGCCTGGCATATCATTGCTCTCTGATGATGTACTGATCCAAAAATTAAAAAAAATTCTCCCTCCATCTAATAGTTATGGTGTGATACTGGCAGTAGGGTCAGGTATATTACATTCTCTCCTGTTAGTCATAACATGCCGCTGCTGGATTTGCAATTAATCATTTTGTGGATTCGTGTGAGTGCCAGTTTGAACAAAGAGCACATTTCCCCGAAGTAAATTAATGCACATCTCATAATTATAAGTGTGAATGTCTTCTTGATATTGGATTTTGACTATGACTGTTCAGAGAACTGGGAACAAAAAAATACATTCATTTTACTGGAGGGTGGGGGAGAGAGATGAACATGTGCATGTTGTTCTGACTGCTTTTCAGAAATTTCTACAAATATCCTGAACTAAAATAAGCAGTCACTGAAAACTGTATTTGTAAGACAAGGCTCTAATCCAATGTTTGTTTAAGATATCATTGTTGATACTTTGTTTTTTTTTAAAGGCATTAATCCATGAATATTATTTGTTATTACTACTACTACTACTACAAATAGCTCCAGCTTTTGGAGGGCTCAGTTCAAGAGAACTTCAGTGTCCCACTCCCTCAATGAATCTAACCCCTGACTGCTATTGTAGCTGCTCCTCTGCCTTACCACTGCTTCCCAGTTAGAGCCAATGAGCAAGCAAATAGTGAGTCTCCTTCTCCTTCTGACCACTGCTGTCATTTGCTTAGTCATTCCTTCTTAGCCAGATGGAGAAGGAAGTGAACAAACAGTTTACTGTGTTAAATACGATGAGCAGGTCCAGGGAGCTTTTGTGGGTGAGTAACCTGCTGGAGTGTGGGCCCTCAGCAGGTGCCAGATCATAACAACCCCTTGACACTTGTCCAGGATGATGACTTACCATAGCATGTAATATTGGAAGCAGCCATTTAAAAAATCGTTGAACTAGCAAAATGGTCCCCATTATGACAGACACTGATTGCATTCAGACAGTACTATATTCCCTTTCTCCAGTGTTTCCTTCCCTAGTGTCAGGAATGTGGCAAACCAGAACGCAGGGTAAGAGTCAGACTCAAAATTGAGCTAAGTGAAAGAGGGACTGACTCTTCAAATGAGTGCTGGCTGACAAAGGGCAGTTCAGCCCCCCCCCCTTCTCGAGGAAGACACTGTTGGCTCTCAAGAAGAGGAAGAGTTGGAAGGCAGCTAGAGCATTGCTAGGCAATCAGCAGAGAAGCAGAGGTCTGGGACTAAGTCAAGTGAAAGTGGGGAGGGCGGAGGCCAGCTTCTCAGTCCCTGTTCTAGGAGAGTGGATAAGATCAGAGGGCAATGGAAGGGCAAGAGGGGAAAGACGGGAGTTTGGCATCCTTCCTGCTGTGGGAGGGGCGAAGATTCAGACTGATCTACTGTCATCAATGTGAGCAGGCGAGAAGCCGTGCTTTGGATGTGTTTTGATGTAAATAAACATACGTAAAACTGCCAGAGAGTCATTACTTCTTAGCGGGGCTTGCTTGCCTGCCAGAGATCATTACACCTGATAAAATCAGTGCTGAGGAGAGTGGTGGCTGTCTTTTACGGCCTGGGAGCGGACTGGAGTGAAAACTGTCACAGTCAGGTTTGCTCCCAAAGCTCTATCTCCCAAGGCCCAGCCCGATTGGTTGAATCCAAATTGCAGGTTTGGTGGGAACACCATAGTGCCTTGTGGACAGCCTGGTGATTTTCAACGGTCAGCTGCACAACAGAGTTTGCTGGGGGGGGGGGGTTGTGCGGCCTGACACAATGGTCTGTAACTGCTGCCCACCTCAAACTTGGTAAACATCCATTCTTGTCATAGAGCTGTAATTCTCAAGATTGATTTAACAGTCAATGCTTCTTCCCAGGGAGCTCTGAGAGTTAAAGCTCTGTAAAAGGAATGTTGTTGTTGTTTAGTCGTTTAGTCATGTCTGACTCTTCGTGACCCCATGGACCAGAGCACCCCACGCACTCCTGTCTTCCACTGCCTCCCGCAGTTTGGTCAGACTCATGTTTGTAGCTTCGAGAACACTGTCCAACCATCTCGCCCTCTGTCTTCCCCTTCTCCTTGTGCCCTCCATCTTTCCCAACATCAGGGTCTTTTCCAGGGAGTCTTCTCTTCTCATGAGGTGACCAAAGTATTGGAGCCTCAGCTTCAGGATCTGTCCTTCCAGTGAGCACTCAGGGCTGATTTCCTTAAGAATGGATAGGTTTGATCTTCTTGCAGTCCATGCGACTCTCAAGAGTCTCCTCCAGCACCATAATTCAAAAGCATCAATTCTTCAGCGATAGGGGTCTCCTAATAACTCTCAGCACCCTTAACAAACTACAGTTCCAATGATTATTTGTGAGAAGCCATAACTGTATGATGCCACTTTAAATATGCAGTGCAGCTGGGGTTGATAGGTGATAAGAAGCTGCCTTATGCCACCTCAGACTATTGCCTAGCTAATTCAGTGGCTGTCAGCAGCAATACACAGTCTCCAGATAGAGATGCTAGCAACTGAAGCAGGGATTTCCAGCACACAAAGCAAGTCCTCTGCTAATGAGATTTGACACCCCCCCCGCAAAAAAAAAAGAATATATATATATGTGCTGAATATCAGCTGAAGATTGGAGGTCTTCTGTTTGGGCACTTCTTTTTCCCCTTCAAAGAACCTCCGGAGGCGGCGCAAAACCGTGATGGCGGACCTCTTCGAGCTCTGAAGAGGGGCACCGCAGAAAAGGGTTGCTCGCGACGGCGCAGCGGCAACCCATCAAGATAAACCACGGGCAGAGTGAGTCCGTGGCCGTGGGACCCGGCGGGCACCTGGAGCGACCCCGAAATCACGAAAGGAACCCCGTAAGGGGCTCCGGAGTGAAGGAGGGGGAGCGGTGCTGTGGGTTCATCGCTCTTTCTGCGGAGGCGAAGCCGCGCGGCTGTCACGGATGAGCGCTGACCTTTCTTCCAAGAAACATCGGGCTGAAACATCAAACATCAAACCCGTGAGTAAGGACTTAAGACTTTACAAATTAAATCGGAAAATTTGGCTAAAAACGGGAGACGAGAAAGAGGAAGTCCGTCTTCCGACACTGCTTTCAAGATCAAAGCAGACGGTCTAAAGAGCGGAAAGCGCTGTGAACAGGGAAGCTTTGAAGCTTTAAATCGGGACTTTCGTGCACATTTGAATTTCACTTTTAAAGAATAAATACAGCATAAAATTGACCTGGAGCGGACACCCCAAGGGCAAGGGAAGACTCTAACCCCAAATTCCCGGGTGGCCGGGTAAAGTTGTTTAAACTGCGGAACTGTTGCAAGTTTCCAGATACTTTTGTAACTTTTGAGCTCATCTAGCTGAAGTGGATACAATTGCAGGCACCTTGCTGGAACTTTGTTATATGTTGAAAAGGGCTCTGCAGGACTTTCTTTTTTTAGCGTGCTGGAACTAATTTGCTTTTAAAATTGTTTTTAAAGTTGGAACAAAGAGACTTTAATTGTGGAAAGTTACCTTCTTCTTACTAAAACTTTGGTGGCACTCCCCCTAGAGGACATTGGGAATACAGAGGCCTGGGAAAGCTTTTTTTGTTTACCTTCTCTCAATAGACTGTTTTTAATTCTGGACTTGCCTTTCCCATGGGATTACAACACTTGACCTTGAACGTTGACTGATGAGTGGCACAGGAAAGACAAGAGCAGCCAAAGCTAAGGAAGCTAAGGAGAAAGAGAAAGCAAAAAAGCAAGCACAGCTTTTGCAAACAACTTTAACTCAGGGACGTAGATTATCAGTTCCAGCTGTGCTTGCGACACAAAAAGTAGAAACCGAAAAGCCTGAAAAATCTGAAGAGGAAGATATGGCAGCAGGAGGAGCGGAGGCAGTACTGAAACAAGTTTTGGAACAACTGTCAGCAATAAATCAAAAAATTGATAATCAATCAACAAAAATTGACCAAGCAACATCCTCGATTCAGAAATTGACAGATCAGGTTTCCCAACATACTCAAGCAATTGAAAAATTGCAAGGAGCAACAGAAGAGAATCGTAAACTGGCAGGGGAAGCCGTTCAAATTGCAACATCAGCTAAAAAAGAAGTCGAGGAAGTTAAAGCGGAAGTCAAGCCTCTTCATAAACAGATAGGGGACCAACAAACCTATCTCTCGTTGGTGGAATTGAAAAATCGCGAGACCAACCTTAGACTAAGGGCAGTCCCAGAAATTGAACAAGAAGATTTGAAAGGACTTTTGACAACAGAGTTTACAAAGTTCTGGGACTTAAAAGAAGAAATTGATTTTAAAATTGTATCGGCTTTTCGGTTGGGAAGATTAGTAAGAAAAGATAGATCCAGAGATTGCCTAATAGCTTTGAGATCAAGGGAGGAGAGAGACAAAATACTAGGCCTACACTTCAAAAACTCAATTGTGATACAAGAGAAAAGGGTGGAAATTTATCGAGATATCCCTAAACAGTTATTGGACTTGAGAGCCACCTACTCAGATTTGGCTAAGTTACTGAGACTCAACATAATTCCTTATAGGTGGGAGTTCCCACAAGGGCTATCATTCACTTACAAACAGAAGAAGGTTAAAATAAGATCACCAGAGGACTTACAAAAGTTCCAGCACGACCACGGAGAAGACCTCCAAAAAGAAGCAGCAGCTAATTGGCCTATACCCAACCCAGGTGGAGCAATACCTGCACCTTCGGAACCAGAAGAGAAAGAAGATACACCGCTCTAGGTGTAGCAGAATAGTTCAGGATGTCTCTGCGGCTACTCAGTTGGAATATAAATGGCGGAAATTCCCCGGAGAAAAGAAGGAAGTTATTTTACATATTGAAGAAAGAACAATTGGACATTATTTGCCTACAAGAAACCCATGTGACCAGGCTCCACAGGAAGGTTTTGGTAAATAAAAGATTAGGCCAAGAATTTATTTCGTCTGACAAAGTAAAGAAAAGAGGAGTGGTGATCTATGCTAAGGAGAGCCTGATACCTAAATTTCTATTTAAGGATGAACAAGGAAGAATTTTGGCAATTGAAATTCAAACCCAAGGAGAAAAAATATTGATATTAGGAATTTATGCCCCAAATGACGGGAAATCAGAATTTTTCAAGAAGCTGCATGAGACGTTGCTGGACTATCTGGACTATGCTAACATCATAATGATGGGAGATATGAATGGAGTGGTGTCTACACATATGGATAAGTCTTACAACCAAAACTTAACATCTGATGGCAGACTGCCCAAAACTTTTTTCGAACTGACTGACAATCTGGATTTGATCGACATATGGAGGACAAAGAACCCCCTAGGTAAAGAAGGAACTTTTTTCTCTGAGGCCCACCTGTCTTGGTCAAGGATCGACCAAATCTGGACCTCCAGGGGGCTGGCACCCAAGACTAAAAAGGTGGAAATCTGCCCAAAAACATGCTCCGACCACAATGCCTTGAAAATAGAACTTAGATTAACTCAACCCGGTTCCTTCAGATGGAGAATGAATGACACACTACTAAGAGATCAAGAGATTGTGAAAAAGGCCCAAAAAACATTAAAGGACTATTTTGAGATAAATCTGAATACTACAGTTGAAAAAAGAACGATCTGGGACGCAAGTAAAGCTGTTATGAGAGGGTTTCTGATACAACAGAATTCAATCAAGAAAAAACTCTGGAACGGAAAGAAGGACAAAATATTGGAGAAAATACACCAAGGAGAAAAAAAACTGAGAACCAAACCAAAGTCCAAGGAGGTGCTGAGAGAAATTAAATTCCACCAAGCAGAATACTCAAAATTGATCAATCAGGAGATTGAATGGAAAATAAAACAGATGAAGCAAAGATCTTTTGAATCAGCAAATAAATGTGGAAAGCTGCTAGCTTGGCAGCTGAAAAAAAGACAAAAGCTAAACACGATAACAAATCTAGAGATTGATGGAAGGACTGTACAGAAACCAGAAGAAATTAGGAGGTGCTTCCACAGATACTTCAAAGAACTGTATGCACAGGGGCCCCAGAAAGAATCAGAGATAGATCAATTTTTAAAGATAAATGGACTATCAAAAATAACTCAAGATAAAAGATCAATCTTGAACTCTATAATAACCACACAGGAAATTGAAGGTGCCATTCAGAATATGCAACTAGGCAAATCTCCAGGCCCGGATGGACTTACCTCCAAATATTACAAGGTTCTGAAGGACTATTTGATACAACCTTTGTTGGAGGTATGTAACCAGATTATGGATGGGAAGAGGGCACCAGAAACGTGGAAAGAAGCCTTCATCACATTGATACCTAAGTCAGAATCTGAAAAGACTCAGCTTAAAAACTACCGTCCCATTTCACTCCTAAATGTGGATTACAAAATATTTGCAGACATTTTGGCAAATAGACTTAAAAAAGTCTTAAATGAAGTAATTCATAAAGATCAAGCTGGCTTTCTCCCTGGTAGGCATTTATATGAGAACACTAGAAACATCATTGACATTTTAGAACTTTTGCAGACTAACAGGAACACAAGGGCGGTGTTAATCTTTATTGATGCGGAGAAAGCATTTGACAATATATCTTGGATGTTTATGAAGAAGAACTTGGAGGGGATGGGAGTGGGACGGGGGTTTGAGAATGGATTATATGCAATCTATTCAGAACAAAAAGCTAAATTAATAGTGAACAATGTGGTGACGGAGGAATTTAAAATTGAAAAAGGGACACGACAAGGGTGCCCTCTATCCCCTCTGTTATTTATTTCAGTCCTGGAGGTGCTATTGAATATGATCAGAGAGGACCGGTTGGTACAAGGGATAGAGGTCGGAGTGAAACAATATAAACTGAAAGCTTTTGCAGATGATCTAGTTTTGACACTGCAGGAGCCAGAATCCAGTACAAAAAGAGTTCTCGAACTTATATCTGAATTTGGTCGGGTGGCGGGATTTAGGTTGAATAAACAAAAAACTAAGGTTCTGACTAAAAATTTAACAATTACAGAAACAGAGGGGTTTCAGAGAGAAACAGAACTGAATGTGGTTAAAAAAGTGAAATACCTTGGGATCTATTTGTCCTCGAAGAATTTGAATTTATTTAAGGATAATTATGAGAAATGTTGGTTGGAAGTTAAAAAGGATTTAGAAATTTGGTCAAGATTGAAACTTTCCTTGTTGGGAAGAATTGCAGCTATAAAAATGAATGTGTTGCCGAAAATGTTATTTTTGTTTCAAACCTTACAGATCGTGGACAGAGTGGATTGCTTTGGAAAATGGCAGAAGGATATATCTAGATTTATCTGGCAGGGCAAAAAGCCCCGAATAAAGTTTAAAATATTAACAGATTCGAAAGAAAGAGGGGGGTTTGCCCTGCCGGACTTGAGGTTGTATTATGAAGCTGCAGCCTTCTGCTGGCTGAAAGATTGGTTTTTGTTGGAAAACACCGATGTCCTAGATCTGGAAGGTTTTAATAATGCTTTTGGATGGCACGCATACCTATGGTACGACAAGGTTAAAGCACATAAATTGTTTAAAAGCCACATTGTCAGAAAAGCAATTTTTGCAGTCTGGATGAAATATAAAGACTTACTAGAGAGTAAAACTCCGAGGTGGCTATCACCAGTGGAGGCCAAGGCCCGAAAAAGACCCAATATGGAGGCCTATTGGCCGAAATATTGGGAATTGACTGAAAAAATTGGAGACAATTGGAAGTTGCAGAGCCAGGATAAACTAAAAAATAAGGTGCGAGATTGGCTACATTATGCTCAAATTCAAGAGGTTTTCAAAATGGACAAAAAAGTTGGTTTCCAGGTGGAGAAGTCGAAACTAGAGACAGAATTGTTAGAACCAAAGACAAAGCTGTTATCTAGAATGTATAACTTGCTGCTTATGTGGAATTTACAGGATGAGACAGTTAAATCTGCTATGATTAAATGGGCACAGGATGTTGGACACAACATTATGTTTGAAGACTGGGAAAGGTTATGGAACACCGGAATGAAATTCACGGCCAGTACGGCCTTGAAGGAAAACATTATGAAAATGATATACCGGTGGTACATGACCCCAGTCAAGTTAGCTAAGATACATCACCTGTCTGACAATAAATGTTGGAAGTGTAAGGAAGCAGAGGGGACTTTCTTTCACCTCTGGTGGACATGCCCAAAGGTTAAGGCTTTCTGGGAAATGATTTACAATGAGTTGAAAAAGGTATTTAGGTATACCTTTCCCAAGAAACCAGAGGCCTTCCTGTTGGGCATGGTAGACCAGAAAGTGTTAAAGAAGGACAGAACTTTGTTTATGTATGCCAGTACAGCAGCAAGAATACTCATCGCAAAGAACTGGAAGACACAAGATCTACCCACGCTGGAGGAATGGCAGATGCAGCTGATGGACTACATGGAGATAGCTGAACTGACCGGCAGAATCCGAGATTTGGATGTAGATACAATTGAGGTGGACTGGAAAAAGTTTAAAGACTACTTGCAAAAGTATTACAAACTGTATGAATCTTAAGACGGTGCATGATTTGGAAATGATACGCTTTAGCAATTATGATTAAGTAAATAGTAAACTAAGTGATAAAAGAGAAAAGGAGATAATATGAAATTGAACATGTTACGTTTATTTTAAAGGTATAAAAATTGTGACATAATACATTGAATATAGATACATAACATGTAAAAGTTACAATAAGGTATGACATAAGGTAACAAATTGCTGACATTGTTAATATAAAGAACGCAGAATCGGAAGGGGTGGGGAAGTCCAAGTTGGGATTTTTGGTAAAAAAAAAAAAAAATGGTTTCTTGTAAACTCCTTATTTGTTTGTAATGTATAAAATTTGGAAAGAAACGTAATAAAAAATATTATAAAAAAAAAAAAAAAACAAAGAACCTCAGAGCTACACAAGACCTATGGAACACTGTTCCTCAATTATGCATTGCTGTGATCTACTTTGTTGGGTTGAGGGCAAAAAAGAATGGCATCAAATAGCCCACCTATCTTTGGGGATTGCCATTTAAACAGTTATTTTCTTGACAGAAATAATGTTATACCCTGCACAATGTCATTGGACTACAAAGGAGATGGCTTTACTTCACACTTATACTCAGGGTTTAACAAGGGCGCTGCTGAAACCATCTCTGGCAGTAAACAATCTGTATTGATCTGTATCTCGCTCAAATTCTCTATGATCGTTGTTCTGCAGCAATCAACCTCTTCTAAACATTGAAAGAACAACCAAAGAAAATGGTGCCTTGAAATAATTTTTCTCCCTATTTTTGGGAAGGGAAGAGTGCATGTGTTCACATATAACACACTTAAATGTAGCCTCCCTTTGATAGGCTTATTTTAACTTCCCTTTATGGTATCTATTTTTGTGCCTCTTCACATTGTTTGGAATGGTAGCTAAAAGAGTTTGCACGGTCTCTGATTAAGAATAGGAGCAAATAAGCAGTCTGTTCATGTAGTCCGCTTTCTTTTTCTAGGTCTTACAATTTCAGACTATGAGGTGGAAAAGACATACTAGATTTCCCATTTTACCTAAGTGGCAATCTATAAGCAATTCTTTGGTTTTAGTGGATTAATTCTTTTTATGCTGTTTTTTATGCTGCTATATTCTATGATGAAGTTGTATACGGTGGATATTTTTTGCAGTTCTATGTTGCTAGTTGGTTTCCTTTGTATAGTAAGCCACTTTGATGACTTGTATAAAAAGTGAGGTATAAATAATCTAAACAAATAAATGCATCAATCTCCTCTGCATTAAGAAGCAACACCATAACACCTACCCACTCCTATACTCACAAAACAAATGTGATAGGGAAGATAGATTACAACTCTTTTCGGTATACAGTTTCCCTTTCTAGGTTTATATGTACCAGGAGGTCTTTTTAGTATTATTTTAAAATGAAAGCATTCAAATATGTAACCCCTGGCTTGCCATCTGAAATGGTACAGCCCATCAGTAGATACTTTGAGGGAGTGCTATTACTGTTTGAGCTGCTCCTAGACTATACCCATGTATGATCACATAAAATACTGCCCAGATCTATAGTGTCTATATCCTGTATTGCAGGGGGTTGGACAAGATTACCATTTGGGCCCCTTCCAACTCTACAATTCTATTAATTATTTAAGAGGCTACACAATGTTCTGTCACGGTCTAGTTGTATAGTCTGTTGAAGTATGAGATCACTGCTTTCAGGATCCATACATGTGTTGGTAAATTAGCAGGGTTATATACAGATCCTTGGTGGGGCTCTGACCACAGACCTGCAGCAGAGTTTCGCCTAACAGAAGTGGTGAAGAGAAAAGGGAAGTCTAGGAACTGGACTGTATTGTGCATAGTTAATTCGTTGGGTACTGACTAAGACAGTAAACAAGAAACTCAGCCCAGGAACGTGACTGTGAAGATAGGAATAAATTTTATTGCCAGTGGTTATGAAAGTCATCAAGCATAGTTCTTACCTTAATAAATGGGATGCAGGTGGTGCTGTGGTCTAAACCACTGAGCCTCTTGGGCTTGCCAATCAGAAAGTTACTGGTTTGAAGCCCCGTGATTGGGTGAGCTCCCGTTGCTCTGTCCCAGCTTCTGTCAACCTAGCAGTTCAAAAGCATGCCAGTGCAAGTAGATAAATAGATACTGCTGTGGTGGGAAGGTAAACAGCATTTCTGTGTGCTCTGGTTTCTGTCATGGTGTTCCGTTGTGCCAAAAGTGGTGCAAGCATTAGCACCATGCTCTTCCTATTGAGGTTAATGACAAAGCTCGCATTCATTGTACTGGAGCAGGACATCAGCCCATGCAATTAAACAGGAGAAGCCTGCAGAAAAGTTCATCACCAGAGTACTGAATCACTAGTTGTTGTTCTTTGCCTCCAAGTTCCTTCTGCTGTCTGATTTGTCTGCACGTTTACTGCAGTGGTAGGACACCATGGCTCACCCATTCTCCAGCTGGTCGTGTTAATGCTGCCTACCATGAGGTAGAGGGAAAGGGGCAAGGTGGCAGTGAGGTCAGCACCATGCAAATACACTGGCAGAAACTGAAGATTGGCAGTTTCAACAACAGTTGAATTGAACTGGCAGTTTCAAAAGTGTAAACAATAAACTGTGGTGCAAGCAAGAGCTTGCATCTTGTTTCTCTTTTATTCTGGAATAAGCAACCATGTAAAAAAAGATTCACTGTCATGGTGCAAGTTCTCATAGTTTGTAAGCCCGTTTCAAGAGTTCTCTGCAGATGATTTAACTAATTGGTGGTGGAGGAACCTACCAACATTACTCTGCATTATCTGTCATCTTTATCTATATCATCTATCTATCATCTATCTATCTATATCTATCTATCTATCTATCTATCTATCTATCTATCTATCATCTATCTATATCCATCAATCTATCTATCTACATCAGTTATTCCCAGATTGAGTGCCTGTGGCTATGGAGATACACAGTGACCTGTAAATCACTCAATAAATTGAACAAGGTGGAAAGTCCCTGGAACTAGAAACCCCGCTGCTTAAAACAAACCAATGGCTGTAGAAAAAGGCACCACAGGTTTTTAATCTTGACTACCCACCCCACTCTAAAAGGCTTTTCCAGTTGTTCCAGGACAGTGCTGAGACAACTTGCTCTTCTTGTCTCAGTTGTGGGACAACTGACTTTGGTTCTGAACCTACAGAACCTACAGCACCTTAGTCCTTGTCCAGAATCCTGGACTTGTCTTGATTTCTAGCCTATTCTAGAGCCCTGGTCCTACGGGTCTCGATTTTGTTTAGGCCATCACTTCCTGTTAGTGGTGGACATCACAAAAGATCAGGATCCACTTCTATAGCAGTGCCTCAAACTTGATTATGTAAACAAGCTCTCAGAAAAGAATACTGCCAATTCAATACAATTGCTCTGATGCAAGTGCTGACCTCAGCAGAGACAATGCAGGAGAAGGCTAAGCTGATTTATGCAGGATTCACCCTGAATGCTATATATGAGCAGAACTCTGACGTTGCTTCAGCAACAGTATACCTGAGACTAGACCTTGCATAGGAGCAGCAGTTCTGACCTGATTGCAAGCTCTGCTTTCATGCAAGGAGCCTCTGTCTCTCTGCAGTTCTGTCTAAAATTGAATTTTTCCACCCAATCTAATCCATATCCACCCACTCCACAGAGAGGTGTGGATACGGTTCTTGTATCAGTAGCTCAGACAGCTGCAAGTAGGAAGAAATGTAAAAGCTGTGCTTCACTTGAAGCATGGGGAATAGGGTCCACCAATGATTGTGGTTACTCCTGTGTCCCATAATGTGAAAGACACTTGTTGAAACTTCTGCAGGTAGAAGTTAGTGCTTGGCATTTTGTATATTTCCCACAAAACTTTGGAGGGGGTGGACTCTCAACAGAACCTCTGCTGTTTCTTTTTGAAGTTTCCCACCCATGAAATAAACATCGGGGAAAGGGGTTAACAACTTACCAAATTGAAGAGTGTTTGCCATCATTGTCAGCTTTGTAATCATTAAGAGAAAATACTGTAGTGGTTTGCCGTGACAAGAAGATAAATGATGTGGAGAAATTCATTAAATCTAGCTTAATTCGTTGACAAAAGAGCACTGTAATAGAAGGTGTTTTTCTTCTCAATTTTTGTGTGCAAGTGACTGGATGCTAAGGGCCAGACATTATGCATTACCTACACAGAAAGCACTTCTGGAGCATGAAGGATGGAACACATAGTCATGAAAATTGCATTTCTGTCTATTTCAGTACAACCAATGCACTCTAGGCGGGGCCACAATTTGTGTCTGGTCTGGAAACTCCAGCTTGTGCAAAAAGCTGTGGATAGACTGTTGATGGAGACAGACTGCCACCAGCACAAAACTCTGGTGCTTAAAGGCTCTCACCTGCTGCCCATATGCTGCTGGGGCAGATTAAAAGTTATTGTATTAATTTAAAAGCCCCTTAACAACATGAGTTCTGGATTTCTTAAGGACTGCCTGATTCCTTATATCACTGTCTGATCAATAGGGATGGAAGGATCTGTCAATTTCAGTTTTCACAGTTTCTCATTTTCACAATCTTAAATTCAGTTCTCCACATTTCTGCAGCAATTTGCAAATTTCATCTAACAAACCCATTTTTGTATGCAGTTTTGACTAACGTATACATTTCTGCAATTTATCCTAACATTATGCATTTTTGAACGGTATTTTCATCGATATGCACAATTTCCCCATATATAGTCATCTTTGTAAACACTGCCAGGTAGGAGAGCTGCATCGCAAAATTCAGATAAGTGCAAATTGCAAAGGCCATTTGGTTCTCCTATGGTTTCAGAACGTGTGAATCTGACAGATTTAGCTTTAAATGTGAGCTGAATTTATTTCTCCCCCTCTATCTACTGATCACCCAGGTCTTTGCAGGAGTCTCTTTTGGTGCCTGTCCCCCTTAATTAAGATGCACAGCTCCTAACTGTTACAAACCATGCATTCACTATTCTGTGCCCAAGCTTGTGGAAATTCTCCTGAACGAGATTAGACAGCTCCTTCCTTGCTTGAACTTCAAACACATGACCAAGACTTACTTTTTAAAATTTCAGCAAGTATTTTAAGGTAGTATTTGGCTTTATGAACACTTTTCATTGTTCTGTTCTCTGTATGGTTCATTTTTATGTACACCACTTAGAAATGCTAATGATTAAGAGGTATATAAAAGCCTTCAAAAATTTTTTTCTTTAATGTGGCAAATAAGAACTTCAGCAAGCATACCCACACACAGAGAGAAAATACATGTGTGTGGTTGTTAAGCATGGTGATTTATAGCCATGTAATATTTGAATGGGACGCGGGTGGCGCTGTGGGTAAAAGCCTCAGCGCCTAGGGCTTGCCGATCGAAAGGTCGGCGGTTCGAATCCCCACAATGACGGGCCAACCTAGCAATTCGAAAGCACCCCCGGGTGCAAGTAGATAAATAGGGAGCGCTTATTGGCGGGTAGGTAAACGGCGTTTCCGTGTGCTGCGCTGGCTCGCCAGATGCAGCTTTGTCACGCTGGCCACGTGACCCGGAAGTGTCTCCGGACAGCGCTGGCCCCAGGCCTCTTGAGTGAGATGGGCGCACAACCCCAGAGTCTGTCAAGACTGGCCCGTACGGGCAGGGGTACCTTTACCTTTTTAATATTTGAATATCCCCTCTGCTCAAATCCCGGCATCCCCATTTTTGTTTTGTTTTGGAACAGTTGTGACACACCTTAAACTCATTTTTTACAGAAAGAACATAGGATGGAAACTCAGTTTGAATGAATGACTAAAATATCATTTTCCCAAACATACCAGGATGTGTACAGAAATGATTTTGCCTGGAGGCGAAGCAGAATACAGTGGTGCCTCCGGTTACAGATGCTTTAGGTTACAGATGCTTCAGGTTACAGACTCTGCTAACCCAGAAATAGTACCTCGGGTTAAGAACTTTGCTTCAGGATGAGAACAGAAATTGTGCGCTGGTGGTGCAGTGGCAGTGAGGGGCCCCATTAGCTAAAGTGGTGCCTCAGGTTAAGAACAGTTTCAGGTTAAGAACGGACCTCCAGAACGAATTAAGTTCTTAACCCGAGGTACCACTGTACCTGAAAGCTTTGATACTGTGTCTGTGGGTCAACAGGAATGTTTTTCAATTTCTCCTGAAAGTGTATAATGAGGGAGGGTATTCCACAAATGGAGAACTCCCACTGAAATGGCCCTGTCATGGGTCAATGCCAAATGAGTAGTCCCAGGTGGTAGTACCGTCACCTGCCGATCCTAGGGTCCAAGATGGTTGATACCAGGGAAGGCAGAATTCTAGGTACTTGGGTCCTGCCTGAGGATGTCACATACTGTCCTATGACTCGTTTAGGGCTTTATATACTAGTTTAAAGACCTTGAATTGAGCCCGGAAGCTCACTGGCAGCCAATGGAGTGCTTTCAGGCCTGGTGGGTTCTAATGAGCATTCACTCAGCTGTACTTTCTCCCGTCTTCTAAATACCAGGTAAAGTGTTGGTTCAGAAACACCAAAGGCACATCTCTCACACACACTGTGCAAATTCATAACCATCGAAGAGCTTTTCATGATTCCATTTTCTTCAGACTATGCCCAAAGCCAGAGTAATAAAATCCAGAGTTCTCACAAGAAATGCAGGCACAACCTAAGAAGATATTAATATTCACTCAAGGATTATATTGTTTTTCTAACTCTCTTTGGAGCTTCCAGAGGAACAGCACATTCACCCCAGGACACAGGGAAGCATTTTTAATGTTTTGTTTTGACATGAAGAGCATCACAAGCTGTTTGCCACAAACCAAAAAAATCTGCACAATCTGAGGCGCATATGCCAAGTTAATGGAGGCAATAATTGAATCTGGGCTTATCTTTTGGAATTTGCTGAATGCAATTTAATATACTCAATATTAAAGGTAATTGGTGTGCAGAGCAAAACAGCACTATGATAATGCTGTCTACTATGATATAATGGTCAGATTCCAAAGAGAATATTTCCCTTTATTTTCTCCTCTGTGCTGCTGCCTCTTCAAACAGCGCTCTCCCCTCTTATAAAAAGACATTTCCTTCCAGGATGCCTGTGTTAAAATGGGCTGGCTTTTTAAAACATCTGTGGACATAAACCAAGTATTTATTTTACAATTGACTGCTGTACCACTTAGCTGAGCAATACTCTTAGTTCCTGCTATGATATCTCAAGTTATTTATGCATCTGTTTTCATAGAGCTACACCAGTGACTAAATGGAGATGCTATGAGCGCTAATGGGCTAGACTTTCAGACAATTAAAACGTGGCACTGCTAGCAGTGCTGATGTGTCGAGGCTACAAACGCTAGCAGCTGCAGCTGTTGTGGAAAACTTAAATATTCCACTTCTCGCATGCATCATTAGTGCAAGTAAACTAGCTCAGTGAGGAGCACCTCACATTTAAATAGGTCCTATCCACGCTACAGTAAGGGTAGCCACCATGGTGTCTTCATGACAGTATTGGGGCAGAACTCCCATCGTTTACCATTTGCCATGCTGGCTGATGGCAAATGACATATGAACAGCCCCATTTTGGCTTCCCCTGGTCTAGAGTAAAAGTTCTCAACTGTGTCTGTTGGTCTTGGCAGTAACTAGATTGGCATTGACACTTTTTGCATACATCTTCTTTAACCTGGGATGCATAAAGGTAAAGGGACCCCTGACCATCAGGTCCAGTCGTGGCCGACTTTGGGGTTGCGGTGTGCATCTCGCTTTATTGGCCAAGGGAGCCGGAGTACAGCTTCCGAGTCATGTGGCCAGCATGACTATGCCGCTTCTGGCGAACCAGAGCAGCACACGGAAACACCGTTTACCTTCCCACCGGAGCGGTACCTATTTATTTATTTGCACTTTGACGTGCTTTTGAACTGCTAGGTTGGCAGGAGCAGGGACCGAGCAACGGGAGCTCACCCAGTCACGGGGATTTGAACTGCCAACCTTCTGATCTGCAAGCCCTAGGCTCTGTGGTTTAACCCACAGTGCCACCTGTGTCCCTTAACCTGGGGTGCATAGCACTGGTCAGATCTCTTATTGTTGCAATGTTGGCAGGAACAGTGGTCGTACCTGTCTTCTCTTCCCCTCCCCAAGCTACTGGGGAGCTTGCTGGGACAACATTTGAACACTGTAGATTTCCTTATTGTCAGACTGTCCCAATTTTATTTTCTTGATTATTATTTTTTAAAGGAGCTGGTGTTTATTTGGCACAACATATGCTAGTAAGAATGTTTCTTTCCCTACAATGAGTTCATGTTTATTATTTATCATTTGTGATAATACATTAGGAATTTCTCTCCCATAGTTTGTGTACTCAACAGCGGCATTACTTCTTTGGGCAAAACAAAGATCACCAGGGTTGAAGCAATGATTCTTCAACATCAACTTCGTTGGACTTGTCATGTTGTTTGGATGCCTGATTATTGTCTTCCAAAGCAACTGCTCTATTCCCAACTTAAGAATGGTAAGCAAAATGTGGCAGACAACAAGAGGTTTAAATACACTCTTAAGGCAAATCTTTAAAAATGCAGTATAAGCAAAGATAATTGGGAAACACTGGCCTGTAAGTGCTCCAACTGGAGAATAGCCTCTACCAAAGGCATCATGGACTTTGAAGAAGCACAAACTCAGGACGAAAGAAAGAAACATGTTAAGAGGAAGGCATCCTCACCATTATCAACTCTCGCCTGGAAACCTATGTCCCCACTGTGGATCCAGAATTGGCCTCCATAGTCACTTATAGACACACTGTTCAGTCTGTTCAGCTACGAGTGATAGCCAAAGAAGAAGAAGACATCTTTGGGAATCAAATAGTTATAGACTTTTACCTTGTTTTAAAAATGCAAAAATGTCCGGCATGAAAATCTGTAGATTTATCAAGCTATAAATTGGCTGGATTGATCCACTCTGAAGGAGTTCATGCACCTGTAAACTTCATCCACTTTGATCTAAAGGGTAAAAAGTTATAGCTGTTTGTAGATTTCCACATTATAGTGAATGAGGAACACAGAGCTTCATTTTCTACTGAGTGGCATGGAACCCAGCATACAGTCTGAAGCAGATAGTGCAGAAAGTAATGAAGAAGAGATAGGAAAATTTAAAAATGTACAAATGCAAGG
This sequence comes from Podarcis raffonei, assembly GCF_027172205.1. Taxonomy (NCBI): domain Eukaryota; kingdom Metazoa; phylum Chordata; class Lepidosauria; order Squamata; family Lacertidae; genus Podarcis; species Podarcis raffonei. Next base: position 28,633,163 of record NC_070610.1, on the reverse strand, counting down.
CAAATCTTACAGTCTGTGCAGAGGTGTAGTATCTGTAAATCAAATAAGAGCAACAACTAAGGCCATTATTATACGGGGAGTAATTCAAAACTGGCAATTTTGAATAAGTGTTTCTATAAAAGATAAGCATGTCTCTTCTAACTTCTGATGAAGCCTTCTAGGCAAGTTAGGTGTCTGCATTACAGTATCTAAAGCAGTCAGAAACTGAAATACTACAGAACCTCAATCTGAAAATCCACATATATAACAGAGCCCAATGACTGTTATTAAAATAGAGTGTATTTAAATAAAAGAGCATTGTAGTTTGTAAATAAAACATTGCTATCCATGTGCTCACTGTGCATGCCCTGGGAAATATCAGATTTTCAAACATTAATCCTGTTTTTTGGAGTTCTCCTCCTGTAGATGAATCATAATTTCAGAGAATTCTTTGTAATCTGGTGCAGAAAGCTGCTGCCCAAAGAAAACCACATCAGATATTCTGCCGGCTGCTCCCAAGCCCCTGAGCACCTCCTAAAATCTACTTACCGGATTGTGGCTTTGAACCACAAAGCACCATCTAAAGACAGATGCTGCAGTCCAGGAAGAAGTATCTACAGATGGAAGCAGGCTTTCAAACACATATCCCCTTGCTGGATCTATAAACCCATGTGTAAGGAACGCATCTGCATCTCAGTGCTCATCCAAGTCCCATAGATCTTGATGGATGCATCTCCACCTGGAGCCATTAACTACCATTGACATGCAGAAGCTGAGTGGAATTACTGCCAGAGAATTCAATATAACGGGGAAATTTAACGAGATGAACTAATGTTACCTAACATGTATGTTTTGCAACCTATCGACTGTACAAAGTCGTAATCAATATATGATAAATAAAACCTAAGAGGAGCAGGCTGCCATAGCAGTGGAGTCAGTGGTAACCATATTTTTCTGTGTATAATATGCCCCCATGCATTAGACGACCCCTATTTTTTAAAAACTCAAAATTAAGAAATTAAGTTATTTAGCTTTTTTGGGGAGGGATGTCACTTCTGCCAATTGCTCACCCGCCTGCCCGCCACTGCTGATCGCTTGCCATGGCCACTGCCAATCGCAAACCTCGCCGCAGCCACCAATTGTCTGCTCGTTTGCTGCCACCAACAGCCCACCCACCCACCCACTTGCCGCAGCCACCAATCACCTGCCCAATTGCTGCAGCCATAGCCAGTCACCAACAGGCCTTGCCGCAGCCACCAATCACCCACCCAATTGCAGCTGTCAATCTCATGCTTGCTGCTGCCATTAGTCGCACGTCCCCCCCCCCGCATTCACTATCCGTGTATAAGACGACACCCAATTTCTGCCTTTTTTTTTTAGCAAAAGCATCATCTTATACATGAGAAAATATGGAATATAGTAATCCCACTGCTGGTATCAGTACTTTGTAGCAACCTGGTAGTTTGACCTTTTAATTCTTTCTTTGTATGTAGGTGTTAAGAGCTCATGACACACCACCACCTCTTTAGCATTTGTGTTCTAAATACTGTTCCTTTAAGAATGTGCTTGAGATTGCTCCCCCCCCCCATTCTTTTTACCTGGTGTGTTACCTGCTTTTTAAATTGCAAGCCTGAAGGTCTTAGCAGCATACCCCAAGAGAGTACTGGAAAAACCAGTAACCCCATTTTCTTATTGCAAGAGAATAGCAGGCATTTGGGTTGCTGTAATCTCATGTAATTTTGCACTGCAATGCCTCCCCCTCAAGTGTTTTTCTTTTTTTGGGGGGGGGGACTCCAGCCAAAATCATGTGAGATCACGGCAACCAAAATGGTCACCAATTTCTTATGATAAAAAATGAGAAGATAGTGTCTAGGGTTTTGGCTTCAAAGCTTGGAGGGTATATAGTAGTGATATCTGTAAACCACTCTGTAAACTTTCTTTTTTAACTGAGGGGTGGGGTATAATTGCTTTAAGCACACAGCCTAGTTTGTTCTTAACCAGCTGCCAAATGCAGAACCTCTATACAATGTATGTCACTAGCTTCAGATGTAAGTAAATGGTAATTCCTTTCCCCATTCAGTCAACTATATACAAGCAAACAGGAATATATATATTTCTGTTTGTTTGTATCTAGTCTATACTCTCTCTCTAGTATAGAGATAACATTTTAACATGCACACTTCTCCTAATAGTGTTCCACTTTCTCCACAGGCTGCAAGTTCCCTTTTAATATAGAGGGCATTCCAAACCACATTCTTGTTCTGTCAGGGACTGTCTTCTGAAACTGAGGGAGAATGTTACCTAGGTTTTGACTTTTGCAGAGTACAAGAACAGTGAAGAAGAAATTAGCCTGATGAAAAGGGCAGAAGAAAAGAATCCCTTTGGTATTCATGCTAATTCTCTTTTTAAAATAAATTACTTGCAACAGAACTGACAAAACTACCCAAGGACCAGCTTTAGCAAAAAAAAGAGATGAAATATGATTTGAGATATGGAAGATGCACCCTTTACCTAGGCAATGCAATGCATTATAAAAATAATAATAAAAACATAAACAAGTATAGCACTCACTATGAGGTTGTTTCCTTCAAGGGCAGGCTTCAGAAAGTTTTATGGCCTGGCATTTGCCAGGGCCTCAAAAGAGGCAAAGAACCCATCATGCCATGATCCCACTCTTTCTTTACAGGGAGAACCCAAGAAGAATAAAGAAAGGGTGAGAGAATGACCTGCTGAGACTCTTTGAGAGTGCCTCACCCAAAGGGACCCCAAATCCTCAAGCTGGCATTGTGTCTTCCTTTGCAAAGAGCAGATAAAGTATCATTTTCCTGCACATTCTCCTATTCTGCAAAACACTTCAGCCAAAAAAGTGCCGCTGTTCAATTTAATAGCTTTCCTTGCAACCGAAAAATAAGTGTTTAAGTCTTTAACATGTGGCTCAGAACTGCTATTTAGTTTCTGTCATTTAGTCATGTCAAGCTCTTCACATCTCAACAACAAAGTTAAGGCAGGCAATCATGTGCCTATTTCCCCATAATGTAAAGAAATATACTTCTATTTCCTCCTGAATATAATTCCATTTGCAGCTGAAGAAAATACAAAAATAACAGCGCCCTACTTTAACACCTCAGAGAGCTGCAGAGATCAAATCCAATTCTAAGGAAGTGTGTTTGGAGTATTGGATGAGGAGGAGGAGGAGATGATGATGAAGAAGAAGAAGAAGAAGAAGAAGAAGAAGAAGAAGAAGAAGAATTAGAAGAAGAAGAAGAAGAAGAAGAAGAAGAAGAAGAAGAAGAAGAAGAAGAAGAAGAAGAAAGAGGGGGAGGATGCTAGAATTCCTCATGATTGATTCTAATGAGAGATTATTAGAGAAGAGCTGTTTCTTCAAGGCTGGCATCTGCTGGCCTGCCTTCACATTCTAGTATAAAACATTTTGAAACATTTTCCTGGCCAAGAACGTCTTCTGGGTTTGTTTGTTTGTTTTTCTTTGTGATAACACTTCATCCCATTCTATTCACCATTTTCTTTAATTGCTGTAAAGTTACCAACTCAAGGTAATGGTTACAGCACTCCAATCTGCTAGAAACAACTATGAGTATTCCAGCCCCCGCAAGATAAGAGCTGGTAACATTTGATTTTATTTTTTTCCAGCAGTGACTGCATGTTCTGCTAGAATATCTGTTTGATATCCAGAGCCAGAATGCACTCGCAACCCAGCAGCTGCACATACAATGCTGAAATACTGTTTCAACCTGAAGCAACCTTTATAAATTATATAATCTTTGCATGATACCCCTTGAAGGTGAAAACAGTTGTAAATTATTTTTCCCCACCCATCTCCTTCTCTCAGGCTGCTAGCCCCTAAACTTCTTAAGCTAGCAGAACCACCAATAGGGCCCCCTCCACTGAGGTGGTGGTCTTATTCTGTTGTAACTATATTTGATGCTCTGCGGTAACTTATAATTGGTAGCTCTTAACATTCAAACAGGGAGTGCCAGTGTTTGAATGCAATGTGCTTTGCTGAAGGAGACACACTGCTGTGCTCTTATTAGTAGGAATCTTTCTTTTATTTCCTATAGGATCCTATGATAGTCACCCAATGTCTAGCTTTTCTGTTCACCTTTGGGGAAAATCCTTATGACATTCATTGCCAAGCACACTGTCTCTTTGTTGGATACATACATTGTCATTAATACAATTTCTTTTTAATATTAAAAGCTGGGCATATGGTTAAACCTGTTCTGAATCTCCTGTGGGTTCTTGTGAGAGTGAAAGAGGGGCTGAAGCCTTAAAGACTTCAACCCATGAGGGCTCAGGGCTATTTCTCCCGAAGATCCTCTCACCTGCCCACTCTCAGTGATAGAGCCTTATTGGGTTATTTTAGTCACTGGTTGTTAGAGCCAGAAAGGACTCCCCTCTTCCCAACTTGTGTTGGCTCTTGGTTGGGTTTTCTTTCACATTTACCCTACTGAAAATGCTTCATTATGTTAGCTGATTAGACATTTTTGTCACAACTTCTGCAGAAACGGCAGTGAGCAGAATCAGCATGGTAAAGGAGCACCCCATATTGGGCCTGAAGGGGAAGATTAGCTCAAGAGATGTCCTAAAATGGAGTAGGTCCTCTTCCTGGCTAGAATCCCTTCTTCTGGTTGCTCAGTGGAACACTTGCACTATGACAGGGTTCAACACTGACCACCCCCCATGATGGAGGCTTGGGATACTTCCCAACCCTGACAGAGTGCCCTTCCACCAAGCAAGGGCTGAGTGGAATAAGGAATTGATCCTTGCCCTGCTGTTATGCCACCTCCACTTAGTCAATAAACTTGTGGCCTGATTTTGCACAACACTGGTGTCCAGTTTGAGTTATTTCCATTGAGTCACAATTATGCACCTGCCTGGGCAATTTCTCAGGTGTGCTGGATGTTAGCTGACATAATGCGGGATGGAATTCCTGTCTGTAGGTCATCGCTGGGACAGTTCCTGACTTTGTGCACTCTGGCGATGTTCTGGAGATGTTAGGAGCCTTTTGTCTGCCCTTTTGACACTTGTGATTTTACACTGTGATTCCCCCCTCCTTTCTCGGGCTGAGCAAGCATTTGATATGGCAGCCATTTTGCCAGCATGTTGCAGCAGCATATCTCGAGTTCCTGTGAAAGATGATGATCGTAAGGGTAAATAACATGTTATCCTTTATATTCTGTTGGATTCCAACTCCATCAGCCCCAGGAAGCACAACCAATGCTTATGGATGATGGGACTTGTAGTTCAACAGCATATTGCCTTCCTCTAGATTGCTCTGACAGAAAACTGCATTCCATTGTATTAGGGCATTTTTGTTTTATCGTCTCCTATGCCCTTTTACGCAAAGCATGCAAACCTTCAGAAGATTAAAATTGATGGCAACTCCAGTTAAGAACCAACTCTGGAGTTTATGTATTAAATGGATTTTCAGATTAATGGAAATGGTGTGCAACTGAACATTTATGGGCTTATTCATTAAACTTCATTATGCCCTTTATAAATCCTTTATGCTTGCGGGAAACAAATGAAAACAACAGTGGATTTGTGGAACATTTCTAAAGTGAATTAAATTTAGCATTAGTGCAGGATCAGTGCTCTTATAATCAGAGCCCTTCAAACTATTTCAGCACAATTCCCCAAAGCAGAAGTACATTGCAGAAAACCAATACTGACATCTTAACCATGCTTTGCAGCACACACTGAATGAAATGGACTTCTTCACACCAAAAGCAGATCGACATAGTTGTGTGCTATCAGTTTCACACAGGAGAGAAATACTTTTAGGAAAAGCTTTATATTTTTATGTTGTGGGCACGTTTCTCCAGGTAAAATTTAATTCAGAGAAAGCACCACAGAATGACCCTATCATTTAAAGTGAAAACAAACAGTTGATTGGGATCAAAATACACTTTCTTGTGTCTAAGCTCAGGTGATATCAAGTTTTGTGAATGTCACCAATCCCAGATGAATTTGGTGACTGTCCATATTTCCTAATAAAAAGAACTATGTTGAATTATGCCTAATGAGAAAATGTATCTGGATCTTTTAGAACAAGGCTGAGAATGAGTGACTTAAAAAAGGAGCTGTCTGGCTTCTCCTGGAATATTAAGAGGATGAAGAATAAGCCATGGTACATAATTATTTCCAAATAGGTACCTCTGTTAGTCTGTTGCAGCAAAAACAACAAAGCATCTAGTGGGACCCTAAAGACTTACAAATTTATGATGCCATAAGTTTTTTCTGACAAAGTGGATTCTAGTCCACGAAAGCTTATGCCCAAATATACCTTAGTGATGTGAAAGACAACTTTCTGTTTAATCACAGAACTGTCTGCAAAATGGGCTGCTCTTTCATCAGACCTTCAAATTGCAAAGCTTTTGGAGTTCAGAATCAAGAATCTGAAACTTAAAAGTTTACAAGGACAATGTGTCTACTAATGATGTCTCTAAAACTAACTTGAAAGTTTTAATAATAAGGGTATATCAGGGGTCAGCAACCTAAGGCCTATGGGCCGGAAGTGGCCCATGAAGGTCGTTTGACCGGCCCCCAAGCTGCCCCTGAACCGAGTTGCCCGCTTGCGTGCTGCACTAAAATCACGGGCGCCCATGCGATCCAGCCCACGGAGGGATTTCTGCAGGACCAATCCGGCCCAGGCAAGATAAACCTTGCTGACCCCTGGGGTATATGATCCAGCTATAAAGTATTTTAAGTCCCATATAGCACAGTGGGTACCAGTTCAATGCTTGCTTGACTCTTCTGTAGGGATGGAGGAGAAATCCAGTTCAGTTCACATTTAAAGGCGAATCTACCTAATCTACCAAATTTGCACTTTCTGAACAATATGCAAATGGAAAGTCTTTAGAAATTCACTCTTCTCTAAATTTTCCTGTGCCACTCCAACCAAGGGATGTACATCTACTGGGGTAAAACCTTTATATAAATGCATATATACATGAATATAACATACAAAAATAAATTATATTAAGAAAATTCCTTTGCAAACATGTTTCTCTTAGGCAAAATTGCATTAAAATGTGTATATTAGGATAAATTTGTACTGATGCTGATGGACTTTTATGAAGACCTTAAAAAATAAACGAATATGGAAACGTGGAGAATTGACCTTAGGGCTAAAAAAAATGAGAAACTGAGAAAATCTGAAATTGGCAGTTTTTCCCCCATCCCTACACTGCTGTCTATCTCAGTGGCTCTGCTGTCTATCTCAGTGGCTTAGACCTTGAGAAGCACTCATGGAAGATGGTTGTCAGAATGTGATTCCACACATTCTCTCCTCTGCAACCTCATGCCCACTCCTTACGGAGAGAGGACCAGCTGAATGGAATGGCTTTCAGCATGGGAGACTGAGTTGATGGACCATCACTCAAAAGCAAATGGAGTCACCTTCTGTAAACAGAAGTCCATAATTTCAGGGAACCTGCCTTTGGGTGATTGCAAGGGGAGCTGGTTTCAGTTTTGACTCCATTCAACATGTTCCAAAGCTTTAAAGCCACAGCCCCTTGCCTCACATTCAGGCAGCAGCTGTTATAAAATGTTGGCTGTAGAAACTCTTGCAGACTCTTCAGGTCCAGTGGGAGAAGATCACAGGTAATAAGGAACAGTGGGAAGCAGTTCGGGAGTATTAAAGTCTAACTGTACATTTTCTTGGCTACTTTTGCTAAGTTATAGCTTCCTTTCTGCTCCTATGCAACTCCCCCTAGAGGATGTTCTACTGCCATATAGCAATGTATGAAGTTTTGTGTTCCATGGAAAATAGTAGATTTCTCCCATTTTCCAGGTAGTTCTAAACTTAGTAACAACCCATATGATTTCCAGTAATGCTGTTGTTACAGTTAGTCATGAAAAAAGAGAGAAAAGCCAGTATAAATAAATTACCTGCATTCTGAAATGCATCGTGAAGAGACCAGAATTTCATTTTGCCACCATTTTCAAACTGTATATTGTTTATTTTGCAGAATTTCAGGTTGTTTTAAATGTGCTTGAAAACACAGCAGCTACTGTAAATTCCACTTCTTCCATTTCTCTTTAATATTATTTTTCACTTTCAGCAGAACCCAAAACTTAACCTGTTTATTAAATGAGACAACTCACTGGGAGATATGTGATTGGAACTCCTATGGGCTGACTTGTTTTGTTTTGAGTTCAAAGTAGCTGTAAAGGTAAAGGTAAAGGGGACCCCTGACCATTAGGTCCAGTCTTGACTGACTCTGGGGTTGCGGTGCTCATCTCACTTTATTGGCCAAGGGAGCCAACGTACAGCTTCCGGGTCATGTGGCCAGCATGACTAAGCCGCTTCTGGTGAACCAGAGCAGCGCATGGAAACGCCGTTTACCTTCCCGCTGGAGCGGTACTGGAGCGGTATTTATCTACTTGCACTTGACATGCTTTCGAACTGCTAGGTTGGCAGGAGCAGGGACCGAGCAACGGGAGCTCATCCCATCGCGGAGATTCAAACTGCCGACCTTCTTGAATAATAATCTGTAATGGTATTTTCCCATTACCTAAATGTTATATTTCACCATTATTTGTCTAGTCCTAATGAAGATCACAGCTGGCATCATCCTTAAACATCAGCTGCCGAGGACTGGAAGGGACCAGTCCTAGCCACTGTTTCCTTTTCTCTGTTGCTGGTTGCTGGAGGTGGGTGGATGAATGGAGATGGTGGCAAGGAGCAACAGCTGATGATCGCATGTTCTCTAATGGGTGATGGGGCAGACTTATTTATTTTAACTGCATTTGTATCACACATTCCCCACAAGGAATGAGGGCAAGCACATGTGTTTGCAGCAATTTACAATGATATAATGCAAATAACTCTTCTGCCAACCTAGTTCATGTCCTCCAAGCGGGGTCTAAACCACTGAGTTCCTTGGGCTTGCCAGTCAGAAGGTCGGCGGTTCAAATCCCCATAATGAGATGAGCTCCCGTTGCTCTGTCCCAGCTTCTTCCAACCTAGCAGTTTGAAAGCATGCCAGTGCAAGTAGATACTGCTAGGTAGGATACAGCAGTAGGTACTGCTGCAGCTGGAAGGTTAACAGTGTTTCCGTGCGCTCTGAACCTAGCCCCTTTAGAGGGAATCACAAAATTTTCTTGTCATGCAATTAATTTATGCATATGTTCTTAGACTTTTATTAAAATGTAGCTCTTTTTGTTTACATCCCATTTTGAGAGCATTTAAGTCACAAATGGGGGGCAGTTTATTAAAAAAAACCACTTTATTTTTCATGGGGGGATGCTTTTAACATTTGAAGAGAAATTTTAATTGCTTTTTTACCATAAATAATATCTTCCCTAAGTCTGTATTATGAAGCTTGATTGATTCATTATTTTAAGTCTCCGGGTACCACATGAATGATTTTATAATAAAACTACATTAATATTAGAAGTTATGTCAATTATGTTTTTAAATTGAGCACTAATGAAAAAAGGTCTCCTGCACAAATGTATAATTAATATCTTCCCCACCAAATACTTATACTGATAACTAGTAATAGCTCTGTCTTATTTAAAAATCCTGTCTGGAATGTCCATAAAGGGGGGGAAAGAGGATACTTTGTTTTAAAATAAAATGTGGAAATCCATTTTGTTTTCCCAAACTGAAGGTTTTTTTGTTTTTAAAGCAGCCCTCACCTTTACACAACATGTTCTTAAACCACATTGGGGTTCCTGTCAGCAACTAGTCTTTGTACTGTCAGAAGCCACATTCATATTATATATTTAAAGACCATTGCTTCCATCAAATAATTCTGGAAACTGTAGTTAAGTCTTCACAGAGCTACAATTCCCAGCACTCTTAACAAGCTACAGTTCCCATGATTATTTGCGGTAAGCCATGGGCAGTGTTGGTGTGACCAGAGAATAACTACAGAAGAAGAATGGTGGACCAAGATTCCAACTGCCACTCTCAAAGTGGGCCACTGAGGCATAGCTGTCAACCTTCCCTTTTTTTGTGGTAAATTCCCTTATTCCAGCGCTGTTTCCTGATGCTTCCCGCTGCTATCCCAGATTGTTAGATATCCTGTAGACTGTCCACGGGACAGGTGAAGCTGCTGATCTTATTTTCAAATCTGAAAGTTGACAGCTATGCACTGCTATGCACTGAGGACCAAACTACACATTAATTTAAATCCAAAGTTCTGCGCTTGAGTGCAGGTGCTTCTCACATATACATAGATTCTTGATGTGAGGACCCCAGCATGGATTAGAATACAGTGGAACCTTGGTTCTCAAACACCTTGATACTTGAACATTTTGGTTCACGAACACCAAAAACCTGGAAGTAAGTGTTCTGGTTTCCAAATGTTTTTCAGAAGCCAAAGGTCCGATGCAGTTGTCGGCTATTGTTTTTGGGGTGCCTGCACCAATCAGAAGCTACACCTTGGTTTTCAAATGTTTCGGAAGTCAAATGGACTTCTGGAATGGATTATGTTCGAGAACCACTGTACTAGAATGAGAAGTGGGATATTTTAAGCCCTTTCCTCACACCGTGATCTCCGTCTGGATCTTCCCTTTCTTCACAACTGCAATTTGTATTGCCAATAAATAAATAAATAACAACCCAGTTATTTCAGTGGGACCTCCTTTTTTGCAATTCGATTGGAGGTCCAGCCCATCTTCTAATCCAGATTGGGACCACAGTGGGAGAGAAAGTATTTAAGTTCCAGGAGTCTCCTGTGCCAGGTTTCCAATCTGGAACCTCTGCTGTCATAACCATGAAGATATGATCACTGGTAGTCCCCCACCCCTGAGGTCCTAGTGATATAGGCACCCTGCTCACTTTATAAGTCTGAGTTGGAAACTAGAAGATGGATTGGCATCCCACTTGATGTCAGATTTGTCTCAGGAGACTCCCGCTGCTGAAGCATTATTTTTTTTAGACATAACAGCTTTCCATCCACACTCCTGGTCTGGAGGCTGTTGAGCTAGACTGGAAAGAGGAAAGAGAGGCCAAGTGTTCTAGATCTTTTAATATTGATGGGAAATGTGAATATGTGAATTTCCGTGTAATGTCCTTGCATTACAAGATGCTAAAGGTTAATGAAGTTTCAGCCATTGCTCAACGTTTATGGCTCTATTAATTTTATGTTAGAAATGAAACTAAATGCAATTTTAATGCACTCACACATGCATCTAGCCACGAAGTATATTGATCATCTATCAGGCTATAAAATAAATTCTAAAAGTAAGTAGATAACAGTGTGTGTGTGTGTGTGTGTGTGTGTGTGTAATTACATCATAAAAGACATTGGCCAGTCTCTTACAGTAACATTACTAAAAAGAGTATACATCTTCTTCTTTTTTATGTTATTTTAAGCAGAAGCTTTTTTAATGCGAGAAGTCATTACTCACTCTAGAGCTTAAAGCTATCGCCAAGAGTCAAAATGGAAATACCAATGCCATGACAACATAGATGAATCTTTGGCTTTCCAGGCAGCGGATTTATTTTTAAATGGTGTGAATCCAATCTGCACTGGGAAGCCAACTTTGAAACACAAAGGAGGGATTGGCAAGGGGAGGTTTTCTCTGGCTCAGCTGAAGTGAGCCTCTCCATTGCATTTTCATCCTAGCAGAGCGCGTAACTGTGAAAATCGTTCAAATTGTAATTCTCATCGGCTTGCCAAAAGGGGATTATGAATTAAAGTCAGTGTTGCAGGAAATGTCACCTGCCCTTCTGGAAAGACTAACGATAAATCAAAAAAAGGTCCTTTTGTTCATCCTTTTTAAAAGGAAATAAATAAATAAAAACCCTCTTTGCTCTTTATCGTTAACATGGAAGGTCAACAGCCCACCAACCGCTTCTTATCAGTGTTCATTTCCAAAGCTTTTTTTTCAAAGTTTTTTATTTTATTTTTTTTAGAAACCTAATTTGCTTTTGAACAAAAAGGAATATAATGAGTGACTTCAATAAAACACTTTTTGGGGGGAGGGGGAGGCAGGTAGCCCACAAAGAAATAGAGGAAGACAAAGGTGAACTGAGCAATGCTGGATGGGTTTGTAGCACAGCCTAACTCTTACAAGGTGTTTATAAAGAGGCAAGAAGATGGGGAATATGGTTTGTTTCTGCCATCAGCCTGAGCCAAACAAAAGAACAGCATTCTACACAGAGAAAGAATGTGATCAATAGTTCTTTTGGAGATAACCAGAGTAATATATTTAATTGGGGCACACTTATGAAACGAGGCGAACCAGGGTGTAGATCCACAAGCTATTTTTCCCCTTTTATCTAATATCTCCTGAGACTTCAACAGAAATGGGGATGTTGCCTATGAAAATGGTTTTTATCCCACACCTGGGGTGGCAGGAATTACCTGCTGTCAAGTGATACTTCCTTGCATTCATTAAAAAATGAGAATGGACACAGAAGAGGTTGCTGATAGAGCCACTTCTATCTCAAACAAAACCTGCCATTGATATGTTAAGGTTTCCTGCTATTCCAAATATATGGGGAAGCAATTGCACTGAAAGAGAAACATCCAGGAAATAATTCTTCTCTGCCAGGACTACCAGGGCACACTAACAAGGGCATGAAATGTAGTAAAAACTTACAGCCACAGGAAAATATGAACATTTTAAGGGGATGACTTCAGGTGCTGTGGGGACTGCTAACTGGGCCTACATGTGGCAATGTGGAAACCGCATAATTGGGCATACACCACTTTTGCATCCTTCTGCTGAGGAAGGAAGCAGAACACCTCATGTGAACAATGGCAGGTGAAGGACAGAAGCCTCAGAAAATAATATTAATAAACCCCAAACCCTGCATAGTTCAAAACCAGAGAGCTTGATGGCCAACAAGCACAGAACCAGGATGGTGAATGCGAGGAACTCCAAGCCTCTCTATGTGGCCCTCAGGACTCGCACCACACCCATCCTCACCTGGACCTCTTCTCACAAGGCCATTCCCCCTTACTAATCCTCCTTTGCACCCTTCTTCAATATTTTTGCCTTTCTGGGATGTGATCTTCAATTCTGATAATGCCTCATGTTTGGAAGGAGGACAAAATGGGGTGGATGGGTTAGTAGAAACTAACCTACTGTACCACCGAAGAATCAATGCTATTGAATTATGGTGCTGGAGGAGACTCTTGAGAGTCCCATGGACTGCAAGAAGATCAAACCTATCCATTCTGAAGGAAATCAGCCCTGAGTGCTCACTGGAAGGACAGATCCTGAAGCTGAGGCTCCAATACTTTGGCCACCTCATGAGAAGAGAAGACTCCCTGGAAAAGACCCTGATGTTGGGAAAGATGGAGGGCACAAGGAGAAGGGGACGACAGAGGACGAGATGGTTGGACAGTATTCTCGAAGCTACCAGCATGAGTTTGACCAATCTGCGGGAGGCAGTGGAAGACAGGAGTGCCTGGCGTGCTCTGGTCCATGGGGTCACGAAGAGTCGGACATGACTAAACGACTAAACAACAACAACAAACCTACTCTACAAAGGTAATTTACATTTGTTGCTCCGCCGTCTTTTGGCCTCTGGTCCCACCTGCCATGTGGCCATTGAAAGGTTGCACAGAAGGTAATATGTTCCTTGGGCTGAAACATTTATCCATAGAAATTGTGGGTATAGATGGGTCCCAAGACCCATGGGAACTGAAGTCCTAGAGCACTGTATGTTGATGGGCATTGCCATTCAAATGGTGTGCATCTGCTGTGTCATGTGATCGATTATGCAGGGGTGGGGCTTGCCCGCCCCTCCGTATTTTATTCAAGTTGGCACCCCTGACAACTAGTTTCCAGGATTCTTCTGGAGGGGTGTGTACTTTAAATGAGTTTTAATTGTATGATGTGCATACAGCCTTACTCTACCCATGACAACACACAACTTATGTTGCGAACCATCCTCTTTGGCTGAAGGGTGGTATACAAATTGAATAAGTAATAATAATAGCTTCTCAGGGATTTTATTTGACTGAAGTCTAGCAAATAGTAGAGTGCTTCTATGTCCCCAGAACCTTATGCAAAAATAACCAGTGATATTCATATTTCACCTTAACTCCAAGGAATTAAAGATGACATATGTGATTCGCCCACTTCATTTCCCCCCACTCCACCCTGTGAGGTAGATTAGCTATGTGGGCTCCAGGTCACCTATGGTTGAGCAGGGATTTGACTAAACTGGTGGTCATTTAAAAATGAAGAAACAGAACAGTCTGACGAACACTATACAAAAGTTGTGGTATAATATGTATCCTTACAACTTCCTGAGTTAAAAGCAACAAACAAAATGATATATTTCCAAGGATGCAGAAGGCTCGTGTATCAGCGGAAGGTTTTCAAATTGGGCCTTTTTGTAGCGCTACATTCAATTTGTTTCTCTCCCTTTGCTTTCTAGAGTTAATATTGTTACTTTGAAATGCTCCTAGCGTTCTGTAAGTAGGAAGAGAACAGTTATTTTCAGCAATTGGTTTCAGTTTTGTCCCCTGCATGCTCACTTCGATACGAAGTGTAACGAAATGTTACAGCTTGCATTCAGTTGCATAAATGACGCATGTCCTTGCAAACACAAGCTGCAGATTTCCATAACAATATGCTATATTGGGCTTGTTTGCATTGCCCATCTTCCTGCTCTCACTCTTCACACTTTAAAAGGCAGCTTTATGTGAGGGAGAATTAAGGAGAAAAGGGGGAAATGAATTTTGGATGAGATTATGAGCTGACCTCAAAAATGTCCATTGCACAACTCGAAGCTAAAGCGTTGCCATGAAAAATCGCATTTATAAGTTATGTGCTAACTTACAGACATCACAATGGCATTTTGAATTATGACACCAAATGCTGAAGCTTGATTTAATCTAAAAGCCACAATTTTGTCCAGATTTTAGTTCTGGAAAATTGTTTGGATTTTTTTAAAAAAGAGGATTGTGTCTGAAAACAAAAGACTTGTTTAACCGTTCGTAGCTTTTTCAGTCTCTCGTGTTGCAACAGTATGGAAGCATGTAATTTTCATTTAGCAATTGAAATAGATTGAGGAAACAAAGAGTTTTCTATCTTATCTGTAAACAATGACTGCACTGAGCTCCAGACAGTCATCTTCATTGTTCATCAGACTAAAGAAGTGGAACGCAATGCTCTGATATATCAGCAACATACAAGGGAGATCACTAAAACAGCAGACCCCTCAAGTGCCCCAATTTAATAGGGACATCCCAAATTTACAGAAGCTGCCCTGGCTTCTGAACTTAATCCAGGATGCTCCAATTTCCACAGAAGCTGCTCCAGGCCATGCCCCATCTACTGATGTGGTATAGACTGGAGTGACCTTCATGGGACCACATTAGACTTTGTAATGTTTCTAGCAGCCGCCAGGCATGGTGTGGTCTTGTGGGGGCCACTCTAGGCCTCAAGCCATTTCTGGTGGCTGCCAGGCCTGGCACAGCCTTCCCAGGGCTACTCTAGGCCTGGCATAATCTTGTCTTGTGAGAAGACCGAATACAGCAAAGGTAAGAGAGGAGGGGGTGGAGGGGGGTGAGCAGGCAGGCAAGGAAGGGGTCAGAGGCCAGGAGGGGGTGAGCGATGGAGATGCCAGATGGTGGTGGTGGGGTGTCCTGAATTTTTCTCACAAAGTGTTGGAGGGTATGAAACAGGTGGGGAATCTGTAGCCTTCTGAATGTTGCTGGACTACAACTCCCATCATCCATGACACTTGACTATGATGGCTGGTGATGATGGAAATTGGAGTCCAGTGATAACTGGAAGGTCACAGACTCCCCATCCTTGCATTATGAGGGCACAATTCATTTCTTTCCTCTGGTGATGTGTCCCACGATGTTCTGTTGAACTGGTGTAGCAATGAGAGATAACTCTTCTGTTCTAGTATCCAGTTGCACACCCTTCACCCCCCCCCAAACAAAACCCCCACTAATTAATAATTTTGACCATTCATTGGGTTGGGACAAAACAAAACTCCTGAAAAGTCATAGGACTAGGGAGAGAAGAGAGATCTCTTTAAAAATTTCAGGAAAGAGTTGTCACTTACCATACTTAGCCTTTATGAGGTGGTGAATGATTTTCCATGTTTCTTGCTTTTAAAACTATTTTAGTAAGTAGCTTGCAGCAAAAATAAGTCTCTTTCTGCATCTTCTCACAGGCTGGAACACCTTGGGGATAATGCAACATTCACATCATGTTGCTCCCAAGGCATGTGTAGATGGAAGAGAGCAGTGCTTTTCACTGGTAAGACTGCCTGGTGAGACACAGTAAGATGATGATGATGATGATGATGATGATGATGATGATCATCATCATCATCATCATCATCATCATCACCCACCCATCTGACTGAATTGGCCCAGTCACTCTGGGCAGCTTACAATAAAATATTAAAACTTCCCTGTACAGAACAACCCTTTTGAACATCTCAAAATAATTCATCTCCAGAAAATCACCACACACACACTCATTTTTGCAGTGGGGGCGGGGGGATATTTTGGGGGAGTGAGAAGGGATTTTTCTTAGAAAATAACACTTGCTCTTCATCCTTCCTGGTGTACTTGGGACTATTTAGTAGTAGTTAAAAGGCCATATATGTGGTGAGTCTCTCTTATTTTGCTGGGAAATTGTGATGCTCTGCTTCAAACTATTTTAGGTCAATGAAATAATTATTATGAACTTGAGATTTCAGATTGTCATGGGAGATGGTTATTCTCTGGAGCTTAAAGAAGGCAGCCAAAGTCTAAGTAGCTGGTGAGTGGTGAAGTGATCGTTTTTCCAGATGAACAGGGAAGATGTTTTATGAGTCTCCCCCTTCCTTCAATGTCTGCCCAGTGGTTGCAAATACAGCTGGCAGATTGAGTCATAGCTAATAAGACTGTTTAATTGATAACCGTGAAGCTTAGGAACCTTTAGAGACAAGAAACAGGAAATGTCTTAAAGCCAGAGCTTACCTCCTGAGCGACTTGAAGCAAGAAAGGTAATCATTCGAAGCTGGAGGCTTCAGCTCAAACTGAAAATGTGTAACAAAGGATTTAAAGCTGTCTTGGATTTTATATACATTTTTTAATTGTATAATTTGGACTTTTTGTCTCTTATAACTTGTTTTAAACTTTAATAGGCTTACTCTTACGTTACACTGAACACAACTACAAGTTGCCACTACACCTAAAATAACACTTGTTGGTTTGTGCAGCTTAGCTGTTGTGTACACAGGTACAAAGACTGATATTGATTCTGTCTATCATCTATCTATCTATCATCTCTCTCTCTCTCATCTATCTATCTATCATCTATCTATCATCTATAATCTATCTATCATCTATCTATCTATCATCATCCATCTATCTATCTATCTATCTATCTATCATCTATCTATCTATCTATCTATCTATCTATCTATCTATCTATCATCTATCTATCTATCTATCTATCTATCATCTATTCATCTATTCATCTATCTATCTATCTATCTATCTATCTATCTATCATCTATCTCCTTTATAAATACCTCAAACTGTACACTTGTTATATGAGTGTGCAGCGCAACTATTTCTGTACACAAATTATATAATTGTTGAATGTAAACAGAAAACAATTCCCAGCAACTGACACAACAGCAGCGTATGGCCTCCAACGCTGGACGTGGTACATAGTCAACATGGCTAGTAGCCATCCAGCTTGGGGTCTGTCACTACATCCTGTCTCTCTCAACCCACCAGAACATGCAGTTGTGAGGTGATGCAGAAGGGAATAGGCAAAAAGCTCACCTCCCTTCTCCTCGGTCAGCGGTCATCTTCCACAGGAGCAACAGTGCTAGGATGTTTAATGAGATTCTGTCCTCAGTTCTCTTTTAGTTGACCAGGCCATTCCCTTAAAACCATCTCTTCCTATGCCTCATTTCACACAGCAATGTAAAGCCACCTCTCCTCAGCCTTTACCACTCTGCCCAAGCATCAATTCAATGCCAGCCTCGTAGTTTCATTTGGTCCTAAAGTAAATTATTCACATAGCATTGTTTGCACCTGGTGATTTTTTTCTTTGAAAGCAATTTGTATTTGAATGAGTTCATATTCCAGAATGTGCAATATGGATGTTCAAGGGTGTGTTTTTCCATTGTGGAGCATTCATCCATTTCATTGTTTGTTATTATTTTAGCAGGTTTATGGTATTGCAGAGGCAGATAGTTTAAATGAAGTACGGAAATTTCAAATGGTTGAACATCCAAGAGAGGAAATTGCTGAAGTAAAGCAAAGTGACAACAGGAAACTAATTTTTAATCTTCAGAGTATATGACTTAGAACTTTTATTAACTCAAGTGCACAAATTCATGAGATTGGTTCCCAAATGTATAACGTTTGACTTGTTAATCAAACAAATTATCTGAGTCATATTAAGTTTAAAACAGCTTCTGGAGACCTACTGAGATGTTATCTAGATGCCCAAAGTGATGCCAACCAGATGTTCTGGACTCTAATCCCCACTGGTCCCCATCAGCACGGCCAGTTATGTGAGCTGTATTCCACAATATCTAGAGGGCGCTATATTGGGTTCTCCTGGTTTAAATTATTGCTGAATTCTGGAGGGTAGTGGAGAACGTGTGTGTTAGAAACAAACGATGCTTTTTTCAGAGAGTGGAGAATTGGGAAACAGACGTATAACTGCCTGTCGTGTGACAACAAGTTTTACAGGTATCTGCAGTGTTTTTGTTTGTTTGTTTTTTAAATGATGTCCAGAGGCAACAGGTACACCAATAGCAATGATGTCTCTATCATCCAACTGTTCAAAAACCCCGCAAGTCTCTAACCTAAGAGGATCTAGGCAAACTGTCAAGCAAGTCCAGACACTCGCTTGCAAACTGGTGGCCTATTGCTGGTGTACAGCTCTAAATTAGGGCTAGATAATAAAAGATAATTAACTCTGGGAATAATACTGAAGTACCACAGCCCACCATACAGATGCAAAATCACAAATAAAAGACATACTTAATGTATAGAAGGGTGCCTGAGCATTTTGCTTCATAACTTTCTTTCTAGTTCTTACAGTTTTTAAGAAGTGACGCTCAGGCCCCCCACCTTTGCAGGCCTCATGGAGTCCTCAGGTACCGGGTTGGTGAACATCATCTTGAGCGTTAGCCCAGAAATATGTAGCCATTTAACAGGTGCCTTATTCACTCTCCAAAGCGCTGTAGCCATATTTCCTCTCACCCCCACCCCTCAGGGTATCTCCAGTGGCCAGGACTGTTGCTTCAATTGAAGTCCTCTCTGTTAGCCATCTCCACTTTAAGGCTACCTGTTTTCTGTTTTCTTTGATGCCTCTGATGTTGTGGTAAATCTCCCTCTAAACTCCAACCATTTTCTACTACCGTTGCATGCTTCTCTCCCCCAATCTCACCCTTGTTTTAGAGGCAGGCAGGAAATTGGTGGGCATCTGCAGGCTGTTTTCACAGCCATATCCCATCCATTCCAGTCCATGTTTAACACCCAGCTGTACCAGATCTCTTGTGGCAGCTCAGTCCTGACAGCATAATTCACGCTGGCCTGATGGGCCTCATGCCCTGCATGAGATGCAACAGCATTCTAGATATTTCCAGCTAAGGAAAGCTGGTTAGTGGCAGTCAGGTTGCAATTTGGGTAAATTTGAGCACCATCCCTGCTTCTGAAGCATAGTTTGCTACTATGCGAAGCACACTTCGCTCGAAATTATCATTCTAATACACGAGAACCTGTTCACCTCAAATGTGCTCTTTAGTCATGTTCTGAATTCATGGTTTATTTTCTGCCATTAGTCTGTTTTGCATCCCAATAATTCTGATTTCATATGTTCTAACATATATTCCCTTTCTCGCTCCCTGTTTTAAAAACATTTTTATTGAGACTATTAAAAAATATACAGCATGCATGAATTAAAGCCCACTAATTAGGAGAAGCCACAAGAAAGGAGCTTTGCAGAAAAAGATTTGGTGAAGGAACAGAGCACAGTGGTGGGGGGCATCTACTTCTAAAGCAGAAGGTCCAATGGTTCAATTCTCAACATCTCCAGGTAGGGCTAGGAGAGCTAAATGGACCAATGGTCTTATTCTGCAGCTTTCTATTCTTCCTTTTGTCTTCTCTCTAATGAATAAAATGATATAGGCCACAACACATACTTGAGCCCATCACAACGGAGGAACATTCACCCCAAACATTTACGCTAAAGTTCGATAGGGGGAGGTCCCTAGTTTAGTGAAGTTTTTTATGCGTGCATTCACCTCCTTTTTTCTTTTTTAGTATATCCAACCTTTCACAAAGGTTCCTCAGACAACTTGCCTCTTTCACATGCTGTAACAAGGACATGCACCCTAGATTTGTTTTCTGCAGCATTTTTCTATCTCTTGTATCTTTATCTTATATCCTATATGTGGCTCCCATCCAGGCATTGACCAGATCCAATCCTGGTGGTTTTAGGTGCCTGAAAAACCAGACTAAGACCTTTCTAAAAGCAAGCAGATCAGAGCTGCATGTCTCTGCCCCCCTTTTAGGGCAAAGGGTAGTACAGTGGTACCTCGGGTTAAGTACTTAATTCGTTCCAGAGGTCCGTTCTTAACCTGAAACTGTTATTAACCTGAAGCACCACTTTAGCTAATGGGGCCTCCTGCTACCGCTGTGCCGCCGGAGCACAATTTCTGTTCTCATCCTGAAGCAAAGTTCTTAACCCGAGGTAATATTTCTGGGTTAGCGAAGTCTGTAACCTGAAGCGTCTGTAGCCTGAAGTGTCTGTAACCTGAAGCGTATGTAACCTGAGGTACCACTGTAGCTGCTTTCTTATACAGATGCAACTAAGCCTAGTTCTAGGATTGCAATTAGCAACCCAAAGCTTCTCTGTCAGTTTGTGAGGTGGCTCAACCATGCTTATAGCTCAATGTACAATCTGTCTGGCAGGCAATGAGAATTCCTAAATGATGTTTTGCCAACCTTGTTCTAAAAGGCCACTTTCGTGTGTGTGTTTTCATGCTGCTTGTATACACACACCTTACAGGCCATCACAATCTATTAAAAATAATTCAAACAAATCCTCATTAGCTCTTCATTTTATTGAAGCCCATCTTTTGTTTGTACTGCCACAAAGGCAAAATAACCACTTGAGTGTAAATCAAAGCTAGCATAACAGATATAACAGATTTTATGCCCGACTGTTCAGACAGATTAAGCTGCCAAATGGTTTTAAAAATTTAAGCAACACAACAATTGCTTTGTTTCTCCCGCTATTGATGGCAGTTGCATTCTGCAAGACTTTTCCCCGGTGTCATTCATTGTGCCCCTGACAAGTTTCTTCCTAATTGTAAAATTACAAACACCAGAAATGGGAGAGAACCAAGTGATAACTACAATTTATAGGCTCAAAGAACGGCCCATTCGCTCGCTCCTCCTTCATAATGATTTGCTAAAATGTTGGCTGCAATCCTCACCATTTGGCTGACTTTTTAAGTGTTCTCTAGATATAACTTTTCGGATTGGTTACACGGCAACTGCTAATAAATGCCGCAAACTTCATCAAGTCATCCAAAACATTTATGTACTTTTAGAATGCATTTAAATAGTGTTGGGAAAATGCTCGCAAGTTGCACAGCACCAGAAATGTAGCTTTTGCTGCTTTGCATGGGATAACTTGGGACTTATGAAAAGGGTAACGTGTGCTTTATTAATTTGGCTTTTTAAAAGCAGCAGCAAGTCACAACTGTTTTTATCTCTATCTGTATAAGAGACTTGTTCACACATTGCAGTAAACCCAGGAACAAATGGGCTCTGCGTAGGTACAGGTGGTTGTATGAAAGGGTGTACGTTTTTTGGTAAATACTGCTCAGCTATGTACATAGGTATATAGATTGTACTCTCACTGAATGTAACATATTACACTCCTAAAGAAACTCAGTTATCTCTAGATCGGTGTCAGAAGTGTTTGTTCTCATGTTTACCATAAAAGTCAATCTGTGCACATTTCATATTTAGGGAGGGTATCTTTAGACAAAGGGTGATTCATGGTAATATTTCTATGTATTTAAAAGTAGCAAGAGAAGTGGCTTTCTGTTGGTGATGTTGGCTCAAAATGGCAATGATCGTTTGCAAGATGTTTCACTCACCTTGAAATGGATAGCTTCAATTTATTTTAATTTGGGGTAGAGGGGTGAATAGCAAAATACAGGCTCCTGGCTGCTCATCCTTGCCTCCCTGGACCAGTGCCATATCCCAGGATTTAGACAGGACAGAATAAATTATCTGTAGCAGTTCTCTCATTCTCTTTAAATCATTCTCATTCGTGTCTCTATTTCTCTCCTTGTTAGGAGTGGAGAAACAATCAATTTGAAATGGATTCATACATGGAATGACCATACCTTTCCGTGTATAAGACTAGGTTTTTTATTTAAAAATTATGCTAAAAAGTGGGGGTCGTCTTATACATGGATAGTGCAGAGGGTGGACATTTGATTGGTTGCTGTCATGGCTTTCAGTGGCTATTGTGCATGTTATTGGTTGCCGCATCAATGGTTGGTGTTGATTGGCTGATGCTGCGGCAATTGGATGGGCGGTTGGCAGCTTCTGCTGGCAAGGGGACAGATGAGAGGTGAATTTTGCGGCACGTGTGGGTGAGCAATTTTTGGCAACCCCCCCAAACAACTCTGTACCACCTCCCCCCATTTTCTTAAATTTGAGTCCCCCCAAATAGGGGGCATCTTATACATGGGAGAGTCACTGTGCCAACTTCCTGAATGGTGGGTCTCTGTTGCTTGCCAGGTGGAGCAAAGAAGCAGGAAAGTCATTGCCAGGAAAATAGAGCAGGAGCTCTGCTTCATCTTGTGATCTGCTTCTGTGCATGTGTATAACATTATACTTATAACAATCTTATAATAGTGCATATAATATATAAGAATTGTTTGCAAGCTTATTCGATCTTGTTGTTTTAATAAAGCTCTCATTTTTCAATGAGATCAAAGAGCAAGATTTGAATAGGGGGTGGAATCTACGCAGTTGAGCTCACCGTCATGATTTTCAGATTATTTCACTCGTATTCCCTGTTTTTCTCATTTTTACTGCAAACCTTCCTCCCATTCCTTAGAAGCTGAAATTTACTACACAGCCATGCCTCAGTGCCTCCTCCTCTATCTTCCTTCATGGGAACCCTCCAACACTAAACCAGTTAATTGCTATTTTGTTACATATTCTCAACAACAGCAAAAAGCAATTTCTGGAAAAGTAATGGCAGGAATTGAAGTGGGCCTCTTAAAATATATTTGTAAAGTCACAGTGTCACAGTGTCACAGTGAATGCCATTGCATTCAACCATTATTATTATTATTATTATTATTATTATTATTATTATTATTATTATTAAAATAGGAAAAATGAACCTGAAATACTTTTATGTTTCAGTTTATTTCTTTTTTATAAGAATGTCTTGAAAAACACTGAAAGATCTTGGGGGGAACCCTCTGATGCTTTATTCCGCCCCGCCCAAATGCAAAGTTTTTAAAGACGTTCCCTATCACAAACACACACAGAGATCAACAGTGCAGTCTTATGACACAACTGCTACAAAGTTCAATGGGTTTCTTTCCCAAGGAAGCGTGCTGAATGATCTGCAAAATAATTAAGTAGCAGCATTTCAGCAAACACTTCATCCTCAATTTCTCATATATTTGGTCAAATCACTGGAGAGGAAAGGCAAACAGATAGCAGAAGCAAGAAGGAGTAGCCAGTTCATTGGGTATGGGGTGATGGCTCTCAAAGCATATGCAGATTTCCCAGGGTTCTGGCTGGGATGTTGCCTAAGAGTTCAGCCAAACAATTGTTGTGGTAGGACCAGACAGAATCAGAGCTCAATACAGTGGTACCTTGGGTTAAGAACTTAATTCGTTCTGGAGGTCCGTTCTTAACCTGAAACTGTTCTTAACCTGAGGTACCACTTTAGCTAATGGGGCCTCCCGCTGCTGCCGTGCCGCCGGAGCACGATTTCTGTTCTCATCCTGAAGCAAACTTCTTAACCTGAGGTAATATTTCTGGGTTTGCGGAGTCTGTAACCTGAAGCGTCTGTAACCTGAAGCGTCTGTAACCCGAGGTACCACTGCATTGTTGTGCATTTGACAAGGCCTACACTCTAGCAGGGGGCTGAGAGATAAATCAGATTGCTTTACTTTTAGTTGGCGAATCATGTAAATACATGAGCCATCCTGTTTAGGTTGCTTGTTTAATCAAAAAGATTCCCAGGTAGGCATTTTGAAAGAGTCCTGGTTCATTAACCATCCAAGAAAGTTAAGTAAAATTTATTCTGTTTTTTCTCTAGTTGCCATTTCCTATTCGGGTGTTTTTTCCTCCACTTGATTGACATCTGTATAGTACTGAGACTTTTTAACTGCAGTACAAATGACAAGGGAATCACCGCAAATAGATAACGTCTAGTTTGAATAATATTGCTTTTGTGAGAGACAATGCTAAATTGACATACTTTGGAGTATTCTTGTTGACAATGGAACTTTTTAAAGTGAGTATTTTCCTATATATTTTTAGCTTCAGTTACAAGTGTACAATACTGAATCAAGGCTCCATACTTATCTTTCCAAATCTGGGTATCTGTAAATGAATAGTTCAACTATATGGTGAATAGGGCATGTGTTTGAATCAGAGACTAAACAATTTCACACTCAGAATTACCAAATTATTTCACTTGTTTTTTAAAAAAGTTGCCATACATGTTTGGACATTTTGCTCCAAAATTTCATGAGGGTTTATTTTATAACCCCAGTGCTTTTTTTCTGGGGGGACTCAGGGGTACACACACCCCTAAACATTTTGTGAATCCAAGTTTAGCGTCATTGAGGGGCAGTATTTCAATCTGAGTAGGAAAATGAGAGTAACCTTAAACATTTTTTTAAAGAAAAACTGCACTGTAAAATCCTATCTGAGGGAATATATTAAAGGAACAGAGTAATTTGGTATTTTAATGGTTAGGGGACACACATTTGTGAACATTTATTATGAAGTTAACCAATGGAGAAAATTTTATATAATAAATGTTATATGTGCATACAAACAAAGAGGCACATACAGTGGTACCTTGGGTTAAGTACTTAATTCGTTCCGGAGGTCTGTTCTTAACCTGAAACTGTTCTTAACCTGAAGCACCACTTTAGCTAATGGGGCCTCCTGCTGCCGCCGCGCCGCCAGAGTACGATTTCTGTTCTTATCCTGAAGCAAGGTTCTTAACCTGAAGCATTATTTCTGGGTTAGCGTAGTCTGTAACCTGAAGTGTATGTAACCTGAAGCGTATGTAACCCGAGGTACCACTGTATTGCAGAGGGGAGAGCTGTTCGCCCTTAACATGGCCGGAGGGCCCTTGAAATAGCTCCCTTGCTGAAACTAAGAGGTTCGTGGTTAATCAGTGCCCAGGTAGAAGACTGCCGCTAAACTCCTGCTGGATTAAGCCAATGACCTATCAAGTTCAGGTTCCTGTTCTCACAGTGGCCACCCAGATGCCCATGGAAAACCCACATGCAGAACCCAAGCACAAGAACAGTCTCACTTTCTGTGGCTTCCAGCAACTGGAATTCAGAAGCTTTCCTGCCTCCAACCATAAAGGCAGAGTCCAATTATAATGGCTAGTCACCATTGATAGCCTTACTCCCCTTGAATTTATACAATCCTCTTTCAAACCCATCCAAGTTGCTGGTCATCATTGCCTCCTATGCACTGCATTAATAAGAACTTTATTTCATCTGTCCTGAGGCTCCTTCAGTTTCACGGTGGAAGAAAAGTGGGGTATATACGTACCATATGATTAAAAATAAATATAATGGTAAGTACTCGAATAATAATAAAGCTCTGGAGAAAATGATCTGCTATTTAAATAGCTCAATAATACTTTCATTTGCGTCTGTAGTGCATATGCTTGAAGTCTTCGTTGCTGTAAGTCACTTTGAGTAGGATTTGCCTGGGAAAGTGGTATATACAGATTTTTAAAAAGTCATTTTTCCACTCACTGTGAAGTTAGAACTATAAGAAGTATAACTGTGTTTCACCCTCCCCTGTAAACTGATCCTTTAAAGACTTGTGCTACTGAAAAACATTTTGTTTATTGCTGCAGCTCGCTCGCTTCTTTTCCCATTATTTCTCAACCTATTCTCACATTATAGGAATGCCAGGAGATAAATAAAAGCTCAAACTGCTCTATAGAAATATAAATTCAATGAAGAAATGGCCTCAGAGACAGCAGTGAATTATTCAGACCCATTCCTCTTGTATTTTCTGTGGCTGATTAATTCCACCGGGTACTACTGCTTGAGTCTTCATCAATGGGCCACAGTTGTGCATATATGCAAGTATGCTTCTTATATCTTTCCAATTGCATTTGCTATTTTAATTTTAGATTTGCATTGATTTTTGAATGAAACACAGAACATAAAGACATAACAGGTGCCATATTGCTGTAGAAATAACCATTACAGCTAAGTATACTGAGAGAGAAAGAAAAATACAAAACTGCAATTGAGCTTACAAAGCAGCCACAACAAATATCGATCATAAAAAATATATTTGTGCCAGAAAAAGAAGAAATAAAAGTTCTGAACTCTTGGAAGTCAACCTATATTTTGAATAATTCAGTGATTTCAAGGAACTGAAATATGTTCATGCAATCATTTGTTCGGGCTCTCAGTAAGCAATGACATAGATTAGAGGGCTTGCTTTTATTTGTACCTCAATCAATTTAAATTATGGGTGTCTGGATTAAAAACAAGATGTATCCAAAGCATAGTCTGAGTTTTCATCTCCAGACGTGAGTTTGTGTAGGGAGATAAAGAAGGGGTAGGCAAACTTCAAAACAGAAAGAATTCTGAGAAAACAAAAAAGAAGTAGCAACATGTTTCTCAGGATAGTAATACTTACTGTTCCTCTTCGTCTTCCTTGCAGCTCAACATTTCCTTGAGATTGTACCAAATAATGGAAAGATGATATGAGGGACTAGGCAAGAAGCAAAAATCCTAGACCTGCTGATTAGGCTGCACAGATTTACAGATTTCATTTTAAACCAAGTGGCATGGGGCATTAAGTAAGCACGAGTGCAGAGATTTCAGGGATCATGGTTGATTATTTTCTCTTTCTAATATACATAAAAACACCAAACAAGTTTCCCATAGCCAGCATGAAGCCTCAGCATAGGACATTTGAGAGGTAAGGATGGGGTAACATCGGGGCAGTCAAGGGTCCACTGAAACTAAGCCAGTCTAGCAAGCCACAAGTTATATTAGGGCCCCAAATGATGATGGTTGCCTGTGGCAGCCCTGCTGGCAGTGCAGCCAAAGGTGCTTTTCCTGACCAGTTCAGTCCAGCTCTGTCACTCTTGTTAAGCCAGCCGATTATTCATAATCATGCCTCAGATATGTCAGTTTGCATTTCTTAGTGCAGAAAGTATTGATCTGATGTGTAGAGATCTTTTCTATACCACTTAATTCAAGAGGGTTCTGGAAGCTTCTCTGCGTGAAAGAAACAAGCAGAAGCTTCATGTTTGGGTTATAACTTCAGAGAAGCTGAGTACAGCTGACTTAAACTGGTTTTTGTTATCTCTTCTGTCAAGGTCATGCTGACTATAAAATTTAGGCCAGAAGTGGCTTCCAGGTGGAAAAATCAAAATTGGAAATAGAACTGTTAGATCCCAAAACTAAGATACTATCAAGAATGTATAACTTGCTGTTGAAATGGAATACACAGGATGAAACGGTTAAATCTGCTATGATTAAATGGGCACAAGATGACATAATGTTTGCTGACTGGGAACAGTTGTGGACCAGTCATGAAATTCACAGCATGTAATGCCTTAAGAGAGAATATTATGAAAATGATATACAGGTGGTACATGACACCAGTCAAGCTTGCAAAAATTTATCATTTGTCTGATAATAAATGTTGGAAATGTAAAGAGAATGAAGGTACATTCTTTCACCTTTGGTGGACGTGCCCAAGGATTAAGGCCTTCTGGGAGGTGATCTATAATGAAATGAAAAAGGTATTTAAATATACCTTCCTGAAGAAACCAGAGGCCTTTCTCCTGGGCATGGTTGGCCAACTGGTGCCAAAGAAGGATAGAACTTTCTTTATGTACGCTACAACAGCAGCAAGAATACTCATTGCAAAGTATTGGAAGACACAAGATTTACCCACCCTGGAAGAATGGCAGATGAAAGTGACAGACTATATGGAACTGGCGGAAATGACTGGCAGAATCTGAGACCAGGGAGAAGAGTCGGTGGAAGAAGTTTGGAAGAAATTCAAAGACTATTTGCAGAAACACTGTAAAATTAATGAATGTTAAAATGATGTCGGATTGAAATGAAGCGGCCTTAGCAACAAGGTTAATAAGAATATGTAAAAATGGATTGATAACGGAAAAAAATATAAAGTTATAATATGTTGAGATATAGAATTAAGATAAAAATAAAGAGGGTAAGGATTTGCTGAATTAACCATGTGAACGGGAATACAAAAAAGGGAGGTGTGAGGAGGTCGGGGAAATAAGTAAATGAAATCTAAGATATGAAAAGATTGATTTGTTTTTAACTATTTTTTATTTTTATTTTTTCTGTATTTTGCATTTTTTTTCTTTCCATGTATTTTTGTACTTTTTGTATTTTTCCTTTTTCTTCTTTTTTACTCTGTAATTTTTTTCTTTTTGTAAAACTTTAATAAATATCTTTAAAAAATAAATAAAATTAAGGCCAGAAGGAACCTGGATTTCACTTTCACTTTCTATCTCTTTTCCTTCTGGTGTGGTGTTCTGTACATAGTATTCATAGTGTTAAGGTTTAGTCTTATTATAAGTTATTGTAAGTTTAAATTAAGTCTGCTGGATTGCTTATGGTCATTGACAATCCTGAATGTATTGGATTTGTGACCATTATGCTCATTTGCCTTCAGTAGCAGTGAAGCTCTGCTGAATGAAATACAATTGCCTCTGGTCTATCTTTTGGGATACTTTTTTACTCTGCTTACTATACATTGGGGTTCTGCTCTAGATCAATACTGAGTAGAATTTCATGCTTGTTATCCTGTGACAGAGGTTATACTGATCATTTCCGTGTCTATAACCTTAATATACAACTAGAAGGCAATTCTGCTATAGTGAAGTAAAGTCTTTTGCGTGTAGAGGAAAACCCCAAAAAGAATATCTGCATACACTGATTCAGAGTAAAAAGATGTTCATATCTGGAGGAAGACTGCAGCCTCCAGGTCCGCTCCCCAAGCCACGCCCCCAGGCCACCACGGATTGGCTAGTTTGAATTGAGGGCCTGGCGGCAACAACCCATGAAGCACTACAGTGGCCAGGGAAGCAGCAATGGCCTGAACAAAGATGGCAGTGGGGTGTTCTGGAGGCGCCACATTGGGCTGCAACTGCTGCTCACCCAGAAGACGGGTAAGTGGCCATTGCAGATTTTTGAGGCAAAACAAGTTACATCATTTTGATAAAAAGGGGAAAATGTAGTTATTTGGGGGAAGGAGTACAGGGGAAGAGGGGGCATCAATATTATCTGTCGGGCCAGCCGTTACAAATGGCGCTTTTCAGCATAAAATAAAGACGCAGAGAGCTAGCTTATTTCCTTGGACTGATGGAGCAGCTCTTTCAGACATCTTCTCCTCTCCAGTCCGTTTTTATTACCCTTTGTTCTCTCCAGCCGCATGGCTGCTTGCCAGTGTCTCATGTTACCTCATCTGGCCAGCTTAAACCCACCCACACCATATAGGGTCAACACTGCCCAGAGGAAACACAACTCCTTTTAAGGTCAATACAATTCTAATACATGTAAGGCACAGACATGCTGGTCACTGGGTCAGCAAGACACCAGGTGGCACTACAAACCTCGGCCAGGGCTTTCTGGCTCCCACCCTGGCTCCCACATGCCCTCTTTCTTTATATTTTAAGCATAATCATATATATCAGTACCAATGGCTTTGTCGAGCGCGAGAAGCGACTCTTTTGACACCGGAAGCGGGCCGTGGACTGGAGA
Source organism: Podarcis raffonei (assembly GCF_027172205.1). Lineage (NCBI taxonomy): Eukaryota > Metazoa > Chordata > Lepidosauria > Squamata > Lacertidae > Podarcis > Podarcis raffonei. The sequence goes on along the minus strand of NC_070610.1, from coordinate 28,603,186 downwards.
ACCATGCAGTACATACAGAAATTAAAGAATGAATACATTGTATATAGCAACACAAAATAATGCAAATAACTACTATAATAATCACTATAATCAATAAATGTCGAAGCCAACTTCCATCAGGAAGCTAAGAATGTAAGAATTCTGATTCCATGCTGCATGGTAGGCTTCCTTTCTAGTTTATTAGCCATGCACTGGTATCGCTTCTATAGCACTGAGATTGGTCACTGTATGTTCCTGTAAGAGAACAAGAGCTATTAAACATGAATTTCAATGTATATTTACAGTTTGGATATATGCCCCATGATTCTTTCCCTCTTTAATTTGAAACTAACTGGGGGCAGGCATACATACCCAACATTTAGAAGCATGCAATAAACTAGTAAACTTAATCATAACTTGTACAAAAATATTATTCCTCCATATCTTATGATAATTTTCACCCTTAAAAGTCTTATTCAACAACACTGTTCTTATAGTTCGAGAGTGGCTGAGCCGTGAATACTGCCAGCCAGTGTAGGATTCAGGCAACTGCTGCTTGCCAGCCAATAAGGTGAAATATGGTGGTTTCAACTGGACCGTGTCGTCTGCTTCTCTTCCTTGTATAATGGTGCAGCAAAGGATGGCAAGGCAAATGGTTAGGAAGCACTTCTGCAGTTGAAACCCATAAAGGCTTGTCCTCGATGTCCACTGCCGCGTACCCTCGTCCCCACGTGATCAGCGGGACAGGTCCATGCCATGCGGGATCAGGCAAGCGTCTGTACACCACCAAGGGGTGGGGGAGTGCCTCCTCCTTCCTAAAATGCAATTCCGCGGGAGTATGGGTCCTAGTATTTGGATATAAGGATGGTTAAACACAAAAAGAACTTGGTGAACAGCTGAAGGAATGAGTGCTGTTGGATGTTTCGGCCACCAAGCTGTTTTAGCAATAGTGTTTTGAACATCAGGTGCGCTCTTTCCACTATCGCTTGCCCTATGGAGTTAAAGTGTATACCATGAGTTAATTTCACATTCCACAACATACAAAATTCCGAAAATGTTTTAGAAATATATGCTGGGCCAAAGGAATAGAAAACTGCTTAGCCAATGCTTTTGCAGGGAGATGAAGGTTGTTATAACATAGTATAGGATCAGAAAAGAGAGAAGGCAGAAATGTTCTTCAGAGCTGAATCTGCTCTTGAATTTCCCTCTGCTAAATACCCTGGGTGTGATGTGTGGGAGTGAAGATGTGCAACATAATAAGGAACTCTCTGTGCTGAAGTAAGGCCTACAGGGCAAGAAACAAGGAAAACAAGTCAGAATCCAAGGAAGGAGTTATATAAGATATTGGTAAAATAGCAAAAAGCGATATACATACTGAGTATCCACAATAAGATTGAAAGAATGAGTAGGAAAGGATTGAAAGGCAAGAATCACAGCCGCTAGCTCTGCTCGCTGGGCAGAAGACTGTGAAGAGGTAAATAAACTTTCCCATTTTCCTCCCTCCTCCCACATCACCACCCCCATACTTCTTGTTCCATCTGTGAAGAGGATTAATGCAGAGGGGAGAAGTGTGAGAGACAAGGGGTTTGTCAAAACATAAGTGACTTGTGTCAGAAATGTCAAACGGTCATCCTTTGGAGGATTAAAAATGATGACCTATAAAATCAGCCAAAACAATTTGCATGGCAGCATTTGTGATCAATAAATGCTGCTGTTCAGTCTGTGAAAATGGCATATAAATTGATGCAACATCAAAACTGCTCAAAGTTATAGCACGTGAACGTCCTTTGATAACAATTGTCTGATGTGGATTCATTTGCTGAATAAATGTTCTTCAAAGGGGTATGAGGTAAATGTAACCATTCTATAATGCAGATAGTCTTCTTCTTGTCCGTCTGAGCATATAAATTTCCTGTTGGCAACAATGGTGTAGCAAATATTGCCAGATGCAGCTTGTGTTCAGCACCTCTAGGTGGCGCATGCGGAAAGGTTTCAATGCTTCATTCACAAAATTTTGGCAAAGTGTAGGGGAGTTCCACATGCTGTTGTGGCAGAACAATCCACTGATATCACTGGGTGGATTGCAATTTGTTATATACTGGCAATGTAAAAGCAAACTGTTCCTGTCTGCTGGATCCAGTGGGATAAAGATGTTTCAATGTAGCCAAAAGTTAATTGTTCAGAAATAAGCTGTTCAGAAACGAGATGGTGCCATTGCTGCGGTTTTTTCTTTTGGTGGAGGCCACTGTTCTACCCACACTGAGGTATCAGTGATCTTGGTTTGCCATGCTGGAAATGTTGTATTCATGGCTACAGGCTGGTTTTTATCTTGCGCTGCTGCCAGCAATTGAGCCTTGTGGGTGGCTGTACCAACAGACTGACAAATGCGTAGCATCGTAGTGGCAGGAAGGTGTATTATCGGGCGCGACGCAACCTTACAATCCTCAGTGGCATTTTCAAAGGCCAATTGTTTGATAATTATTTGTTTGGCTTCAGGATTTTCAATTTGGCTACTCACTGCTGTAATCAGCCTGTCCATAAAGGAAGGATATGATTCTCTAGGTTCTGGGATTTTTCTCATTGCTTGTTTAGCAGCAAGAGCTGTATCCCTCAATAAGATCTGCAGCAGTGTGGCTTGTACTGAAGCCTGAGCAATGGGGCCATGCTCCATCATAGCATCCATCACATCTGCGAGGGTAGGATTAGGATTTTTTCCTCTGATTTGTTGCAGTAAAGCAGGAGCATAAACACCACAGGCAATTTCCCATTCGTGAGCAAACAATACACCAGCTGATGGGGGTAAAACTGTACGTGCCAAAGGCTTGAATTCATCTGGAGCCAAAAGCTGGGCTTGAATTCCTGCTGGAACACCAGGGAATGCCTTAGTATCCTGAGTTAAGGAACAGGCAAATACTGCACGTTGCAAAGGGGTAGCTGCTTTTGCTGCTGCTGAAAGAGCAGGATCATTTCCAGCCAGACCACGGTATTTTTGCAGATTTGGGTCTTCTGGTGAGGAACTGCAGTCTGGAGGTTTGGGATCTGGGGCTGCAGGCAAAGCAAGGGCTGGAACACATGGCAGGACAGCAGGCTGAATTAAAGAAGCTTGAGCTTGTGTTGGCAATGCAGCTATGGAGATATTTTTTGGTGATAAAGAACCCATAGCATATCGAACCTTGCACCATGCATTTAAATTCCGTACACCAATGCTGGGAAGCCCATGAAAATGTGTTCCAATATCATCCCAATGTTTTAATTCCAAAGTTCCTTCTGCAGGAAACCAGGGGCAATGTTCATCGATTGCCAGAATGAGCTGTATCAAATCTCCCTCAGGAACTTCCAATTTGTTGCAGGAGAGGAGAAATTTTAAGTCTTTTAAAAATTTTTGTTGGGGAGTAGTCAAAGAGCTGCCCATTTTTCTAAAATCAATATTTAAGGGATCGACTAACCTTGGATCCGTAGATGAATAGCGCTTGCAGCCTTTTCCAGGCGAGGTAAGTCGATGAATATCCACTGCTTGGATCAAAAATCTTCTCACAGTCTTGCCCAGACTGTTTGCTTCAATCTTGCTTCTTTAGCTCTCTTTTAAAAACCTCAGTCGTATCTTTTATTCAGCCTCACACGGGGCACCACTTGTCGGGCCAGCCGTTACAAATGGCGCTTTTCAGCATAAAATAAAGACGCAGAGAGCTAGCTTATTTCCTTGGACTGATGGAGCAGCTCTTTCAGACATCTTCTCCTCTCCAGTCCGTTTTTATTACCCTTTGTTCTCTCCAGCCGCATGGCTGCTTGCCAGTGTCTCATGTTACCTCATCTGGCCAGCTTAAACCCACCCACACCATATAGGGTCAACACTGCCCAGAGGAAACACAACTCCTTTTAAGGTCAATACAATTCTAATACATGTAAGGCACAGACATGCTGGTCACTGGGTCAGCAAGACACCAGGTGGCACTACAAACCTCGGCCAGGGCTTTCTGGCTCCCACCCTGGCTCCCACAATTATCAAGATTTCCCCTAGAGAGATCATTAAACAGTCTTTGCAAATGTGCAAAATAATTTATACTCTACAAGCAAGATCTTGCAATAATTTTTCACCCCTGGAAATTTCCCGAGAAGCCAAAAATTAATTATGACACTTAAAAATGGAGGGGATTAAGGCCACTCTACTTTTCCCCATGTCTGAATTAAAAGAAGCCATGTGACTGAGAATAAATAAAAATGACGTTCTCATTAAAAATCAATGCACTTGGTATAACATCAATTCCCCTGGTGCAGCAAAATATCCTAAAACAGTATTTCAAATACTGCTAATAGTGGAAGGCCAGAGCCTTCCAACTTTGTACTTCACTGAGAGAAAACAAATAACTTAATTCTGAAAGTCAAACTAGCAAGACCACTTGACATCAATACTCATTGGATTTAAAACATGGCCCTCCTTTTTTATTGCCTATCCATGACAATATCTGCTTGTTATGCTATGGCCACACATGAGCCTGCTCTTAATAGTGGTTGTGTCTGCAAAAGTTTTGGGGCAGTCACACTGCTTCACTTCTAACCACTGCATATCCCATAATTTCCTGCTGAAATCCCATAACTTTGTATACCACAAATGTTCTGGTTGATTTTATCCTGCTTTTGTTGTTCTATTACCCCTCTGGACAGCAATAATGTGGTAGCATCAGAAACGCAGAAAAAAATCCACTACAGATGCATTATGGTGTTAAGAACATGCTACAGAATACATACACAATAAAACACCAGCCCAGAGGAGCCGTTACTTGCTCAATCCATATTTTATTTTTAGGTGTGGGAAAAAGATCCATTGATGGGCACTCAATGCAGAGCACAAATTGGGAAGTGGAGAGTTGTGGTTCATATTGTTGTAAGATTTGGGGTTTGGGACTGGAAATAGTTAAATAAAGAGAAAAGGACCTTCAGTGACCTCTGTCTGAAGGCAACAAAATGCAGGTAACAGCACAATCGTAACCATTTCTGCTGAGAAGTCCTATTGAATTTACTGAGATTTACTGTTGAGTAAGCAGGTGGCACTGTGGTCTAAACCACAGAGCCTAGGGCTTGCTGACCAGAAGGTCGGCGATTCGAATCCGCATGATGGGGTGGACTGTTGTTCGGTCCCAGCTCCTGCTCACCTAGCAGTTCGAAAGCACGTCAAAGTGCAAGTAGATAAATAAGTACCACTCCGACAGGAAGGTAAACAACATTTCCATGCTCTGCTCTGGTTCGCCAGAAGTGGCTTAGTCATGCTGGCCACATGACCCGGCAGCTGTCTGTGGACAAACGCTGGCTCCCTTGGCCTATAGAGTGAGATGAGTGCGCAACCCCAGAGTCGTCCGTGACTGGTCCTAATGGTCAGGGGTACGTTTACCTCACCGTATCTAAGTGGTATTAAGGTTGCAGCCTGAGTGCAATCCTCTGTGCCTGGAGAAGTGAGGGGAGTGTAATGATCAAATCAGCATCATCCTCTTGTTTGTCATTTTCATAGTATGAGCTGCTCAAATGAGCTAGCAAATGTTTTACAATGTTATTCTGAGACATGTCACCGGTATGAACCTGAGAACTCCCATAAATATAAACTTGGAGATTCCCAATCAGACATCTTCTGAGAAGTGGAAATGAAAAATCCCAATAGCAAGGTAGACCCCATGATCATCGCTCATATTTTAATACACTCCATAAACCGCAAAGCAGAGAAAACGTTCTTGCATGGGAGAAAAATGCATTGTGGGAACATTACTCTGTCTGGGAACTCTAATTGAAAAACAGTGTAGCTTGCAAATTCTAAAATGCTTTGTTTTCGTTATTATCTGCATACACTCCCTTTGCAATTAGGGCATGAGTAAATCAAAACCACTCTTTTGCTCTTTCTAATATTTTGAAAGCTGTTGAAGAAATCATAGAGTAATTTCCTACTGAGCAACTTCCACTCTTCCAGGCTGTGGGCGCGAATGGGGAGGTGTAAATGGAAGCTACATTGTTGGTGAGTCTCATTATCTAATGAGAGATCTTTTATAGGGAGCCCATTTGTATTCACTTTGGATTTATAAGATTACTTCCATCCACTGACAGCTTTTGGACTCCATACTTTCTAACTATAAACAGGTTGCAGATGTGAGGAGAGATTGCCAAGAGAGAGGGGGGGAAACCAGCCCAAAAATTCAAAAGCTCTAAAAACAGTAGAAACTGGTCTTGTCTAGTTTGATCAGGATGAAGTTGACAGTAGAACAGTAGGAAAAATCCATATTTCTGTGACAAGCAGTATATTCATTTCAAAACTAATGCTATATATGATACTTATTTATTTATTTAGCAGGAGGTGGGGGAGAGTCTTGAGTACAGCTATACACAGGAAGTTTTGATTGCATATTTTGCGGCCTGGGGAAAGACAGTGTAATGTGAGACTGAGCAAATGTTAATGTTAAATTAGGGAAACAGATGCAACCAGGACACTAGACAACATTCAAGGAGGGAATGAATCCCCCTTCGTTATGTAAGGATGGAAGTACTTCGCCCATCACAGCTCTTATGGTCACATAATCTGTGTTCCTTTCGTTGCTGGCTATGGTTCATCCCTCTTCACTGTTCTGTGGGATTTGTGACTGGCATTATCCAGTGTCCTTGGTCCAGTGATGAGGCCTGGGAGATAGAGACTGTAAGGCTGTTTTAGAATGCAATAAGTTGATTTGCATTGGAGTTGCCACAGTTTGCATGGTGACAGCATGGGTTAGGAAGGAACATAATGTTGGCAGGACACTTTGGATGCCTCTTGGTTTGGATGAGTCCTATTTGGAGACAGCTTAGTCTTCAGATACCCACAGATAAATGAAATGGGGCTTCAGGGACAATAAGGAGAAGAAAGCATACTTTCTGATTCCATTTCTGGAAATGAACTAGGGTAGATCATCCCCATATACAGTGGTACCTCAGGTTAAGAACTTAATTCATTCTGGAAGTCCATTCTTAACCTGAAACTGTTCTTAACCTGAGGTACCACTTTAGCTAATGGGGCCTCCCATTGGTGCCGTGCGATTTCTGTTCTCATCCTGAAACAAAGTTCTTAACCCAAGGTACTATTTCTGGGTTAACGGAGTCTATAACCTGAAGCATGTGTAACCCGAGGTACCACTGTATCTTCAGATGCCACACAGACTTAGGTGTAGTATAGCACCAGCTAATATTGTAGATAAGTTATGCACAAATCAGGTCCAAAGCATTATTATTACTATTAATTGCATTTATGTCCCAGCTTTCTCATTTAATCCCCACAACAACTTTGTGTGGTAGGTTAGGCTGAGAGACAGTTAGAGGTCCAAGGTCAGCCAGTGAGCTTCGTGTCTGATTGAGGATTCAAACTCTGGTCTCCCAGGTCACAGTCCAACACTATAAACTATGCCACGCTGGCTGAAATAATGTACTCTGCATTCAATTGCAATTACATTAGATTAGATTACTCTATATTAGACTGTAAGATTGTTTAGAGGTCACACTGAAGGCAAACAAGCTGTCTCTGTACAAAAGTTCACGTGAAAGATTGTACAGCTCAAATGTTTGTGTTTACAAACTTTATACTTGTTGAATGCAATGTACAGCTACCCCTTGTGTTAGTGCCTGACCTGTCCAGTGATACCAGAAAACTCTCAGCGCTACTTGTGGCACCCAGGTGGGTCCCTGAATAGCCACTGGTGGTTAATGATATTTGGATTAAAGTGAATAGGCCATTTGTAGATCTTTTAATGAGGTTATGAGCTACTTAATTCCAACCTTGATTTCCTGTCTTCATTCAAAGGCAGATGGACATAGTCTCATTTGTCACACATTGTACACATAGGTAAGGTAGGGCCTATGTCCTGTATTAAGGCTGTTAAGAGTTTTTCCCTGGCTCCAAATTATAGTTATATGATAGCTCAGCTATAGGCTGGTTCTTGAGGGGAAATAACATTTTCTTGAGAAAAAGGCTTGCAGGACTGACGTTATCTGCTCCTGTGAGCAAGGAAAGACCTTCTGAGCAAAATGTTCTTCTCAGTATCCTATCATACCTTCCAACATTTATCCAGTGAAAAAAAGGGACATCCTAGAAAGGAAGAAATGAGGAAAATAATCTAGAACAGGTAGCAGGCCTTGGACTGGGTGATATTGGGCATATATTCAGTCTGATGCACAACACTGATTCGTGTCCCAGTTGAGCTACCTGATCTGGCATTGGTTTTGACTAACAAATTAACACAGATGCTGTAGCAACTGTTTGTTCTATCTCCATGCCAGCAGTTTCAAAACTTCTGGTGCAGGCTTCCATTAGAGCAGAACAAAGATGTGCAACAGAGGAAAGGCTACCAGTGATGAAACAGAAATCTTGCTCTCATAATTATCTTGGCTTTTCACAACATAACATGGCAGTTAGATGGAGATTCAATTACCTGCAGCCGTCTTGTGGATACTTTGTATCTCCAGAACGCTCAGAAGAAAGGTTGCACACAATTAACCCATTACATGCAAAAGTGTGAGATCATTTACACATTCCTTTTTCTTTTAATTGCTCTAGAAATAATAATAAATATGATTTCTTCACAGATGTCTAGGCAGGGAGATCTGTGAAGAAATCTCTCCCCCAACCAGTAAGCACTGGTTGAGCACCGAGAGAACAGACCAAGTAGATTCAGCAGGGATATTCTTAAAATGGACTAGATGAATCTCTGACCTGATCCTGCACAGCTAGCTCCTTCTATCCAGAAATATCCAAGGGTAAGGCTATGATGGGGTGGGTATACACAAAATGAAGATAGAGGCCTCTAACCTTAAGAATGCAAACAACAGTTGATTTGGTTACCAATGGAGCCAATGCTTATTGGGGAAGGTGTTTTATTATTGACAGGGCAACCAAATTTAAGAAGAATGTTGACAAGCTGGAACGTGTGCAGAGGAGGGCAACCAATATGATCAAGATATCAAATATCACAAGGGCTGTCACATAGAAGATGGAGCAAGCTTGCTTTCTCCTGCTCTGGAGGGTAGGACTCGGATGAACAGTTCCAAGTTACAAGAAATGAGATTCTGACTAAACACCAGGAAGAGCTTTTTGACAGTAAGGGATGTTTGGCATTGGAGTGTTCTTGCTCATGAGTTGTGGACTCTCCTTCATCGGGGGTTTTTAAGCAGAGTTTGGATGGCCACCTGTCATTGATGTTTTAGCTGAGATTCCTGCATTGCAGGGGGTTGGACTAGATGGTCCTTGTGGTCCCTTCCAACTCTATGATGGCCAAATTATCTCTGACTGCCCAGAACTCTTCAGCATCTCAGATCTCAGGCAGAAATCCTTTTCTGTCCTGCTGTCTGAAATCCTTTAATGGGCAATTTGATGTATTGGGCCGAGGACTTTCTGCATGCAGAGCTGTATGTTCCTACCCATATTAGCCTGCTCCCTAATACCCAAGTTGCTAAATGGGACCATTTTAGAAATTCTAAATGGAGGCCTCCATTTTGGCAAAGCAATGTAGGAACTAATAAAATAAATTTTAAAAATACCCAAGGCTCAGAAAGCTGCTAGCTACATTATTAAAGCTTAGCCGTGATCCACTCTAGTATAATTCAACCAATTCTCTTGACTAGGAGCTTTCCATCTCCTCCCTTCCAAAAAAGTGTCAATTTATTGAGACATATACACCAGAGGAAACATCTGTTTCATAAATGTAGCTAAATCATGGCACAAGGGAGATGAAGATGGAGAGATATACAACACTTCTCCACCCATTCATATTATGTGTGTGGAACAAAACATTCATCTGCTAAAACTCTGTTTTAATTATTATCCATTTCATCTCTTGTCCACTCAAAATTGGACTCAAGTCCATCTCCTCTAAACATTAAGTACCAGGATGGTTGTTGGCAAGTACAAAATATAAGACGATTAACTGAGCAGACGTGTTACTGGAAAACTGTTCACATTTATCTTCACAGTACATTGCCTTTGTGGAAGGGGCTCTGAATCCACATTTAATTAAACTGTGTGTTCATCTTCCAGTGAACACTCCTGAGTGAAGGGAGAAAGTCAGAGAACTATAGATTGTTTTGCATAAAGCACCCACAATGAGGCAAGCACTGGAAGGACTCCAAAGCCAACTGACTGACACCCACTAAAAGAATAGCACACACACAAGAAAAATCACCTCAGTGTTTATTGGCATCGTTGCCGACGTTTCTTCTGTCTTAGAGAACCACAGAGGTTTTATAGTTATAACTTTGGTAGAACCAGACTTGGAACAGTTTGCTTGCAAACAAAGCTTTAGGAAAACCTCCAGCAACTTAATCTAAAATAGCCCCTGAGCACTCTCCTTGTTTTCTCCAAAGTGGTTGAGGGATTGCAACCTCAATTTGTGCTCCTGCAACATACCACTTCAGTTTGAAAATATGTCATCTTGAAATTGCTGCTCTGTGAACAGGGATGGTAATGGGGGAACGCTGCTTCGCTTGGGGCAAGTGGAAGGATCTCACTTTAACAAACACAGCAGGCCACAGTGGAGGTCTACCAGTTGGCCAACAAAAAATGCAGAAAATGGTGAGAATAGGTGGTGCTGAGAGATTCGGGGACAACCACTGCCTGTTTCTCAGAGCTGATATATACCAAAGGCCAAGAGATTGCTTTGAAAGGCTTTGCTCATTTCTCTCTATCTTTCAGACACCCTGTGGATGCACATTTAGCTAGCCAGTTTGCATGCAAGCTTTCCTAACATCCCTGCAGCTTTCCACACCACTGTCCCAGCAAATAAGGTCATCAGGAGGCTTAGAAACAACATAATTTTCTAGCTTTACTCCTTTAAGTTAAGCCCTGTTCATTTCAATGGAAACTCCTTAAAAACAGGATGGAAAGCAAAGGCAGCAGTAGAGGTGTATTTCTACCAGACATTTTAGTTGAAAAAAAGAAGAACTTGATATGGATCCAAGTGTTTAATATTAAGCAGATAGATAAGTATGGGTTTCAACAAGCTTTTTTAAATACTACTATTACTACTACTACTACTACTACTACTACTACTACTACTATATCTATAAATTCACAGAGAGGTTCAAAATGGAATCCACATTCCATCTCAGAGTTTCCTGCCCTCTCAAATACCTCAGACTTTTCTCCTTTGCTGCCCAGACCCCTTGACCTAGGGATGCACGAGAAATTTGTTTCAGGTAACCTTCCTAGTTCATACTTCCCAAAATGATGTAGATCAAAACACAGCTATCCTTCACACTTCTCCAGGTGTTGTGGTGCAGTTCTTCAACCAAAGAGTACATATAGTTGGGGAAAATGTGCATATATTAATGAAATTCACATATAAATATGTGTATGGAGAAGTGTGCACTAAAATGCTGGTAATTTTTGTGTGATGATTTTTTAAAAAGTGCATAGTAATATAGAAATACAATCAACTATCCTTAAAATTTGAAAAATGAGAAACTGAGAGAATCTGAAATTGATGAATCTGTTCATCCCTGTGATCCACTCACCCTGGAATACCTTTCTAATACTACCTCTTCCCTTCCTCTCAATTCCTTCTGAAAAATCAACTTTTCCATAAAGTCTTTGGGACAATCCTTTAGTCCCATAAGTTAGTGAAAATACATGTACCTGCAATTAATGGAGGCTCTCTCCCTGCTCACCTCACCTCTGTTTTCTTCCCCTTTGTCTTTTGTTTAACTTTACAGCTTGTGTCTGTGTCATTCCTCCCTTTTTGAAATCTTAATTTTGATTACAAGGAATATACTTTTTTTACTTTTGAAGCTTAATACTGTTGTCATGTTGGGACAGGGTTAATGAAGTCAGGAGTATGGCTTTGTCTGGCAGGCTTAGTGCTCCTAGTAAAGTGGTCACTTTAATGATCCTAACAAAGACACCAACTTTGGTTTGCTTAGGGGTTGTCGTTTTTGACATCCATCTGTCTAGAGAGACAATGGAGTGTGCCTCCGGGGGTGAAGCCAAACTAGTGCAATAGCAGTTTGGGAGTGCTTATTGCCTCCCTGGAGATCTGATGTGGAAGCAGTAGTCTTTGGCTGACTTTTGGAGTGTTTAAGCTGTGGCTCTGTCTATGCTCAACTGGTATATTTGTAAATAAAGGCAAATATTTCATAACACCAAGAAGCCTTCTGTCACCTCCTTCCAGAGGTAAGCCAATCAGGGTAAACACTGCACCTCTGGAACTTTTCACTGTTTGGAAAAGCAGGGCAAGCTTAACAATGCCTTTTCTACTGATGTGGGGCTACCATAGTTGGATTTAGCACCAAGATTCCCATAGATTCCTGTTCTACATTAAAAAAACAAAGCAAACACATCAGCTGGATATGAAAAACTGCCTTTTTCACACAATTCAGGGACAGCAGTTCTGGATCTGAATTAAATGTATGCTGCAAATGACTAATTAAGAACATCATCATTCCACCAAATGGATACAAGTAAGCTTTTAATTCATTTCTGTTCATATTATCCATACCCCAACTCAAAATCATTGCCTGTACAAAATATAGCAATTAAAACAAATTATTATGAGTTGGGTCAACCTGAGTTTGCTGGCAGAACTGTCTGAAGATTGAAATGAAAGTTCCCGCACAAGAGAAATTCCTGGTAGAAGAAATTTCTCATAAACATCACCCACAATTTTAGTCATAATTCCCAGATTGCTGCTTAAAATAACAGCATTGGGTTTGTGGAATCGTTTTCTTTTTCTCAAGGAAGCAGGAAGAAAACTCACAGCAAGTTCTATTTTAAGCAGCTTCCCTGCTCAGGACAGATTGCCCCCTGCTTCCTCTGAGTAGCAAAAGGGAGGGTAGCCTTGCCAGGATGACAAGGATATCAAACTATCAGCGGCACATGAAACATTTTCACAGCCGGGAGCCATCTGGAATGTGTCCACTGCTACCGCAAGTTGTCTCTTAATTGCAGCTGTATGAGGACCAAAACACAACGTTTCTCCTAATGCAAACTCAGTTGATCCAGGCACATTTTCTACCACTCTAACCAAACAGGGCTTGATTTTTATCAGGGGCTGCCCAGATAGTACAAACTGTTCTTGTGTGCTGGGGACCTATACACTAGGAAGCTCCAAATACTGGTTGTACACATTATGTGACCCACGAGAGCAGCACATAACCAGACTGTACAACAGTGATGGGATAAAATCAGGCCAAATCTTTATTGACAGCAGCAGGCAGCGTAAAGGTTAGCATGGCAATGGGGAAGGATCAGGTCATCATTACACAAGCCCCACATTGATGGAATGGACCCAAACCTGTTCCATGGGAGTTGGTCAGTGTTGAACCTTACAATGCTGCATGCTAAGCAAGCAAGGTATCACTGGGCAACCAGGGTGCAGATTCCAACCAGGCAGATATCCCAACCTGAGCTTAGGGGGTGCTGTGGTCAAACCTACCCTCAGACCCCTTACTATACTTTGTTGTTCCATCCCAATTCCATTTCCACCCTCAACAAACAACGTTCTTCAGCATAACAAAGGAAGGCCATAATTTTACCAAGGGAAAGGGAAAAAACCAAATGCCAATCAGGTTGAGTGACAAAAAAATCCTTTTTGGTCCTGCCAACCAGAGACCCAAAATTGCTCAGTGAAGGCCCTAACCTGAGAGTGGGCAGGTGGGAAGAACCTGAAGCAAAATGGCCCTGAGCTCTAGGGGAAGCAGCTTTATATAGGCTTCCCCCTCCCCTTTTCAAGGGGTCATGGAACAGTTTTTTTCCCCATGAGCCCATCACGTGGACAAGACACTGGGGAAAAGGTCCCATGTGTTTATTGGCTGGAAAACAAAGCTTATAATGGATTGAATATGTGACCCCTAAGCACTCTAGTTGAAATTCCACTTGATGATGCTGTGGGGATGAACACATTCAAGTGCGTAACAATACTGTTTTTGTTTCTGTTTTTATGTGGGTAACAGTGCAATTCTAGTACAGTCATGCCTTGATACCTTGGTTTTTGAACAGCTTCATTCTTGAACATTTTGGCTACTGAACGCCGGAAACCTGGAAGTGACTGTTCTGGTTTGTGAACTGCTATTGGAAGCCAAATGTCCGACGGGGCTTCAGCAGCTTCCGGTTGGCTGCAGGAGCCTCCTGCAGCCAATCAGAAGCTGCACTTTGGTTTCTGAACGTTTTGGAAGTTGATCGGACTTCCGGAACGAATTCTGTTCGACTTCCAAGGTACAACTGTAATTGTTTTCTATGGGCCATTAGTTCTAGCTTTGTGTTTGGCAGCTAGCCACACTGGCAATGTCTCGCCTCCACTGTCAAAGGCAGCATGCCTATGAATGCTTGTTGCTAGCAATCACAAGTGCTTAGGTGTTTTCAGTTTTTTCCTTGGTGTCTGCTGGCCACTGTGAAACCAGATGCTGAAAAAGATGGGCCTTTTGTCTGATCCAGGAGACTTTTCTTGTGCTCTGCTAGGGCATATATTTGCTTTATGCAATCTTGGAACAATGATAAATGTTAAATATCCCAGTCCTCAATCTAGGTCTTTTGGTTACAACTTGACAAATAGGATTCTAAAAGAGAATTTGGGTCATGTAGATACCAGACTTAACGAAACCCCTTCTTTGACATTAAAATTCCTGCTGCTTTAGCATCTGGTTGAACAATCAAAGAACAATACTTGGCATTATATTGCTTCCTGGGACAAATTTTATATGCCACATTGCTCTCATAATTTTGACACACTTTAATTTGATGGTGTCACAGGGGATGGACAGCTGGATTTATCTTATCCTGTTCAGTCTAGTGGCAGTAAATGCCCCTAAAAAGAAAATATAAACAATTCAATACAAAGGGAACCTGAAGCTGGATTTATCTGCCATTCTGTTCCATGCTCATTAGCTTTGGTTTCATGTTCTAACTTCTGTGACAGATGGATTCTAATATTGCAGGTTCCCAGAGCAAATTTTGGAGACAAATGTCATAAAACAACAACCTGTATAGAGACAGGAGGAGAAATCTGGTTCACCTTTAAAGGCAAACTTACTTAACTTGCACTTCCTGAAACAATATACCAATTGAAACACAGCCATTCTTAAAAATTCACAGTTTTCTGAATATTGCAATGCAGATCTCCAGCCATGTAGTCTTTACAAGATTGCATTTACTAGGGTAAAAATGTGTAACAAATTGCATATAGTTCTGAAAATAACATGAAAAATTGCAAACAAGTGTATAGTAGGGGGAAATTTATCTGAAATGCTGGTGAATTATTCAATGACTTAATCTCTACACACACAACAACAACACACCACAACACACACCACACATATACCCCCAACTGATGTGGAAATATGCCGAACAGAAGATTGGAAAAATGAGAAACTGAGAGAAAACCAAATTGGCCGATTCACCCATTCTTACTTCTGTGGTAAATAAACTCATCCAAGGGAATATGCAAGAACATTATTCATTCCCATGTGTGGCAGGAGATTCAGATACAGCATGTAAGTGCAAATAAATCCAATTGTGCATTGCTTTTCTTTCTTTCTTTCTTTCTTTCTTTCTTTCTTTCTTTCTTTCTTTGGAGCTCATGAAAGCTTCAGCATACTCTTGTGCTTACCATCTGCAAGTCAATAATTATTTGTCAATAATTCATATTTTAGAATAGAGTTTGTGTTAAGCAGGGATTATAGGATTACATAAGGCTGCCTTCTTAAGGCAGGTCAGGGGGTTCAGCATCAGAATAGAATTTAATTAGCACTTCCTGAAGAACTTTCTCTTGGAATGAGTGGCTGTTGTGTTTTTCCCCCTTGAGGGATAGGCAAAGTGTTTGCTGGGGACATGTAAGTTTATCATGAGAACAAAAGTATGAAAGCAATAATTTTTAAATTCCAAAATCCACAGTAGTGCAGCCAAACAAAACAGTGAACGAGCTTTTGAATTCCACAGACATCTTTACTAGGATGGATGCTAAGGAAAATGGATAGGTGGAAATGGGTGAGTAATTTGATTCAGTTTGCAGTTGAAGGTGAACCTACCTAATTCACCCTTACTGAAACAATAAGCAAAACAAACTCAGCCATGCTTTAATAATAATATAATAATAATAATTTTTATTTATACCCCGCCCTCCCCAGCCCAGGCCAGGCTCAGGGCGGCTAACAAGCAATAATAAAAACAAGTTGAATGAATACAACTTAAAAACAAAATTATGCTTTGACACACATACATATCTGAAATTTGCAATGCAGTTCTCTAGCCAAGTAATGTGTACAAAATAGCATATACTATACTATACCATACTATATATATAAATGTATACAGTAGTGAAAATTAGATACCAAATGCATTCTATATGGGGAAATTGATTTGCAAAAATGTGTATATTAGAGAAAATTGCATATAAACACGTGTATTGTAGGAGGAATCTGCACAAGCAAGCTGACAAAGGGTTGTGAAAACTTGGAATTGTTTTTTTAAGAATGGCTGTGGAAATGTGAAGAACAGAACTTATCATTGGGAAAATGAGAAACTCAGAGAAACTGAAATTAACAGAATGAGCCATCCCTAATACTAGTTGGGAGGGATAGAGGAGACAGGGGGAAGCTGGTTTAGTGTTAAAGCCATTGGTCTCAGTGTTGAAAGGGAGTGTAGATTAGATTACCTAATTAGATTATTCTCTCCTAGATGCTGCACAGGTTTAGAGGCAGCCTTAAAATATGTTAGCTGAGAAGACAAAGTGGAGTTAGGTTACATTCATACCATACATTACAAGCACATGGCTTTTCCCAAAGAATCATGGGAACTGACAAAACTACAGTTCCTAGAAACCTTAAACTACAGTTCTTGGCATTTTGTGGTGGAGCTATGTTCTATAAATGTGTGGTGTGGAAGTAGCCCTGGCGCACATGCGTTTGTTGCTTTTCTCTGGGAAAATGGGATGCTGAAAAGGTTTTCTTTTTAAAAAAAAATAGGTGCAAGTTTTAGATCTTTATTCGGTGCTACAAATGAGGCCATTTAGTTTGATGCAGCACTGCCCGATCTTCTAGTGTTCCTGGGCAGATCTACACAGTTCTGTCCTCTATCTCCACACGTAAACTGGACTGTGCAAGCTCTTATTACCTGAATATATTTACAGTCATCGTTCCGTGATGTTTCAATCCCCATCTGCTACAGTTGAAAAGAGAACAAAGTGTGGGTTAATTTCCTACAGCTGGTTGCTTGCACCTTTCCCTGAGCTAATTAGCATTGGCCCAAGGGAAGGAGAAAAAAAGGTGTCTCCAAGGCAAATATCTAAACTCCCTTCTGACATGCCAGATGCACAGGAAAACAATGCAGTCTAGGAATCCAGAGCACATGAGAAAATATGGTTGCATTTATTCCTATACTAACCTAGTTGCAAGGACAATAATATAAATCATTGCAACCTTCTCCTAACCCAGTTATTGGTTCAGTCTTATTCTGGTGGGTTAGACCTTTAGGCTGCATCGACACCTACATTCAAGTTACAGATAGGTAGCCGTGTTGGTCTGCCATAGTCAAAACAAAAAAATTTTTTTCCTTTCAGTAGCACCTTAAAGACCAGCTAAGTTAGTTCTTGGTATGAGCTTTCGTGTGCATGCACACTTCTTCAGATATCTTCAGATATCTGAAGATATCAGATATCTGAAGAAGTGTGCATGCACACGAAAGCTCATACCAAGAACTAACTTAGTTGGTCTTTAAGGTGCTACTGGAAGGGAAAATTTTTTTTTGTTTTGACCTACATTCAAGTCATGTTTTCCCCCAAAGAATCCTGGGAAGTATAATTCACCCTTCACAGAGGTACCATTCCCAGCATCCTTAACAAACTACAGTTTCCAGGATTCATGTGGGTGCTTTAAATATATGGTGCTTGACCCAGCAAGGCACAAAGGTCATGTGGCCACAGTCCTCCCTACTGTGGAGAGACGTATTTTATTTCTCTTCAAATTATAGTAATTATGTCTAAATTTGCATCCACCTATAAATTAGTACATGCACAAATCTGTGTCCTCTATTGTCTTCTTCTTTTTGGTTGATGCTTTCCTTTTTTCCTCTGGCAATGCATAAAGGACCCCTGGACTGTTAAGTCCAGTCAAAGGCAACTATGGGATTGCAGCGCTCATCTCACTTTCAGGCTGGTGGAGCTGGCGTTTGTCCACAGACAGCTTTCCAAGTCATGTGGCCAGCATGACTGTTTCTGGCACAATGGGACACCGTGACGGAAACCAGAGTGCACGGAGATGCCATTTAAATTCCCACCGCAGTGATACCTGTTTATCTAATTGCACTGGCATGCTTTCAAACTGCTAGGTTCCCTGTTGAACACCCTCCCATCAGATGTCAAAGGAATAAACAACTATCTGATGTTTAGAAGACATCTGAAGGCAGCCCTGTTTAGGGAAGTTTTAAAATGACTTATGTTTTAATGTATTTTTAATCTCCTGTTGGAAGCCGCCCAGAGTGGCTGGGAAGACCCAGCCAGATGGGTGGGGTATAAGTAATAAATTATTATTATAATTATTATGATTATTATGATTATGTTGGCAGGAGCTGGGACAGAGCAACGGGAGCTCACCCCGTCATGGGAATTCAAACCGCCGACCTTCTGATCGGCAAGCCCAAGAGGCTCAGTTATTTAGACCACAGCGCCACCCACATTGCATATGTAGCCACCCAAAAACACTCAAACTCCAGGACTCAACCTCGAGCATACCCATGGACAACAGGTTCCCAGTGCACACCATGATCAGCCTTCTAGTGTTTTCCTTTTGTTTTCCTTTCATAATGGCTGCAGAGAAGTTCAAATGGCCCCAGGTGAGCTTGCATCCCACTGCAGAGCAAGGTGATGGATCAATTGCAGGTGCCAACAAAGACGCCAGCCTCAGCATTCCACAAAATGGGAATTGCTGCTACATTGAGTCTTCCTTCCTTTATTTAACGCCCCTTCAAAATCACTCTAGTAGGAGTGGACCGAGCTATTGAAGCCTGTGGAGGATTCTTTCTTTCTCTTGTACTCAACAGTTCTCCTCCCTAATTCAGTCAGGCACTGACCTAAAACCACAGCACAGCTTTCTATCAGCTTCTCAGCACAGATCATTTTAATCCCATGTTTAACTAACTGAATAGATAGACCTTAATGGCTCCTAGGGAACCATTATAGTTCATGCAGTCATGTCTGGTTGATGTACATGTGAACAGTGCCTTTGCTAAAAGACCTGGTGCATTCAGTTCCTAATGCACTATAGCAGCCAGCATTTTCACTCAAGTCGCAGGCTGCCTATGAATGCCATGTTTTCTGGCCAGTTTTGGTGTGAGTGTGTGTGCTCGGAAAGGTTGGTTTTTGACAATGATTCCAAAACAGCTGCATTGGGAACTCAGAAACAGCCTGATCCTATGTGGAATTAGGCAGACTTACACTTTTTGAAATAAATGGGCTTATGTATGTTGATGCTACTGAAAACTGATCAGGCAGGCTAAACTATACTACTGATATATATATGCATATATATTTTTTCCTGTAATAAAGAACATTATAAGGCCCAAACAACAGTGATAATGTTCAGTATCTCAGTATCTCTTCTCTAACTTTGATCTGATACAATATTTAACTTTCAATGCAGTTGAGGTTCTTGTTATTATTGTATTATTATTGTTGGTTGTTTTTTTTTATAAAAATAAACTATTAAAACATTAACTACCACAAGAGATATGCAGTCTGGCAAAAAAAGAGAGAAAAAGATAAGGTCTTAATCTCCTTCAGCCCCCAAACTACTACTTCATTTAATATTTTTAAAATGACAATATGGAAGGAGAATAGCCACACCTCCACTGAGAGTTCCACAACTGGGGTGCCACAGCAGAGAAGGCCCTGCCCTGTGTCTCCTCAAAATAAGTCTCAGGTGTTGATAAGATCACAAGCAGATCTTATGACTCTGACCAGCAAGCAATGGGAGATGTGCTTCTTTAGGTACAGGTAACTGGGCCTTTAGGAACAACTGTTGTAAACACACTGATACATTCTTGGGTGAAGAGCACTTTTCCAATGACTTTTCATTGCTGACCAGTTTGGTAAATCCTGGGATAGATGATTTTAGGACCTCACTTGTGCATTCTGTCAATGCTGGACTGGTCAGGTACCAATATCCACTGCTCCCAAGGTCAGGGAGAAAAAAGTAGTCTCCTATAAATTACTCAAGGTGATGGAGTTCACCCAGGGTTGAAAGGAGGGATATTTCCCTCTTATGGTTAGTCTGGCAGCCTGTATTTTTATATATAGGCTGATCAGCTGAAGTGCTTAATCATTTTAGGATAATGGGCTGGAGAATATAACCTTTAATCATTATTTTGTTTCTCAAATCTGAGTGCATGTGCATTGGCCCAATCTATGCAAAGACCTCTTCACATAGACATATTTCTCTATTCCATACCAAAGTGGGGGGCAAGTAACTGGTGGGAGTTCTATTCTCTGAAAATATGAAACTATGATATGAAACCATGTGAGATTGTGGTTAATATTCTGTAAGGAATGTGATTACTGTTTTAGCCTGACAAAACAAATAGTGTGCAAATCTCGGCTGAATTCTCACCAAAAGTGTGTTTTCTTTCCTTTTCTGAAAGGAAGGCATTTATCATACCTGTATTGGATACAAATGCACAAAAGGGCATCCCTTGCCAATCAGACATTGAAACCAGTTTTTATAGGCTTCCACATCTATTATTTTGTTCCCAGGAGCTGCAATAAAACAGATAAAGCTGTAAAGCTAATGATTTTTAAAGAATAATTTGCAGCAGATGTTTGCTCTCTCCAATGCACACAAGAGCCCCACGTAAATGTGCAATATCTCCTCTGACTTGCAACATTCTCTGCAGGTTGCGGTATAATTTTGTCTAATTGGAAAGAATGTGTGATCATTTGAATTTTATTCTGTGGGATAGAAGTGCTATGATCTGTGGAGGTTCGTGAGGCAAAGAAGCCAATTCCTTTCCTGAACCCACATGCTCCCAGTGGCACTTACCTTCAAATATTTCCCCTCTCCCTTTTATACAAGAACCTCAGGGGTGTGCAGCATTTTAAGAGCACACCTAAAAGGCAGAGGTATATTTATGGTGTCTGCCACCCCCAGGCAGAAAATTTTTTTTAGTCCATAGAGAAACTATTTAGCCTTGCTTGAAGTATTAACTGACATTCAGACACCAGGGAGGCTCGGGAACACACATTCCTAGACATGCTCTCTGTTATCCTCTTCCAGAAGCTGCTTTGCCTCCCCTTACCCAGGAAGGCAGGATGTGGAAGCGTTATCTGAAGACAGAGTGTAGTAGGGTCCCCATAAAATTAGCAGGTGAAGGTGCCCCCTGCTTGATTGAGTCTGCATTACCTGAGAGTAAGCCTCGTTGAATATGGTGGGGCAGACTTCTGCATTAATGTCAGCGACTGGGCAGAGGAGGAATGGTGGAGACTGCATCCCCAGCCTGACCATCCCAGAGAATAAGAAGACAGTTCAGAATTACAACAGGGCTTTGAGGGAGGTCACAGCTCAGAGGCAGATGAGGGGGAAAACTGGGAAATAATGGGAGAGGAGGAAGAAGAAGTACCAGGGGGATGGCAGCTGATGGACTCAGTGTCTTTAGAGAGCATTACAGAACCTCTTCCAGAACCCGGCAAGCCTTGAAAGTAGTAGAGCAAAGGACTCAGAAGCAAAAGGCCCTCAGCACCACCTGCAGGGGAGAAGGTGATGAATGAGGAAGTGGGAAGAAAAGGGGGTGGAAAGTCACCATTATTCCAAGAGGCTGCATTCCTAGCCTCTCTCTGTAAATACTGAATAAAAAAGCAGATGGTAAGGACTTTTCCTTGTCTTATCCATTCCTGGCAACCTGCCATGGAGGTTGGTTCCTCCGCCACCTGACAAATAACATGCATAGGACTGGCCAATGAAGGGGAAGTTTCAGGAGCAGTGACAGGTGGGGAGTGGGAAGGAAAAAGCAAACGAGAAGTAAATGATTCTCATTCCCAGGGACCCCATGCTAGAGGCTAGCATTCCCTCTCACTAGCCAGTGGGTGCAGGGAAAATTGGACAGTCCTATACATACCATAATCCCTCACCAACCCACCCTAAACCACTCAAGACAGTTCATCCCATCCTGCTCAATGTTATACCTGTTTCTTCTACCCCAACTCCAAGCAGGAGAAGTAAGAAGAGGAAGAGGAAGAAGACAACCAATCCTTTGTTAGAATTCTTGAGCAAAGTCAGATAAAAGACTGGTGGTACCTTATATTTTACCAACTGACTGATGGCCACAGTCAAAATGAAGGTATGCTTCTATCAAAGGCAATGGAACAAAAAAGGAGCTTTAATTTGACTGGCTAACATTAGAGCATTTTCACAAGTGATGCTTAACTATGGCCATTTAGAAATCACAGAAGCTGAGCACGTTGAAGTCTTTGCTACCTGGCTGGTTGGCATCTGTCTGTCTCAAGAGACAATGGAGTGTGCCTCCAGGGGTGAAGTCTGGCACAGCATTATGTTTGGCACCAGCTTCCCAGAAGGAGGTGTACAAGGCACCACCCAACCATTTTAGGCAGTCAAATCCTGATTTGTGAAGGGCAGGGGTAGTCAACCTTTTTATACCTACCACCCACTAATGCATCTTTCTTGATGATAAAATTTCCTTACCGCCCACCAGTGCTCGATGGAAGGAGGATTCACCTTGTGCTGTAGGACCCCCTACCGCCCACCTGGAATCCTGAAACGCCCACTAGTGGGTGGTAGGGACCAGGTTAACAACCCCTGGTTTACTCCTTAGCCTTTTCTTCTTCTGAAGATATCACACAAGGCAGTGGAGGTTTAGAATCAGAGTTGATGAGTCCCATCTGCTCCTCACTTCCTTCTATAGCATGTGCAGAAACCACCTTCTTGACCACTGGACCCACTATTGGTCTCATCCGCAAAATCCACCACCTGCGTCTTGGCCAGGCATCACAGTATTCGCCAAAATTCCAATGTTGTCCGATTAACTCGAAAAAGATGCCAAACACCTGCAAATTGCCCCTGCAATGTTTGACGGTATAGACACCACATTTTCAGTTGGGCCAAAAAATGAACCATTGGAGCCCTGACCCGTGCGTCATGGTATTCGCCAAAATTATGACGTTGCCCGATTCACTTGAAAATGCCACCCAACACATGCAAATTGCCTCCTGCAATGTTTTGCGGTGCAAAAGCTGCATTTCCAGGTAGGCCCCAAAATCAGCCCGAGGTGCCCAGACCCACAGGTCACAGTTTTCATCCAATTCACTTGAAAACTGTGTGAAACACCTGCAAATAAAAAGCATGTTGTGCAGCTTTCAACTAGGCTGAATTCATTACCATGCAATGTGAAATAAAGTGCAAGTGTCTTTAGTGACCATTTAAATGCATATGTTTATTTGGGCTTATTTTGCTATGTGTACTTTAAAACAAATGGAAAGTTATTTTCATCTCAAAAAGCAGGTTGATTGAAACTCATTTCAGCTAGAAGTTCTATGTGCAAGAACCAAAGAGCAGGACAATGCTAATATTCAGCCCTCTATGTTCCCCCAAAGTAGTTATTTTATGTTATTATCTGAAGCTGAAATATTTGCAAGCTATGTTAGCTAAACACACAAGCATAGAAAACAAATGTAAGCTTTTAAAAACTGTACAACAATGTGTTCTTCAGTGATAAACAAAAATAGGGAAGGAATTATTTTCAGATAAGTAATTTTGGGAGAGATTCATTGGCCACTTAAAATTTTCTATCCTCCCTAAAATTGCAGATTCATCTGCTAGAGTGGGAACAAAAGACGAGCTTGTTAAAGCCTCAATGACACACTGGGCAATAGATATAGGTCACAATATAGATTTTAACCTCTGGGAAAAACTCTGGAAAAGTGATTTGAAGTTCACAGCATGTTATTCTTTGAAGGAGAACTACCTGAAAATGATTTAGAGATGGTATTTAACTCCGAGTAGGCTTGCTAAGATGTGTAAGACTAAATCAGATAAGCGTTGGAGATGCAAAGAAGTTGAGGGAACATTCCTTCATATGTGGTGGACTTGTAAAAGGGTAAAAGAGTATTGGGAAATGATCCATATTAAATTGAAAAAAAAATGTTTAGAAGTACTTTCCCCAAAAAAACCAGAGTTCTTTCTGTTGGGGATAATTCAGACTGAATCATTTGCAGAATGAAACTGGTTTCTCAAGAAGGCTGTTCCATTTCATGATGGGACGGTGTTGTGGGCAGGCCACGTGGCCTCCTGCACACAGTGGCAGCTGGGCTAAGCCCTCGCGTCATCAGGGAGTCCCTGGCCGCATCATGGGTCTCGGCCAGCCAATTCGATTGCCCGGGGGCATGGCTTAGCGCTTTTAAGCAGCTGCATGGTCAGGGAATCTCCCTTCTTGTTCTGTATTCTGGAGGTGTGGCCATCATTTGCCCCTTCATTTTTAAGGATATTCTGTTAAAGGGATCCGGAGGTGTGGATCTTGTCTGAAGCCCGGAAAGCGGCTAGGACCATGCCACGACCCCAACAGGGACCCAGGAGGAGCTCTTAGTTAGGGCTCCCCCTATTGGTGGTTGACCCTTACTGGACTATCTGCATGGCGGGCAGGAGTCAGATATAGTCAGTTCAGTTCCAGTGCCTAAGCCAATACCACTCACATTCTGTAACCAATAAAGTTGTGGCCTAAATTTGGCCATTAACCTAATATACTGTGTCCAGCTGTTATTATTCAATATAAGGGGGAGGCCTCGGGGTCTTGACATGCAAGTGCTTTTCAGCAGCAAATAAATAAATAAAATAAAAATGTAATGGATCTAGGTTGTATGTGGACTACGTAGGAAAAACAAGTACTCAGTCTCCATTGGTTCTAGATTAAAATGTTGTGTGTATTGAACCTCAATTTAAACTGGTTTGAAACAGGTTTAGCATCCATTGCTTTCACCAAAGATCCTGGGGAGCTGCAGTTCTGAGATGGTGTTGGGAATGCATTGTTTGGGATCCTAGCTCCCGCAAAGAGCATCAAATCCCACGGTTCTTGTCTTGAGATCCAGGGTAGTTAGGTTTGAAATTGATTTAAATTTGTAGCGCAGACATGCTGTGGCTCTACCAGTTCAATAAGTTTATGAATCACGCCTTTCAAGTATAGGAAGGAGAGGAATTTTTCCATTGTCAAATATAAAATCAAAATAAATTATGACTAAACCATAAATATAAAGCCAACACATAGTTATCTAATGTGTCATATGCAAGAGCAAGAATAACGACACAAGGGAAGGTTGAAGAAACTACCATAAAAAAAACAAAATGCCAAACAGAACATTTTCATGGGTCAGAAAACCAACTGTTATTATAAGAAAGAAAGGTGGCAGTGACCTATACAATGGCTAGGGGAGGGGGAAACGAAGCGAAGTTAGCATTACTTCTGCTGCATTTCATGTGTCAGAATTCTGTTAGGCAGATTCCTTCTTTAGCTACACTGACAGATGGCTAAATTGGTGAGTGCTATGTGAAAAGCTGCTTGAAAAATTGCTAGCCTAATACTATGTGATTGACAATCAATGGGGCAGGAGAGTAGCTATAAAGCAGGTTTTGAGGAAAGAAACACCTTGCCGTTGAAGGATTAGGGGTACTAATATTTGAGAGGCTGTGCACCATAGGCTATTGGGAACTTTCCCTAAACCAGTCCTGATTCATATAATTTCTGACCCCACCAACAAGTCTCTATTCCATTGCAATGGTGTGTGTAGGATCTAATACAGAGGTACCCAGTGTGTGGTCCTCCGGGAAGTCATTGGACTGCAACTCCCATCATCCTTGCCTGTTGGTCATGCTAAATGGGGCTAATGGGAGTTGTGGTCCAGCAACATCTGCAAGGCAGCATGTTGCTCTTCCTGCTCTAGTATATATTTAAATTTCAAGGTTGTGTGCTGATAACAATCTTTTTGTGACCATATTCTGGACCATGTCCATGCAACCATAGTGCATCCACACACCATTCCCACAACATTCTGCTTTGTTAGTTGTTCTGCCATGTTGCCCCAATGTTACTGCCCCGATGCAGTATTGCCACCTGGAAAGGGAACTCCTGCACTATTGCACATTTGAGCAGGACAAAAACAAAAACAAAAACAAAACGAGAAGAGAACAGTTGTGTAGGAATGATCGCTGGGTGTGGAGCACACTTCTGCCCAAAGACAGCCTCAGCTGTCTGCACGCTTAACCTTGGGGTGCAGAGCACACTCCCCCCAACAGACAAAGCCACAGCTGTCTGAACATCTTGCCCCCTATCTAACCTTTGATCTCTTAGTGGTCTGCCATGCCCTGTCTGTGACCTTTGTCTCCTTCGTCATACATTGTTCAATGGGAAAATGACACAGTGGGAACAGGTGCCAAAATAACTTTGTACCACCCCATGATCTCGGGATTGGAAGTTGTGTAAAGGTCACAGTCCAAAATGTATCTGACTGGTTTTGCATATTGTGCCAATAAAAGGAGCCTCTACAGAGCTAGCCGGCAGCTTGCCTGTGCACAGCTCACCTGCATTACAACTCATGTCCTTCACTTCACAGTTGTTGTGTGAAAAGCTGCAGGATTTCATCAGAAAGCTATGGGGCATATGCCGATTGCAAACGAAGCAGTATCTCCACCTCAAAACGTCTGCAAATAGTACTGAAAGTGGGATTGTGTATAACTGCCCCAATACTTTCATGAGCACAAATCATCATGAATGGACAATAAAAATCATACCTGGTGTTGCTCTTAGAGACTTGCATATGCCATGATAGAGCTGGAAAGATGGAAAGGAGATATTCCACCAGTGAAAAAGGCCCTTCGTTCTAAGGCAGGGAGGGAGCAGGAGGGGAATGGAATCATTGTGTGTGAGAGTGTTACATCCACCATGTTGTCTGTCTGCCTACTTTTCTGAGCATGCTGGATCACTGCCCAGTCTGAACTGAGCTTTTGAAACCAAAACCAAATTTAGTACATTTTTAGGTTTATTCAACTTTTCCTGGGGAAAAAAAGGATGTGTAGCCTGTTATATGATAGCTATTTCCCCTTTCCTGTGAATTGCATAACGCACTTGTAAAGCATCACTGAATAGAATCTTCAAAACAAAGCAAGTCTTTTAAGGCATTGAGAGAGACAGAGTTATGGTGTGTCCCCCCACCCCCCAATGTAAGATATTCAAATGGGATTTCCCAAGTGCTATGTCACAACCAACACTCCCTAGGAAAAGAGAAACTAAATGATACATCAGAACTTGGGGGGGGGGAAACTATTTTGGAGTGGCAGTGTGCAAAATAAAAGGGATCATCTGGGAATAAGAAATCTGAAATAAGAAGTCTGACATAATATTTACCTGGATTTTCTACTCATGTGCTTTAGTTGTTCAGAAATTCACTTTTGATGCTTTAGGAAGACTTTCAAGTTTGGTTTGTAATGTGTTATGTTTAGAATGTGCGGGATAAAGTCGCTCTTTTTATTATTTTCTTCTAGCCTTCACAATCTCCACTCTTGGCTTTTGTTGGCTCCTGACCCTGCAAATAACTTATGTCAAGGCAAAAGTTATTTCATTTGGCACAAGGATTCTTATTTTGGAGTGCTGCATGGACACTTGAGGAGTGCAAAAAGGGAGTAAGAGAATTATACACTTTTAACTCTTACCTAGCCATCTGGGAATGTTGGCAAATGAAGATCTGTGCAGATTACCTGATGATCACCTGCTGCCTCGACCTGTGCATATTTCATTCAGTGGTGGCATGCTGGGTGATGTCCCCTCCTTGTCTTTTTCATGTTCTCACCCATAACTTTGTACCAGCTCATTTCTGCACTAATGTGCTTTTCTTTTAAAAAATGAAAGAAATCTCAACAAAAACTTAAATGTGCATATTCTCTCAAAAGTCCAATTTCTCTCAAAATACATATTTGAAAATGAATAGAATTCCTTTTTTATTTTTTTGAGTCCAGGACTGTGCACAACATTTGGGAAGTGTGAAATTCAGTGGATAACCAAAGGTAACCAAGCTATTGCTGTTGGTTGGGTTGTCACATCAGGATGGACATCCATTGACATCCCTGTTGGCTCCTACCAGTAGAGAGATGCACCATTGGTAAGGCGAGGGCTCTGTCATAGGGGATGTTGCATCTGTTCATGGATGGCTGATAAACGTCTGCCAGCAGTTATCCCATTGGTGATAAGATGTGCAGAAATCTGAAGTAATACATTTAAAGACAGAGCACTGGATCCAAAGCCCCACAGATCTCCTGAGGGGTCTTCTTCTTGGGCCTCTTTGCTGTACCAACCCTGGAGGTGATGTGCAAATATTGGTATAGCTCAAATGGTAGAGCATGAGCCTCTTCATCTCAGGGTTGTGGGTTTGAGTCCCATGCTGGGCAAAATATTCCTGCATTGTAGTGGTGCTGACTAGAATACCCTCATGGTCCCTTCCAGCTCTACAATTCTATGATTCTATGAGAACATCCTTCCACCCTGCCCAACAGGAACTAGGAACTAGCAGCTCCTCAAAGGCAGTGGTGATTCTATCACTCCACACCTCCCCAGTTAGGATTACTCTGTGAGTGTGCTCTGTACATTAGTCTGGGAGGTACAGATCAGGTCAGTTCATATTTGACTTTTCAAAGATCAAATTCCATAAGCATCCCTTGTTCAGTGAGAGTCTGAGCTTTATTCGGCAGCAAGTTTTCTTTTGATTAGATTCTTTAAAACCCAATGGGATGCTCTCTTATTTAAAGTCTACCACAGACTTTGCAGACGCAGCAGGTTGAATCTAGAAATAGTCAGACTGAGAGTAAAGTTAAAGGTACCCCTGACCATTAGGTCCAGTCGCAGACAACTCTGGGGTTGTGGCACTCATCTTGCTCTATAGGCCGAGGGAGCTAGCATTTGTCCGCAGACAGCTTCCGGGTCATGTGGCTAGCATGACTAAGCCACTTCTGGCAAAACCAGAGCAGTGTACAGAAACGCTGCTTACCTTCCCGCCAGAGAAGGTAACCTATTTATCTACTTGCACTTTGACGTGCTTTCAAACTGCTAGGTGGGCAGGAGCTGGGACCGAACAACGGGAGCTCACCCCATTGTGGGGATTCAAACCACCAACCTTCTGATTGGCAAGCCCTAGGCTCTGTGGTTTAGACCACAGCGCCACCAGACTAAGAGTAGATGCATAAAAATCAATGGAACTTAAGTTAGCCAAGAGTAACTCAAGTGATTTGATTCTAAGAATCACTAAACCTGGCTCCAACCCATTATGATTAGTGGTGTGGGCTATGACATTACACCAATGATGTACGTTTGCTAGAAAAGTGGTGGAAGTGATTAGAAAGTGGTCAGCTATGCAGATAAACAACTATACCCTTTGTGAGGCCACAAACCTAGTCACCCAGTGGGTGAGCAAGTTCTAAACATCTACCCAGGGATAAGATGAGCATGGCAGAAAAGCAATTGTGTAACATTCTTCCTTCCGATTGTTTGACACACAGATATACCTGCCATCTTCTGACCCATAATTCTAAGAGGTGTTGACTCAATGTGAGCTCTTTCACAAAGGCAATATTTTTTTTTAAATAAATACACGAAGTAGGAAAGGACAAAGTCTGAGCAGATTTTTATTTACAGTTGTAAAACAGATTTAAAAATAAATATTTTACGGGCACATTACATAAACTTTTCTTTTTACACTTTCCCCTGCAATTAAAAATGGATCAGTAACAGGGCAACTCAGGCTAAAGAATTACTTTAGACATTTACACCAAGCAAATACACACACAAAAATTATCAACATTGTTTATGCTTGAATGTGCGCTGCACTCTGTTATCTACATGGGGGGGAAAGGAATAAGACAAGTTTTGTCCTCAGTTTGCACATGCATTTCTACTATATTGCAGCCAGAGGTTAAAATTTCAGCTAGGTCAGGTCAAGCAAAACATTGGGGCTTGTGGGCCATCTATCTGGCAGTTTCAGGGTCCTGGGAATATTCATGGATGGGGGAATCATTTTGTAACTTGCCAATTTTCCCCCATAGGCACATAAGCGTTGATAAATTCAGCTGGAACAACTGTCATATTATGCCAGCACACATTCCGGTAAGCAAGGAATGTACTCAGCCGTCAAGGATAAACACCAAAGTTCACTAGGTAGAAATTCTTATTTTTGCTTGTTATTATTTAACTTCTACAGCACTGCTCTAGAAATGATGACTTATAACACCCTTCTGATAGGAGAAGCAGCTATTAAGTTAGGTTATGACATGCTGATTAGATGAATGGTTAGATTTACTAATTTTTTTTTAAAAAACCCTATTTTTATTAAAGATTTCTTGGTTTACAAAAGTATGTGCAATATCTCTTTTTCAAGTTACATTTTCTACATATCAGATTCATTTGCTGAGACATTAGTGTTGCATTAGGAAGAAAAGGGGGAAAGAGGTGGAGGGGAGCATGGCAAGTGGGGGTGAGGTGGGGTGGCAATGTTTCTATTCTACTTGATGTATGTGTGGGGTTTTGTGTCAGCGTCGCTTGTGCAGGTTCTTTTTGCTATTCGCTTGTGTTCCTTTGGTGGTGAGAGAGGTTGGGGTTGGCCTAGGGTGTGTTTGTTTATTTGTGATTGGCTGTGGTGAACTTTGCATTCATGTGTGAGTGGGGTGGGTGGGTGTTTTTGAATCAGCTTAGCCAGATTGATTCAAATGCTGTTGGTGGATTCTTATCATTGTCTTGTTGGGCTGTGTTTGTGGTAAAGAGGAACTTGTTGTTGTTGTTAAGTCGTTTAGTTGTGTCCGACTCTTCGTGACCCCATGGACCAGAGCACGCCAGGCACTCCTGTCTTCCACTGCCTCCTGCAGTTTGGTCAAACTCATGCTGGTAGCTTCACGAACACTGTCCAACCATCTCGTCCTCTGTTGTCCCCTTCTCCTTGTGCCCTCAATCTTTCCCAACATCAGGGTCTTTTCCAGGGAGTCTTCTCTTCTCACGAGGTGGCCAAAGTACTGGAGCCTCAGCTTCAGGATCTGCCTTCCAGTGAGCACTCAGGGCTTCCTTCAGAATGGATAGGTTTGATCTTCTTGCAGTCCATGGGACTCTCAAGAGTCTCCTCCAGCACCAAAGAGGAACTATTGCCACATAAATGCAGGTGTACCTTTTGGGTCTTTAAGAGAAATGGCAGTCCTAATTCCTAGAGGAATGTCCCTTTGGAGTATGTATTCAATATACTGTGTCTTGGTCACCATAAAGACTCTCCTCCCTGAAAGAGAGGGGAGTGGTTGTGGGCGGGAGCCCGAGCACCGCCCAGCAGGGGGCGTTGCCCCCTGCCTCCAGCTCTCCTGGCTGGCACTCACGCCCCCCCGATGGCCACCCAACCAGGTGCCGTGGAGGGGGCGTGTTCAGCAGCCTTTTGCTGCAGTGCCAGCCTCTCCCTGGCCTCATTCCTCATCAGCGTCCCATCGCAAGTCACCCACCCTCCACTCCCTTTTAGTTAGGGCTTAGGTCATTGGCCTTGCTATGGACCTTAGGTTGGTCGCCCTGGTTGCCCGGGGGGCCTGGTAGGAGTTTTTCCATTTGGCATTAGGCTTTTTGGTTTTTTCGCCTACCTCGTAGCAATCGTCACAACTTTTGTGGTATTGGTGGGTAGGTTAGGCATTGGAATAATGTGTTGTGTGTCGAAGTGCTAGGTGTGGCCATCGCCTATGCCTTCAATTTTTAGGGGTATTCCGTTAAAGGAATCTGGCGGTCGTGTATTCTGTCCGATGCCTGCTTGGCGGGAGGCCATGGCACGACCCTCGGTGACAGCAGGGGTGAGCCTATAGTTGGATTAGCATCAACAGGCTCCACCTACTGGTGAATAAACCCACTTGTTTCGATCCAATGCCTAAGCCAATACCTTTTCATTGCTGTAATCAATAAAGTTGTGGCCTTTTCTAGCCCATCAACCTTATATCACTTGTCCTTGTGTCTTCATTTCACTCGCGGGGGTCGGGTCCTCGAACCACAATCAGCTCCACCCCAATTCAGAATTGAAATATACTCAGAGTCGCAAAGTGATTTCATGCTCTTTATTCAGCTCATAGTGGTGAGGAGGAATGAATGAATGTCCCCTCAAAGTATCTGCTTTATATACATTATTTACACAATGGGCTGCACATGATTGGCTAATTCCGGAATTCTACTGTAAGCCAATCAGCTTGTGGATTCACTTCAATCTGGAGCATGATTGGGTGGTTCCTTCCAACCAATCATACTGCTGCATTGTTCTAGGACCAATCAGACTGCTGCATTCTGAATCCTATTGTTCTAGGACTAATCAGACTGCTGCCTTTTGGATCCTATTGTTCTAGGACCAATCAGACTGCTGCAGTTTGGAGCCTATTCAACTCAGTACATAACACCCCTCCCCTCTAAGTTCCCGTCCTGCCCGGGAGGTCGCATTCATAGTCCTCGAGGTACGCTGGCGGCCTACGTGTGCGTTGCGGCCTGGGGTGTTCCCTGGTCCGGGGTTCAGGTTCTGGCTCGTGTTCCAAGGATGCTGGCTGTGATGGGGCTGTCTGGTCTGGCGCAACCGGCTCGCTCAGTCGTGGTTCTGGTTCCGGTGTCCTTTCGGCCTCGCAGGTCCTCTCTGTATTTACTGATTCTGCCTCTCCTGCTGGCCCCTCGTGCTCTATGGGCCTCACTGCCCCTCTGTTCCCTTGGGACTCCTCTGACCTTTCCTCCTCCTGGTTTTCTCCCGGGAATCGTCGCCGTATCTGGTCGCAGTGGCGGCGCCAGCATTGCCCCCCATCTGTTAGCACCTCGTACGACACGGGGCCAGTGACCCTGGTGACTGTGGCGGGTACCCATGCTGGGCCTGCCCCAAAATTCTTTGCGTACACTGGGTCCTGGGCCTCGAAGGTCCGGGGGTTCCTGCCTTCCCCCACCACTACCTCATCCTGAGCTCTATCGGGGTGAAGGCGGTCCAATCTGATTGCAAGGCGCCGACCCATTAGTAGTTCAGCGGGGCTCCGGCCAGTTGTTGAGCTGGGGGTGCTGTGCTGTGCTAGAAGGAATGTGGCAAGGCGGTACTCCCAATCCCCTTGCGTCATGCGGCGAAGGGTGTCCTTGGTGGTCCGCACCATGCGTTCTGCTTGGCCATTGGTGGCAGGATGGAATGGCGCCGAACAGATGTGGCGGATGGCGTTTTGCGCTGTGAAGGTTTGGAATTCTCCTGACGTAAATGCAGTCCCGTTGTCTGAGACGAGAGTGTCAGGGAGCCCGTGGGTTGCAAACAGCCTGCGTAGTACCCGGATGGCTGCGGACGTAGAAGTGGACGGTACCAGTGCGACTTCCAGCCATTTGGTGTAGGAGTCCACCACTATGAAGAATGTTTTCCCCTGAAAGGGGCCAGCGAAGTCCACATGCAGGCGTGACCATGGTGCTCGGGCGGACTCCCAGGACTGGACTGGGGCCCTTGGGGGATCTGGGCGGGATTCTTGGCAGGCCTGGCAGTGTTTGACCCAGGCCTCTATCTCTCCGTCGATCCCCGGCCACCACACATAACTCCTGGCAAGGGCCTTCATTCTTACTACCCCTGGGTGTGTCTCGTGTAGGGCTGTGAGGACCCTTTTGCGGAGGGGCTGGGGAACAACGACCCTGCTTCCCCATAACAGGCACCCCTTGTGGGCCGACAGTTCATGTTTGCGGGTTGTGTAGCCGGCGAATTCTGGCCCGGGGCTGCTGCTGGGCCATCCCCTCCACACCCAGTCCAGGACCCGGGAGATGACCCTATCTTTCTTGGAATGGTGTGCAACTTCTTGTGCCTGAATGGGGCGGTCGGGAAGCAGCTCCAGGCTCATAACCTCTTGTGCAGGTGCTGGGTCGGGGCCTGTTTCCGGTAGTGGTAGCCTGCTGAGGGCATCCGCATGGCCCATCGCCTTCCCCGGACGGTGAATCAGTGCATACTGGTAGCTGGCAAGGAAAATTGACCACCTGAGGACGCGAGGAGACAGCACTTGGGGGGTCTGCTTTTCAGGGGCAAATAAGCCAAGCAACGGCTTGTGGTCAGTCACCACGGTGAAGGGCCGCCCGTACAAGAAATCATGGAATTTTTTTACTCCCTTCACGATTGCCAGACCCTCCTTGTCGATTTGCGAGTAGTTCCGCTCGGTTGCGTTGAGTGTCTGGGAAAAGTATGCCACCGGTACCTCTCTTCCATCCGGGAGTTGGTGTCCCAGGACAGCGCCAATTCCATAGGGCGAGGCATCGCATGCTAGCACCACCGGCAGCCTCTCGTCGAAGTGTGCCAAGACCGAGTTTGAGACAAGCAAGTCCTTGACTGCCTGGAATGCGGCCTCCTGGCGCTGGCCCCACACCCAAGGGGCCCGCTTGTCCAGGAGTCTGTGTAGGGGCTCTGCTACCGCCGCCTTGTGGGGAAGGAAGGAATGGTAAAAGTTCAATAGTCCCAAGAAGGCCTGAAGTTCAGTCTTGTTCTTGGGCGCTGGGGCATCACAAATGGCCCGTACCTTGTCCCCAGTCGGGTGGACCCCTTCTGCGTCCACCATAAATCCCAGAAAGTCCACCTGAGGCACTCCTAGTAGACATTTTTCCCGCTTCACCTTGAGACCCGCCGTCTGGAAACGGTGCAGAACGGTGCGGAGGCGGTCCTCAAACTCCTCTGGTGTGGGCCCGGCAATCAACACATCATCGAAGAAGGGGGTGACGCCAGGAATCCCTTTAAGTAGAGAGTCCATTAGATTCTGGAATATGCCTGGTGCCACGCTGACACCGAATTGCAGCCGCTTTACCCTGAATGCTCCTCTGTGCGTCACAATCGTCTGTGCCTCTGCTGTGGCCTCATCTACTGGCAGCTGTTGATATGCTTGGGCCAAGTCCAGCTTGCCAAAAATTTTCGACCCAGCCAGGGTGGCAAGAACATGGCTGACCACTGGCACTGGGTATGCATGGGCCGTGAGGGCCTTGTTTATGGTACATTTGTAGTCTGCGCAGATGCGGACTGAACCATTAGGCTTGACGGGCGTGACGATTGGGGTTTCCCAGGGGGCATTAGGCACCGGCTCCAGCACTCCTTGCTCCACGAGCCGGTCCAATTCCTCGTCTATACGGGGTTTCAGGGTGAACGGGACCCGGCGGGCCTTGAGCCTGACCAGTCGTACTGCGGGGTCAAGCTGTAGAGCAATGGGGGGGCCCGTATACTGTCCCAATTTCCCATCGAAAACCCCCGGAAATTCCTTGCATATGGCGTCCACGTCCACTTGTAAGCTAGTGTGGTTCACCCCGGTGACGGCTAGCCCCAGTGGTCCAAACCATGCCAATCCCAGTAAGCTAATGTAGGGGCCCTTGACCACAAGCAAGTCCAGTTGCCGCGTCCGCCCTCGGTATTGCACCCTGAAGGTCCCCACCCCCATTGTGGGGACCTTACGTTTTTGGAAGTCCCGGAGGGTGAATGGGGCCGGCCTGAGTTTGGGACCCCCAGTAGGACACAGTTTCCTTAAGGTCCTTGCCGAGATTATGGATAGAGTTGAACCCGTGTCAAGCTCCATGCGGCATGGGGCCCCCTCTATCTGTACGTCAACATAAATTTTCTCTACGTTGGGGTGGGGCAACTGGTATACCTGGAAGTCCGTGAGCTCTGTCGAGTTGCCTTGGTGCGTTGGGCCCCGGGACCTGGGGCTCTTGGATTGGTCATCTGATGCCTGGCGTCGGGTGGGCCGAGCCCGACACACCCGGGCGATGTGTCCCAATTTTCTGCACTGCCTGCACTCTGCGTTGCGGAAACGGCAGGTCCTCCTCTCGTGACTTTCTCCACAGCTTGCGCAGCTCCCTCCTTCTCGTCGAGGCAGCTGTGGTATGTGGGCTGCTTGAGTGCGCTGCTGTAGTCGGTGCACCTCCTCCCTGTCGGATCCTGAGTCGTCGGTGAGGTCTTCGTGGTGGACCCTCGGTTGGGACAGCTGGCTCGGCCGTGCCTCTTGCGTCGACCTCTCGGCAGCTTCCGTTGCCAGGGCCTCCTCCAGAGCGACCTGGAACGTTAGGTCCTTCTTAGCGTAGAGGCGTCGTTGCAGCTTCTCATCCTTCAGGCCACCGACGAGGCGGTCACGAAGCATGTTCTCCAGCTCTGAGAAGTTGCAGAACCGGGCGGCTTGGCGGAGAGAGGTCACAAACCCAGTTATGGTTTCCCCAGGGGCTTGCCGCTTTGCGTAGAAGGCATTTCGACGAGCCACCACTGAGGGCTGTGGCGAAAAGTGCCCCTTCAGCTGTTCCATTATTGTTTTGTATGGAACAGTAGCGACGTCTTCAGGCGCAAGGAGGGCCCGGGCGATTTCAAACGTCTCCTCTCCGCAGACGCTGAAGAATATCGCCCTCTTCTTGGCGTCTTCTTCGTCGGTGACCCCTTTGGCTTCTAGGAGGAAGGTGAAACGGGAGGCGTACGCTTCCCAGTCTCCCGATGCTGGGTTGAACGGCGAGAAGCTGTTGTCGGTTGCCATTCTGAGTTCCTTGTGTCCCGGAGCTGAAGCCTGGATACACGGTGCGAGGCAGCGGTGCGGCAGGTGGCGGTGCTGCGGTGCTGTGTGTGGCAGTCAGCTCAGCGGGATCCCACCTTCGTCGCCAGTGAAATATACTCAGAGTCGCAAAGTGATTTCATGCTCTTTATTCAGCTCATAGTGGTGAGGAGGAATGAATGAATGTCCCCTCAAAGTATCTGCTTTATATACATTATTTACACAATGGGCTGCACATGATTGGCTAATTCCGGAATTCTACTGTAAGCCAATCAGCTTGTGGATTCACTTCAATCTGGAGCATGATTGGGTGGTTCCTTCCAACCAATCATACTGCTGCATTGTTCTAGGACCAATCAGACTGCTGCATTCTGAATCCTATTGTTCTAGGACTAATCAGACTGCTGCCTTTTGGATCCTATTGTTCTAGGACCAATCAGACTGCTGCAGTTTGGAGCCTATTCAACTCAGTACATAACAAGAATCATCGGCTGCTCCCAGTCTATTCACTGGATCCCTTTAATTCCTTCATGATATTTCAGTCTGCTCTGCTTATCTAAGTCAAGCTCACTGTATACTGTCACTTTCAGTGTATATTATCACTGCATAATATTACTATAAGGGAAATCAGCACAGTCATATTCAATGGAACGTTATTTGTAGGCACAGCCCCATTAGCATCAAGTTTCCATCTACTCTCTTGATTAGCCACTGAATTTTCATTTTAATGTTTTGCCACAGAAAGCTTATTGTATGAACAATGAGATGAGTAATGAACATCCAGCATTTCCAGCCAGACAGTTGCAGAATCAATATCGTTTATCTGATTCTGATTGCCGTGTTTTCTCTGCAGACGTTTAGAACTCAGTCTTCAAACCAATCTTGAAATGCCAAGCTTCTGTTAATTAGAAACAATTTATCTTAATTAGCACAGGGAATGGTTCTAACTAGAAATAAATTATTTCGGCACACATAAAAAGCAATTTTTGTTGAATGCGAATGTTGATTTAAAACACCAAATGGGAACTTCAAAGGTTAGGGAGATGAACCTCTTCCACATAGGTCATCTCAAGCAATCCAGGTGTTGCAGGTGATTCAGCTGAACTTTTTAATACACTATATTCTCTCTCAATCATGACTGTGCTTCCCTTGCAGAAAGTACCTGAGCATGTCTCACTGCTCATTAACTTTTAATAAACAAAAGCCAAAGTCCTAAATGCCCTTTCTTGATGGGTTTTCCGCCTACTTGTAAAATGCATTGGATTGCTTTGTCTGCATTCAGAATCGA
Source organism: Podarcis raffonei (assembly GCF_027172205.1). Lineage (NCBI taxonomy): Eukaryota > Metazoa > Chordata > Lepidosauria > Squamata > Lacertidae > Podarcis > Podarcis raffonei. The sequence goes on along the minus strand of NC_070610.1, from coordinate 28,565,406 downwards.
CAAGCAGTCCCTGAAATCTATGAACTATATACAGCTTTTAACATTTCACAAGGGACAATTGGCATAGCTGTGCTATGAACTTCTATGACTTTTGTTCCTGTTAACTGCCAAGGCATTGCCTCCATTGATAATGCTGGTGATATACCAAGGATTCTATATTAAAGATAACTGGTCCAGCTGCAGAATTACAATTAAAAAGTCTGGGGAGGGGGTCGTAGTATTAAATAGTTGTGCATCTGCTTATGTTCAACAAGTCATGAAAAGCTGGGGGTCTGGCCTCTTTGTTTTGGTGATATACATTTTGAGCATGGATGGTACCAAGACTTGATATACTTGAGATTTTATCCACACAGCAGTTGCTCATGTCCTGACCTTGATGCCGTTGTGCTAGTATTCACTGCATAACTTTCATTTTGTGCTAAAGCTGCAGCCAGATAGATAGATGATAGATAATCCAGACTAATCCAGAATGCAGCAGCTAGACTGGTGACTGGGAGCGGCCACCAAGACCACATAACACCAGTCCTGAAAGACCTACATTGGCTCCCAGTACATTTCCAGGCACAATTCAAAGTGTTGGTGCTGACCTTTAAAGCCCTAAATGGCCTCGGCCCAATTTTACCTTATTTTAATTGGTTTCTTCTTTTTTAAATTAATTGAAAATAAGATTGTTAAAAATAAATGGAGGAAATGGAAAAAAGGAAGTAAAGTAAAAAAAATGGTATGTTAGAATAAATGTATAAGTTAAGGTAAAGAAATAAGTTAAGGACTTGCTGAACTGACAACTTAAATTGGAATACAAGAAGGGGAGGTGTGAGGAAGTCTGAGAAATAAGGTTAAGAACGATAACTTTATGTGTTTTTTCTATTTTTCTTTTGTTGTTTAATTTTGTTATGTATTTTTGTATTTTTCTTTTGTTCTGTTTATTTTTTGTTCTTGTTTGTTTTTTGAAAATGCTAATAAATATTATTTTAAAAAAAAATGGCCTCGGCCCAGTATACCTGAAGGAGCGTCTCCACCCCCATCGTTCTACCCAGACACTGAGGTCCAGTGCCAAGGGCCTCCTGGCGGTTTCCTCAATGCAAGAAGTGAAGTTACAGGAAACCAGGCAGAGGGCCTTCTCGGTAGTGGTGCGCTCCCTGTGGAACACCCTTCCGTCAGATGTCAAAGAAATAAACAAATATCAGATTTTTAGAAGACATCTGAAGGCAGCCCTGTATAGGGAAGCTTTTAATATTTGAGGAATCATTGTATTTTAATATTTTGCTGGAAGGCACCCAGAGCGGCTGGGGAAACCCAGCGAAGTGGGTGGGGTATAAATAATAAATTATTATGATAGAGATGATAGATAGATAGATAGATAGATAGATAGATGATAGATAGATAGATAGATAGATGATAGATAGATAGATAGATAGATAGATAGATGATAGATAGATAGATGATAGGTAGATGATGTATTGTTCTGGTGTATATTATTTTAAATGTTTTTAATATTGTTTCATATTGTTGTAATCAACACTGGGACTTTATGATAAAGGGTAGATAACTTATCCAACAGATAGGTGGATAAATAGATCACATTACCTATTCACAATGTGAGATGTCTACTGTGCTAACAGTTTTCCTTGTTAAGGGACTCAGCCAGCTTTGGTTTTATACACAAGACTGAACGTGATATTTGCCAGAAAGGAAGTAAGAGGCCTTACTACGCAAACTTCACAGCCTATTCTGCTCCTGCATATGCAATCATTCACTCATATAGATGGGTAAAATACTTAAGCAAGCTGAAGCTACCTGAGCATACGAACAATGAACTTCATATGCACATCACATTTGAAATAAGACGCTTGAAGACACACTCGAAGTCAACTGATGTCTCCGTGTATTTTGCAAGCATTGCAATCTTACTTGATCTTCAAGTTAGCATTCTATTTGCATAAAATCATTTGCAATCTGTGCAAGGGTGCTTTACATGAATACTGTTTTCAGGTCACTTGACTAATAATAATAATAATAATAATAATAATAATAATAATAATAATAATTCTTTGTTCCCTTACTTGCATTCCTCCATCCTTGACTAAATAATAATAATAATTCTTTGTTCCCTTACTTGTATTCCTCCATCTGTTAAAACACTAAACATGCCTCAGTTAGTTTGGAAAGCAGCATAATGGTTCAGTTCATCCCTCACTGGAATATCTCTGGAATTTCTGAATTCATTTGTTCTGTTTCACATACCTTATCTGTAAAGGGTATGTGGAGAGAGGGGTACACAGCTTGAACTATTTCCCCTCAAGTGTTAATTGCAATGTTTTGAAATCTTTTTCCTGTGGATTTGTAGCAGTTCCAACCAACGTTTTGCTTAGAACTCAGGTGTACATTTCTCTCCTCACAAGACAGGTTGCTCAGGCAACAATGAAAGAGTCTGGTAAGTAAAACTTGTATTAAGTTGCATTCATTTGAAGACCATTTGTTAAAAATTATGGAAAATAGATAAAAATTATTTGGCAAAAAAGAAAAAGCCTGGTAACCTTTATTCCAAATCAGACCCGAGGGCCATATCTTTGTTTATGGAAATTGTATGGTTGGTTGTGAAGTGAGACTCTCTCCTCTACCTATCTCCTGCTTGCTTCCCTCTTTGCTTAGCCTGCTCAAGGCCTTTTGAACCTAGCCCTCCCAAGTCCACAGAAATAGAGAAATGGAGGGCCACCTCCTACCATCTTTAAAACCAGGCTGTGGAATCCACACATGGGCCCACATCTGACTTGTCCCATCCTCTTATGAGGCATCTTGCAAGGCACCCTGTGAAGATAGTGATGTCCCCATCAGCAAGGCAACAGAGTGTGTGGTCTCCTTGCTGTCCTAGTCACATGGACTCACCTGATCACAGACATGGCTTGGAATCTGGTCTGCTTTTCCTTATTTCCATGGCAGTGTGGAGTGTTGGACTCAGCCAATGAGAGCAGTGCAGGAAAGCTGGATAATAGTATTTAAAAGATCATATGGGATTGATGTAGAGCACAGGCTGTAGTTTGTCCAGCCCATCACTGGTTTAAATACTTGTTTTATTTATTCATCAGCACCAGCATCAGTATCTTGTTTCAGCCATTTTAATAAAATCATATTTTGCTCTCAATACTTTCTCTGCATTTTCCTGAGTCCATGAAGAATTGTACAGAGATGACAATGTTTGGGCTCATGCAGAGCTTCTGAATTGTTTTGTATTGGATTGGATGGAGGTAAAGGGTAGACTAGTTAACAACAACAACAACAACAACAACAGCCTTTTTGCATCCTTCAGGATCTGTGTCTTGGGATTAAATTGAAATGTAAGTAAATATGGCTTACTACATTAATTAGAGATACACCAAAAGGTTTTGGGAGTGTTTCCTACAGAACAATTAAGTACCGGTAATTAACCACTGGCAATTAGTGGTAATCCTTTATGCTACAGGTAATGATTTTAATTCAACCAGACTGCACAGACAACTAAGGGAGCAGGAAATATTTTCACTTATACAACTAGGAACTTGCAGATCACATGCATTCAGTCAAAATATACTAAAAGCAATGTTTACACTTTCTGCAGAATCCAATTTGGTATAATAATTGCACTAGAACTGTATATCGGAGGACACTAAATGCACACTAAGAGAAGCACAGTGATGCTGTGAAGACAAACAGACAATCCAAGTAATGTTAAACACATTGATGGGAGAGTTATGTGAGACTGCATCTCATTGCATGGAAGCAGTGGCAAATCGCAACATCTGGTAAGTGTGCAACACAGCAAAATATATGAGTGTGCTAATTGCCTGTAAAAATCTGCAAGCATGTTTTTTTATTATTTTATTTATAAAAATATGTATATGCCACCAAGTTATATTAAGGTGCTGTACAACAACATATATAAGTGCAATAAAACACATAAAACCATAAAAAATCATCATTAAAATGCATGGCCAATTAAGTGCATTTAAATAGGTGTGTAGGACTACCAACATAAAAAGGTCCTGAAAATAAGTAGCAGGATGCCTGCTAAATTTCTGCTGGAAGATTATTCCATGGCATGGAACTTGTGAAAAGAAATACTGGGCATTTTGATGAAGTCTGATAGGTTTCTGTAATGCAGGGGACAATTAACAGTGCTCCTGCAAATGATCTCAGCAATTGGGCAGCGATAGGAGGAGTCAAGCATATATTTTTTTTTAAAAAAATGGAGCCAAGTTGCTCAGGGCTTTGTATATTAACACAAGAGCCTTTAACCTGGTCTGGTAGCATAGGGACAGCCACTGCAGATGTTTTAACACAAGTATTAACATGCTGCTGGCCATTGGTCCCAATCAATCTAGCCACTGCATTCAGCACTGGGTGGAACATCAGGACCAAGGACAGACCCACTAAAACACATTGGAGTAATTCAGTCTTTAGGCTACCAATGCACTGACTGCATGTTGCATATGCATTCAACTGAAGTGGCTGTGTAACATTTGAATCCACCAATTACAAACACACACACACACCCCTTGTGCACATATGGGATGGTTTCACTCTGCAAATCCATATATCATTCTTTAATTATTTGCATATAGAGGGGCTCCTAAATGAGCTCCCTTCTCTTACCACCCACTGTGCATAGTGGAATACTTTGGAGTATTGTGGGTGGCTGGAGGGGTAGATACTGTGTTCTGAACACAGAGAATCAGGTCTCAGACTGGGGCCTCTGTGCAATAAAATCATAGTCTGATGTTTTCATTCTAGCAAAATTTAAGATGAATCCTTATCCCTTATTCTTAACCCACGTGACGATATGAATGTTTCATGGAGCTATTCCCTCTGCTTAAATACAACTCCTAGCTCTGCTTTTTGCAGACAACGGATCAAGATTTCAAGAAATAGCGGACCAACATCTCCCAGTGTGTTTCGACGATGGAATTTTTTAATGCTGTACTTGGCACCTCTCAGCAGGGTTAATGTAGTAGAGACAACTTCCCAGTATTGGACAGATCATGCTTCATCGCATCAAAATCTAACAAGGGTTACATTGCCAGATTTGTACTTTCAGTATTTAATCAGAGACAAAGGAGTTATTTCCAAGTTTTGCTTTGCCACAGAGAACACAAAAGCAGGGTTTTTCTTTTTCTTTTGTCTTTTTCTCTACTTCAAAGCTTTAGGAGAAGAAGATGGGAGCTGTACTTTAATGACCTTCTGGAAGGAATTCAGAATCTGAAGCAAGAAAACAAATTAGGTTCTGGCATATTAAAAAGTTGCAGAGGGTTAGAACCGAGGAGCAATGCCATCTAATCCTGTAGGCCAGCCTTTGCCAATCCTGTAGCCTGTTTTGGAACACAACTCCTAATAGTCCGACACAACACATCCTGGCTGGGACTGATGAGCTGTAGTCCAAGACATATGACTAAATTGGTGTAGGCATCTGTAAGCCAGAGATGTGACACATGCATAACCTCCAACATTCCTCAGATAGAAACAAGGACATTTCTCACTCCCCTCCAACTGGCGTTTGCCTTCCTAGGCATGTGACATCATACTGGGTTCATAAGGAAAGGGTTAACTCATTGTAAAATGACTAACCAATGGGAACCCAAGGGGAGGAGTTAGGAGTTAGAGTTAGGGTGGTTGAGAAGACAGTCTGGAGTTAGAAGAGACAGAGAAGATAAGTCTGTGGGTTGGGCTAGTCTGGTGTGAGAGAGGGAGAGAATTTGTTAAGAGGAATCAGTCAAACAGTTGAGATAATCAGTCAGAAGGTATTAGGAAGGTATAGGCCAGTAACGGAACTAAAGTTAAAATACTGACAGGAATATTATCTGAGGAACCATAAGCTTGTTAATGTTTGTAAAATAAACTTGTTTATTTGGTTCACTTTTAACAACTGTCTGGACTCAGTGTTTTACCCGAGGGTAACGGGTTGGTGGCAGCAGGGAAGCGAGCACAGTGGTGGCACAGGGATCAATAGACCGTTAAACGTCCGGGGACCCTGTGTGATCGCCACAGTCTCCCTCCACCAACAGAGCATTTACTATCAGAAGGAGGCCAAGTGCCACCACCACTGCTCCAGTGAGACACAGCATATATGCCCTTAACCTGAGAAAACCCTTTAGTCCTGATTTTATTTTAATCTGTGGGAGATTTACAAAAAGGACAGACCCATAAATAAATTTTAGAAAGGGGCAGGATTAGACATGGATGCACAAAAGACAAAAAGTCAAGACTCCTTGTCCTCTGCTCTGCTCCACTCCCCCTTTCTTCCTGCCCAGAGCAGCCCTGCCCTCTGCTTGCCCCTCAGAACTGGTGCAATATGTGGCTTGTTGTTGTTATTATTATTATTATTATTGAATAGGACATCCCCATTTTCATCAGATAAATGTTGGAGGGTATAAGATCATTCCCCTCCTCTAAAAACCCTGTCATCAGCAGCAATACTAAAACAGAGTAAAAATTAAGGAGCATTTAAAAGATGTCAGGTAGCCTGATAATAGTACTTTTTCTAGTACTAAAACTTCGATACCAAAGGAAGGCACCAAAACTTAAAAAAGAAGCCTTGTTCTTTGTTCCCCACAACCTTCCATTATCTGATTTTGTGGGAAGGGAAGGTAAGGGACGTGGGCGGTGCTGTGGTCTAAACCACAGAGCCTAGGGCTTGCTGATCAGCAGGTTGACAGTTCGAATCCCCGCAATGGGGTGAGCTCCCATTGATCGGTCCCTGCTCCTGCCCACCTAGCAGTTTGAAAGCACATCAAAGTGCAAGTAGATAAACAGGTACTGCTCCATCGGGAAGGTAAACGGCGTTTCCATGCACTGCTCTGGTTTGCCAGAAGCGGCTTAGTCATGCTGGCCACATGACCCGGAAGCTGTACGCAAGCTCCCTTGGCCAGTAAAGCAAGATGAGCACCGCAACCCCAGAGTTGTTCGCGACTGGACCTAACGGTCAGGGGTCCCTTTACCTTTAAGGTATGTAAGCATGTGTTGGGTAGTGCTGGGGAGTCACTTTGTCTTTGTCTTAATCCTTTAAGGAGAGCAAAAATGGCACTTTCCAGAACTTGCTACACTACAACTCCCATCATCCCTGATCCTGACCATTGGCCATGCTGACTTAGCATGGCATGAGTTGGAGTCCAAGAACATCAGACGGGCACCACTTTGGCTGTCCCTGTCTTAGAGTCCTAAAGGATAAAAAACATTGAATTTGGCCTCCAAACTAACCTTATTAACAACAAAGTAACTTAACTTCAGGTGGAAAGCTACTGCTTATCTGCAGCATGTTGCTACTCTATAAACCTTATTTCACTGAAGGAAAATGCCATGCTAGACTTTGAACTGCCTGGGAACTAATTAATTTTCAGTGTATTCAACTGCATTAAAAGTGAATGTGATTGCCATCTGAAAACAACTAAAGTGGAGCATTTTTAATTTAAAAATCCAGAAAGAAGTAGCTAAAGTTGAACTGCATTCGAGTGAGTATATGTCTTATTTATGTAGGTAATTTCCATTTCCATTAGCTGATAAATACGAAATAAAATGTGTAAAGACACAGAGAGAGTGAGCACTTCACTAGAGGTTAAAAAAGAGATGGCAGCAAAATTGAATTGGCAGTATCATCAGCCAGAACTTGAATAGAGGTGCTGCAAGCTAAAGGAACTATTTGTTAGGCTAGCCTCCAAACTATTTGAAAAAGTTACTTTGTGTTGATGTATGCAAAGTTTGTGGCAGATCCATTCCCTTTTCCTGGCCAGGATTTCAGAATACCCTAATCACAAACTATTTCTGTTAAGCCTAGTCTGAAGCCATAAACTAATTTCCAAAAGTCCCAATTTTCTGCACACAACAATGGGTTCTTTGAAATCTGTGCATAGGAGAAGCAAGACGAAATAGGCAATGGGGCATATCAGTGATTTCCCAACTTTTTACCACCAGGGAATGCTTTCTGCATGGTTTTGGGGTTTTTATTTGCCAAGGAATCCTTTGCATTGTTGAAGTCTATGATGCACAGTCAGTAATCAAAGAGTGTTGAACTTCATTCTTGCCATTTGTTCATCACATCACCTCACAGCAGGTCAGTGTTCTTAGATTAAGGGACACTTCATGGGTTTCACCCCAGCACACCCAGGTGTGCCACAAAGTGTACATTTGAAAAGAAGTCACAAGTCAACCTTGCCACATTCACAATGTACATCTTAGGTATACATTTAAGTTAGCCTTAAGGGTACACCTTTAAAATGTTGTAATGGGCTTACATTAAAGCTGCAGCACAACAGGTATCAATACAATTATCATCTAAAACTAAAACATTACGATACTTAAGAAGTAGCAGAGTGTCACATATAACAAAGCTGTTTGAAATTAAAAGGGTTCATTTGAAAGGCAATAGTATAGGAGCCATACAAATCTCCTTTGGGAGGAAATACCATGACCACGGGGACACTACTAAAAAGGCCCTACCTCTCACCTAATAGATATTAATATTAGCATTTATAATGCCACAATTTAAAATGTCTGTCCTTGTCTCTCTTATTCAAAATATCACAGGAGCACGGTTTTAAAGTTATGAGCACAAGAAAACTTCAAACCTTTGCCTAAGAGTGATGGCAGAGCTGAGTTATGTTAATAGAAATGGCTTCTGTTCCGCTGTAACACTATAATTAATAACCTCACCATTAGCAAGTGGTCTTTTCAAATAGGACGGATAACATAATATCCAGTTTCCTATTTTTAACTTTTCCTTTCATCTGTCTTTAGCTGCGCTATCTGCATAACTTGATGTCCCATTATTCAGAAGTTGTGCAATTGCTCAGTGACCTCATTAACATCCTTATCTTTTTGCTGGTACATTGTATGTTTGAGGCCTGCCTGGTTATTATCTTTGTCACCCCAGAGCTTAAGGCATTGCTATCTTTGCCACACATGTCTCGGGCACAGCCGCTATCTGCAGTCTGCATGCGCTAGCTATCTGACATTCGCTACATGTGCAAGGCTCCAATGGAATGAGGATGGACCGAAAGGAAAAGCAATCCATTCTCTTGATGCCATGCATGTCCTCGCTTAAACTTTTGAGAAGGGCATGGAAATGTTAATGGGGCAGGGAGTATTTTAACCTTGTCGTCATTTTATTCTTTTTTTTAGAAATGGAGAAGGCCAGAGGAACAAAAAGGTTATGACTTTTCCATCTCTCATCATTGCAGCTGAAAAATAAGAGGCTTGTTGAATTTTCATTTCCTGATTCGACGTCGAACTTTCAACAAAAGTAAATTGCCATATTAGGTTGCATTTATGAGACTTTTCTTATTTTTCTTTCCTGCATGCAAAAATTATGGGACTGCCTCTGTAAGGAAGATAAATAGTGAGGATCGCAAATAATAGTTTAGGTAATGAGAGGGACAAATGGGTTTAATTAGAGTAGCTGGTATAACACACACTAATGGGAAAAATGACAGTGTGTTCACAACTGCTAAGCATGCTCAAATGCTTTGAACACAGAGCTATCTGAGCATCTTCACTAGCCCCCATTGATGCATATGCAGGATGTACACATTCTCTATTGGATGTTGGGCAAATGTGATACCTTAGCAACAGAACATGCCAGGACTGTGCACAAAAAATAATTAGTAACCACACTAGTATTATAGCTTGAAATGAGCATCCAAAAAGCCCTTTCTCCTTTGGGCATGAAAGCAACCCCAGCTATTAAACCCTCTAGGGCGAACGGCACAAGGGCTTTGAATTCACAGTCTTGTCTTTAGGCCATAACTGAGGTAAACACTGAAAACATTCTCTTTTCCCCTAACCGAAATTCAGTTTGCCTCACTATTAATCTACCAAATGTTCAGCCATTCACTACATCTGTGGGGCAAAATGAAACAAGGATCACAGAGCTTATTAGCTTGATATAATTATGTTTTGATACATCATATCCATTCAACAGTTTCTCAGACAAATGGGAGGCAGGACTAATTGAGCTGTCTGCCATCTTTGAAGTTCACACTCTGTAAAATAGGCTTCCTACTATCTCAAAATAGAAACAAGCCATACAGATCACAAAAAAGTGGCTACTCATCATTGGATAACTACTGGAATTAGTCCCATTGAACAGATCTAGAGTAACTGGTTAAATTTTTGTGTTACATTACAAAAAAAGAAAAATCAAATATTACAGACAAATCAGCTAAAGCAAATGCAAACAATGTAAAAGCACTTCTCAATTAAAACATTCCTTAATCTTGTTATAATTTCTTAGTGCCTCTGGCTACAATCCTGTTGATGGTTAAATCACACTAATCCTGCTGACTTCTATGAGATATAAGCAGCCTAATGGTGCAGCCTCTGGAATTGGATGCATTTTGCTAATACAGCTCCTCTCCAGGAATATAAATGACTTGTGGGCACAGTTGCAATTTGTTTAACAAGTTGGCAACTTTGCATGTCAGTCTTGTAAGTCCCTTTATAATGCGCCACACTTGCATGACTGCTTAATACTGCTGAACTAAGACGGCCTTGCCTTTCTAGATGATGCCAGGTGTACCTTGCACCATTAGAGATGGGCTGTGAAGCAATTGCCATTAATGCACAAGGAAAGGAAGCAAAGCTGAAAAGCTATCATAGACAAATTATTCTCCATGTGCTCATCATTCTTTATTTAATAACTCATTTAATGCCAACATCTGGGGAACAGGCAAACCACCTGAGTCTCTTCCAGCAAAAAGTGCTACTGTTTATAATTAAACTTACCTTTGGGTTTTCATTAGAAAGTTAACTCTGTGATCCTTGCATGCTGCGTTGCAAACAGAAATGGGGGTTAATTTCAATTCAGTTCATGTTTAAAGGCAAACCTATCTAATTTTCCCTTTCCAAAACAATGCACAAAAAATGCACTTTTCTGACATTTGCAGTACAATTCTCCAGTCAAGTAATGTGTACCAAAATGCATGTACTAGGTGTGGGGTGTATAAATATGCATACAGAAATGTGTATATTATGAGACATTTGCACTAAAATGCTGATGAATTTTAATGAGGATTTTTTAAAACAATAGTGTGCAAATTGATGTGAAAATGTGGAGAACAGAAATTAAGATTGGAAAATGAGAAACTGAGCTGACCTAAAATTGATATTTGCCCATCCATAGTTGCAAGGCTTAAATTTAGTCCCTAAATTAACATTATTAATGCCAGATAACAATCTAATAAAATTAGATAGAAAAACCAGCAAACCAATGAATTTAGTTCAAGTGGTCCCCCAGCCCTTCTTCTGCAATGTGAGAACAACATCCATGGAATAACAGAATCCCAAAGCCTTCTGCCTATATTAGGCTTACTAATTTATCCAAAATCTTTATGCACCCTTGAAAAACAAGGTTTTCTGGACAGCTTAAAATCAGAATAAAACAAAACAAAAAAGTGGAGTATAAAACAAAATTATCAGCAATACCAAGGAATAAACCAAGCAGGTAATGGGTTCAAAAACTGTGAGTTTAAAAGGCCTGGGATAATAATAAGTCTTCACATGGCAGTGACAAGACTGCACAGGTGCCCAGTGACCCTCTCTGGGGAAGACATTCCATGGCTGGTGATCTCAAGTGCATTTGAAGGTGATCTTTAATATATTTACGGTGGACCAATTCACTTAAAAAAAAAATATCCAACATGGTGTTTTCTTGTATACTGAGCCCCAGTGCACATAACTGTTGGGCATGTGATTATAAACCAGCACTGTGGAAAGGACCATATGATTTGCATATGGGGCAGGAGAGATGGTTTCCATATGTCAAATACTAGGTCTGTTTGATTGCATCTTGGACCAAAGGCAATAGGGAAGACCTCTTCAGAGAGGCTTTGCCAATTAGGGTGTATTCACTTATGTGGAGCATGTGTGCTCTACCTTCTCAGATGCTCAGTGAAGCCATCAGAAAGAGCAAAAGAGAAATTAGCCATCACAACAAATCACTCTGCAGTAAAAGTAACAATAAAGACACTGGGAACAAAAATTCACAAATGCCTGCAAGCTGCAGCACTAGATCACCTAAAGGACCACATAGCAGGAACATGGCCAGCTCAGCCTCTGAAGCTTGCCTAAAAATATATGACTGGCAAAGCTTCCTAAATCTTCACAGGAAAGCACACTGGCAAACTTCCTGCAACATTTCTTTCCAAAGCCTCAGAGCTCTTAGAGAATAGGGGCTGCTTTTCTCCATCACCTAATCTTTTTTGGATATTTATTAGTATTTTATTGCTTAGTGGTATCAAAAATACATAGAAAATTGACGTGCTGACAGTTTTCAAAGACACAGAAACAATATAAAACACGGGACTCTGTTAAATGACTTGAATTAAATTTACATGAAAAATGGATGCAATTTCCCATAATGCTCCAATAATGAAAGGTATAAAAAAGGCCTTCCACGAATGAAAAACTCTTTCCGTGAGGAAGGACACCAAATTAGACCCAATCCAATGTTTATTTACCATTTGCCCCAAAAGACTGAAGACTTCCTTTTCGATTTTGTGTGTCTAATACTCCCAGCAAACCCTTGAAATAGAAATGGCAATTTGGATATTACACATATCGTAATTAAGGCAAACATGATTACGTTGTATCACTACTATAACCCCAGATCTTGCTGAACTATGTTGATAACTACCGCAGAATTAATATTGCAGTTGTTTTGATCAAGATTAGAAGTGAACAGAATAGTTGTACTCTGTGCTTTTTTTCTGGAGGTACTCCCTGTTACCCAGTACTGACACTCCCCCCCCTCCAAACTTGGGTTTCTAAAGTGAGTATGTGAGGTGGATGTATCTTCTCTCCTGTGCCCATAGTGGTGGCCCCTCAACACTGCCAGCCCTGGTGGAAGCACTTCCTCCTTGTCCTTCTCCTGTGGTGGCGCAACTGCAGGAAGCTGCCCTCACCACTGCCATTCAGTCAGCTCCGAGGCTGGCTTGGTGAGCAGCAGGAGGCTGGGTCCATAGTAGCAGCATTGGCAGCCAGGACCAGGCATAAAATGCCTTCATTGTGTATCATTCTTCATCATCCTGGACACATACAGAATCCCCCCCCCCCCCAGATGTTGATGGTTGCACAATCCAGTAGATATAATGCTGGGGTGTGCAGAAACCTGTTGGCTGGGAGTAGCTGGGAGTGGCCACCGAGACCATATAACACTGGTCCTGCCTGAAAGACCTACATTGGCTCCCAGTACATTTCTGGGCACAATTCAAAGTCTTGGTGCTGACCTTTAAAGCCCTAAATGGCCTCAGCCCAGTATACCTGAAGGAGCGTCTCCACCCCCATTGTTCAGCCTGGACACTGAGGTCCAGCGCTGAGGGCCTTTTGGCAGTTCCCTCACTGTGAGAAGTGAAGTTACAGGGAACCAGGCAGAGGGCCTTCACCCTAGTGGTGCCCGCCCTTTGGAATGCCCTGTTATCAGATGTCAAAGAAGAAGAAGAAGAGTTTGGATTTGATATCCCGCCTTTCACTCCCTTTAAGGAGTCTCAAAGCGGCTAACATTCTCCTTTCCCTTCCTCCCCCACAACAAACACTCTGTGAGGTGAGTGGGGCTGAGAGACTTCAAAGAAGTGTGACTAGCCCAAGGTCACCCAGCAGCTGCATGTGGAGGAGCGGAGACACGAACCCGGTTCCCCAGATTACGAGACTACCGCTCTTAACCACTACACCACACTGGCTCTCCAAAGAAATAAACAACTATCTGACGTGTAGAAGACATCTGAAGGCAGCCCTGTTTAGGGAAGTTTTTAATGTTTGATGTTTTTGATGTTTTATTGTGTTTTTAATATTCTGTTGGGAGCTGCCCAGAGTGGCTGGGGAAACCCAGCCAGATGGGTGGGATATTATTATTATTATTATTATTATTATTATTATTATTATTATTATTATTATTATTATGTATGGTGTAGAACAGGTGTGAGGATGTTTTGGTTCTTCAGATGTCACTGAACTACAGTTCTCAGCATCCCTGGTCATTGGCCATGATTGTTGGGGCTGATGATAGTAGTAATTCAGCAAAATCTGGAGCAGAGGTTGCTTGGTGATGAATCAGTGTGAAGTAAATGGAGAAGGACTTTCAGTAAAGGTGTTTTTTTTTTTGTAAGAAGCTAAACTCTCTCTTTTTTTGAAAAAGTTTTCCCGATCTAGTTGGTTGAAAACTGAATGCTGCACGGAACGGACCTTAGTTTGATCCAGCAAGACAATTCTTGTGTTATTAACCCTGATAGTTTATTACACTTCAGAAGTCAAGATCCATCAATATCTATGGATATAATAATCGGCTGCACCACTAAGTTATTGTTTCAGCCCAACGTGAAGAAGCAATTCTAATTTCCTATGGTGATGATGAATCAAAATGTTTGCTGCTGCTCTTAACACCTTTCACATTTCATTTCTGAGTCGGATGATACTCCTGGCATTTCGAAAACAACAATAATGACAATTTATGCTCTCAGAGAAGGGCAAGATGGCCGTCTTTCTTCTATATATTGCTACTGGAGCCTTCTGAGGCATTTCGGCTTCTGTTATACATTTCAAAGGAAAGTTGATAGGATGTTTTCTCTACTTCTAGCCTAGGCTATAAAGCGTGGCCAAGGTGTGCATCCAAATAATAACCAGTCAACAAGACTCCACAGAATTTAAATGCTACAAGGTACTTGAGACAATTTCTGATGAATGAGGAACAAAAAACTCCAGTATAGAGATCTTTTAGTTAACCCTATCATAAGCAGTAATGTGACTTCATAGCTGATAAGGTCATTTACTCATCGTTTGTTTCCTTGGCATTTGGCAAAGCCCTGTGTGCCATCTCTTCTAGAGGGGTGTGAGAAAAGACACAGTTCAAAGGGTAATATGACAGAAGTCATGTACAGAATAGTGGAGCTGTGTTCTCAGAGTTGCTCCATATTACCAATTACTAGTAGTTTTAGGGGGCGGGGGGGTTGAACATTCAGATATTCTCTGATGGAGAGGAGAGTGGCCTAATATCCATTAAACATACACCTCTTTTCAGGTATTGTGGTCCATGCACTTAACAATTGTGTGGATTGGGAGAGCAGCTGCAACTGCTCCCCCATGCCATCACATCTCTGATGACCTACTCTACTGCTGACCACATGCTGGGACTAAAGGTCTGGTGTGGGCAGCCTGTTAAATAGTTAATGATTCTAAATCATGTATATAACCTACATATGTGTTGCAGGCTGCCTTCAGAGCTTCACCCCCATTGCCCAGACAAAGGTGTGGCTGGGCTGTTGGGGCTGTTGAGGTGGGTGGAGTCAGAGTGTTCAGCCCCACTTTGCCTTCCAGGGTCATGACACTGTTCCCTTCTTCAAGAGCACCCTCCTGAAAGGGACAAAGCCTGGCTTGTTGGGATATCACTGGGGAATCATTGCATCAGTCAGGGAGCATGGATATTGGCCACAGGTTGCAGTACGTCTTTTCCCAAGGCCACAACCTTTCCAGACTACAATACATTGTAGCGGGCAGCTATGTGGATGGGAGTCCAAGATGTAGACTCAACATCCATGATTACAGGAGGTGAAGTCTCTTGTTGTATGTAGGGTTGAGTGTCTGGGATAGCTGGGGGGTAATGGAAAATAGGATGCACCTTTGTGGTATCAGGCAGAAAGAAGCGACAGACCACTGAATTAATCATTTGGATTATGAGGGAAGACCCAAGTATTGGTAGATCCCATTTCTGGGTCACTGGGATAGTGTATCACACTACAAAGGAACTGTCAATGAAGCTGCTAGATGCTCCAGAGTGTCAGGACCTGTAGAAGCACCCTCTGGGAAGATGCAGAAGTATGGGGAGACACAGATGGTGTTCTGAAGCACATCCTTGGGAGGACCTGTGCAGTTCTGGTTCAGCTGCTACAAGGTTCTAGTAGGCAATCCCATTTTTTTTCTGTGCCAAGAAACCATGCTGATGTTCAATGTACAGTCCTACTTCTCTGTGTTATGTTCCTTCAAGGGTTTGTCTCCTGCAATGGGCAATTTTCCTCCCTACTAGGGCTGTCCTACCTGTGTCGCTGTTCCGGGACAGTCCACTCTGCTCTATCAAGAAATTCATCATCTTGCCGAGTAGCTCCAAGTGTGGATAGGCGGGCCTCAAGTTGCTGTATCTTTTCTTCCAGCAAGGCAACCAGCTTGTGCTTGCTTGCAGGTGTAGTTTTGCACATCTTCAGCCAGGAAGAATGCATTGCAGCTCACTGCAGCAGCTTCCTTGCCATCCATTTCTCTTGGTCCTATGTGCACCGCGAGACAACAAACACCCCTGTTTACAAGTCCTGTTCATGAGCTCCCAGAGGCTGCAATAAGCTCCCCCAACACTCACATCATTGGCTAGCCTGGCTTCCTCTCAGCAGCAATCCTTCCTCCTCAGACCCTGGGCTCTAGCAGAACATGCAGCCACTCCCACAAACTCACAATCAAGCCTCAAAACAGCTCAGTCAAGCAAGCATCCTCAACCTGAAAGACACAAGCTCAGTCTCCTCAGTCTCCTCCACTAATCCCTCACAAACACCCCTGTTTACAAGTCCTGGTCACTTGCTCTCAGAGGCTGCAGTCAGCTATAACTGCTGCTGAGTAACTCACCTCTTCCATTTAAATGTACAGCTACTGTTGCTTTCTGGTAAATGATACAGACTTTATAGCATATGCCAGGAATGGGAGATGTTCTTGTTAACACTGATGCACACAATTGTAGCAATACCTGTGGTTATGGTGGCACTTTTTAGAATCATTGAGATCATGGGAATTTCTGTAGGTACATGTATCAAAAGACTATCCAGTTTACGTAATACTTTCCCCATGTGACCATGTATGTGTGTGGTCTTGAAGACAGGCATATGCAAGCCCTAAGCCCTATTATGTGGAAGAAAAGCAGCAACCGTGACATAATCTGAAACAGCCTTAAATTGTGAGATCATCTATTACAAATGGAATCTGCTTAATATCATATCTACTAAGAAACAAGCAGGTTTGGGTGAAGTGCGAAGGTTTGTAGAAATACAATTTAACTGGGGTGGGGTAGAGGTTGAAGAGACAGAGAAGAACCAAGGAGACGGGGACCTCAAAAACAGTCCATTGAGGACTGGCCATGCTCAGTGAACATGGAATATGAACCGTCTGCAGGAGGACAAATAGAAAGGGGTGAAGACAGAAATCATGTATCCTGGAAATGGGTATGGCTGGCACTCCATACTGCACTACTTTGTTGCTGTAATACCAATTAATAAGGCCTAGTCTATACATACTCATCATGTGGTGAACAGTACCACTTCAAACTGCATTCCTGAATCTTCCCCAAGTCTTTACACACAGAAAAGTAGCACCCTAGGGACAGGCAAGAGCTTAAGCCCTTCCACTGACACATTCGTTTTCTACAAAAAAAGATGTATTATGGGAGAGGGGGAGGCTTTCAATCATGTGATTTGCCCACCTGCATTCTAAAGTGAAAAAGTCCAGGTATATTTTTTTGCTGAAGGGTGAAGGTGTAGTTTAGATCAAAGAAGCAAGCATATGTGATAAATGTGTCACCAGATGCCTAGAAAAGTGGTCACAGTGATTAACTTAGGCCATGAATGGGTCATGCTTTGCTCTGTTCTCTAGCTATGAGGGCATAGCTACTAACAAATGGACAATCCCATTTAGCTGTGTCAATTGCCAGGTAAGATCAATCTCTTATATCTGCAGACATCACGTTTATACATCATAAATTATTCTCGAATGCTTTTGTATTGAGCTAACATGCAAAAACGCTTCTCCTTCATCTGAATGACCTTGAGTACAGCTAAAACTTTTAGGTATTTAGAAAAATGGGAGCACCTTTTTCATTAAAAAGCTATGCTGACAAGGAGGAAATAATTAATCTGGCGAACAAGAAGTTTGTATAACAAAGTATCCAGTAGGAGAGGGAAATGAATGGCTGTAACTCTGAATATAACCGTATTATTCCGACATTTTCTATCTGACATTTTTCATTGGAGAAGGATCTGTCGCAATGTGAAGTTTCCTTAATCAAAATTCAAACTTAATCTGATTATTTTTGGATGTGGCTGCTCCCCATCTTATCATCCTATGAATGGATACTGCTGAATTCATATAAAACACTTTTCTTATATGCTGGCTCTGAAATTGGGAACAAATAATATATTCTTTTTCCTCATGTGGTCAACGTGACTTGAAGAATTTTGTAAAATCATCATTAAGTATGGTTTGGTGGGCTTTATAATCCTGCAGAGCAGGCAGACCCCTTCCATTTCATCTCTGTGATCATGGAAAATAGTAGGGCAGAAATAATCTCCTTAGTCCCACATTATATTCAAATTTCATCCTTCACATGCAGTTCCCACCCCCCAAATAGCAGCTTAAATTGAACAGAAGCATTTTTCTTTTTTCTTTTGCCCAGGCATTTGCTTATGTGATTATGTGTGTGTTTCTCCCCCGTCAAATCATTTCTGTTGGAATATTTGGGTGGGTTTTTTCTTTAATCCTCCATGTACCCTCAAATCCCATCCTGTCAGTGCTTTTTTTTCCCCAGGGGGTCCTCAAGAGTACATAGTACTGGCACCTCTTTTATTTTTTGGTCAAAAAGTGTAACAACTTCATGGTGAGTTCCGACACCTATTTTTCTAGGGGGGGAAAGCACTGCATCCTGTCAAGGCAAGAATTAGAGGACAGGAAGGAGCTGCAACACAGGAGGCAGAGGCAGGTGGCAGGAGTTGTGCCAGACCTGAAGACTTATCTCTTCACTAAGGCATCTGCAAGTGTTTGATAAATGTTGCCCATTTTTTAATGAGCAGTGCTGTGATTATATTTTTACCTGATTTCCCCCTCAAGTATTTGTGTGGGTGGTGGTGTCCTGGACTGGCTGGACACAGAGAAATCATGGGGGACACTCGCTGGGGAACCCCCAAGTAAAGATGGCTCAGAGCCTGGGTATTGGTGGTGGGACGATGTTGAGTAGTCAGAGGGAGAAGAGGAAGACGTTTGAGAGGAGGAGGTGTTGGAAGCTGGAGAGGTAACAGGGTTTAGTGAGCAGGAGGAATCTGTGGCAGAGAGAAGTCCAGCATCAGAAGGAAAGGCAGAAGCAGGACAGGAGGGAGGCCAAATAGCAGAGATAAGCCAGGCTAGTGAAGAAGCCAGAGTGTCTCCTCCTGCTGCTGTGACAAGCTCCCGTCCTCTCTGGTTTCCCAGAACCAGAAGAGGTATGAAGAGGGAGGAGCAAAGACAGGTGCACTGGAGAAGTCTCAGATTCCTTGGGAAAAATCCAGAGAGGAGGGAAGGCGGGAACCTTTAGTCACCACAACTGCCTCATAGGGGCAAGATCTACCATGAAGTGTTGCTGTCCTGGTATTCCTGAGCAGACATTGTTTCTCTTAATAAAAAGTTAACTTCTCTTACTCCATGTGATCTATTGCTGAAACACTCCTGGTACCATCTCCTGTTAGGTGGGTAAAAAGAAATCACCGGAAAAGTGAGGTTAATATGAGAATTTGAAATTAATGTTAGGGGAGTGCCTGTTGCTGCTTCCTTTACATCTTTACAAGGTCACTGAGTGGTATACGTAATTACTTTCAATCTTTTTTTTTTAAAAAAAGCAGTGAATTTGCTTTAGCTTCCTGTCACCCGGCTTCTTGGAATGCTTGCATAGCAAATACTCCAGGGGGCTTTCTAAGGAGTGTGGTTGACCAGGAAACTGCCTGCAGAGCATTGAAGAGTCCCTGAGTTGTTGTTGTTTTAAATAAATAAATAAAGGCAGGTATTTAAACGTTGGGTTTTTTTTAAAGTTAAAAGTGTTCCTTAACTTTCTAAAATAAATCCTCTTCAGGAAGCCTCCTGGGCAGCTACACCTCTTGGAAGGCTTCCTCGAGATTATCTTGATTCAGCATCTTTCAAGCAAGCACTCTGTGTGAAGGTGCCTCAGAATTTACTGTAAAAAGAGAGAGATAAAGTGCAAAAATAATCAAACCTGCATAGCCCCCCCCAAAAAAAAATAATATTTGAAGTTCTCTCCTTACCAGCCATGCAAGTGGCAGGAAAAAAACCAAAATTGCCAGGGGGAAATAGTTTGATGAAATGAGGGCAGGTTTCGGTGCAGAAGCCTGTTTTCTGCTGTTGGGCTTAGTATAGATTTTAGTTAATTTGCTAGTGTTTTAGAATTTTAATAATAAGTTTTATATGCGTAATCTGCCTTCAGGTTATTTTTGTGCTAAGGGGTGGCACTGAAAATTCTTGAATGAAAGAAAGAATGAATAAAACATCTGTGAAGGATGAACAAGGACAAGAGAGGAGACTTAATAACTTGTAGCAAAAGTGAATACCAAGGGCCATCTATTGCCTTAAAAATGGATTGTGTTTTAGGGAGTAAAGCAGGAGTATTCCATTAAGCTGCTGTTGCACACCACCCCAATCTTTGAGCTGTGTGAGATTCCAGGCAGGAGGTGCAGGAGGAGCAGTCAGTGCCTGAGGAAATGGCAGTATTTACCTTGGGGGAGGAAAGCACGCAGGAAAAGCTTGAGACCTGTGTGCAGCTGGCTTCTGCTGAATTGGGTGAGATAAAAAAAAACACAACCCATTGATTTGGTCCATTGGGTTCCCCAAGATGGTCTTGTAACGGGAATCAGTCTTTCTACTGGGTGCAGCAGTCCCTAAGCAGGCCCTAGCAGTCAGTGTCACCCAGGGCCCCATGGGTTTGGGGGGCAAGAGTCACGGGGAGGGTTAGCTGACTTTGTTAGGGCTGCATTCAAGAGATGTTGGGAGTAAACAGAGATGGGAATTCCTGGCTGCCAACTTGGGTGGACTGGACCAGCTGATCCTGAAGAAGTTGTCTCCAGACTTGTTGCAGGACTTTGATTTGTAGTTGACCCAGGGGCAGCAAAAGGGGGGAAGACTGAGAGATCTGCAGTGTGCCAGTGAGGATGCAGAAGTGTTCCTAGAGTTGTGTCTTGAGGCCCTGAATATGGCTACAGAGACCATTCAGTGGCATCACAGTGCTAGAGTCCAAGCCAGAGTATCACCCTAGAGAAGTGCTCTACAACCTTAGGTTCCCAGATGTTGTTAGACCACAACTTCCACAATCCCAAGCCTTTTTAGCCAATGGTTAGGGATTGTGGGGGTTGTAGTCTATTAACATCTGGGGCCCCCGGGGTGAAGAACACTGTGCCAGAATATCTGCTTAGCTAGAAAGTGACGATTATAACAGTCAGCAGTTCTGTCCAAGGATTTAAGGACTCAGTTGGGTTTCTGCTTTTGGTGGAGTAATATTTGTGGTCTTTGTGGATTTATTATCAGTTTTGCATACTCTAGTTTTGCTCATGGTGCCTGCCACCTTTAATCCCAGGGACCTGCTGCTTTGAATACCACACCCTCCAACATTTCTCATAATGATAATTTTACTATCTATACTGCACACATCTTACTGGGTTGCCCCAGCCACTCTGGGCAGCTTCCAACATACATAAAAACATAATATAACATTACACACACACACACACACACACACACTTTCCCATACAGAATTGCCTTCAGATGGCTTGGGAGCTGGATAACTCCATACCCTCCAACATTTCTCTCATGAAAACAGGGACATCCTAAGGAAAAGTAGGATATTCTGGGATAAAATCAGAAACCGGGACGGCTTCTCTAAATCAGGGACGTCCCTGGAAAATAGAGAAACTTGGAGGGTCTGCAATATGTTCCTAGCCACTCCACAGTTCCTCTACCTAAGATCCGTATAAGATAATTTGTACATACATAACTTATCCACTAATAGCTGTGAGAAAAAATATTAGCTTTTCTTCTCAGCACTGTTTTGTTCTTCTTGAACCCAGTCCTCCACCCGCTCTATTTTGGCAACAACTGCAAAAGAAGGCCGCAGCCGACTGGCTTTTGATTTTCTGCTTCCGTTTGAAAAAAACAGAGACCTGTGACATTAACCATTTCTTCCAGGGGTCTGGGCTTCACTTCATAGGCCCTAGGTGTGTTTTGAGCTACACAGAAGTAATTGAAGGCCACTTTATTTCCTGGCAATGCTAAGGAAGCCTGGAGTCTGTTGCCAGAAAGAAATTGAGCTTTGAAAAGATCATTGCTTGAAGCAAGGCCGCCCCCTCCTTCCTCCCCTCTCCCACAGTACATTCAGAATAATTATGAAAATCTACCTCACATGATATTAGTAACTAGCCAAATCCACCTTTCTGTCTCTTTCGTCAAAATCACATGGCACAAAGTCTTGTCACATTTTAAATGAGAATTCCATTCTTCCGCTGCCCCAGAACATATCCCTGCATTGCCAAACACAACATCTAAGATGACCATCATCATAATAATTTTATTATTTGTACCCCACCTATCTGACTGGTTTGCCCCAGCCATTCTGCGCAGTTTTGAGCATATACAAAAATAAGAAAACAGTATACATTAAAAATGTTTCACAAGGTGGGCACGGCTACCAAGAAGGCCCTCTGCCTGTAACCTCACTTGTTGCAGTGAGGGAACTGCCAGAAGGTGCTCAGAGCTGGACCTCAGTGTCTGGGGTGAGCAATGTGGGGTGGAGACGCTCCTGCTAGTATACATGGCCGAGGCCATTTAGAGCTTTAAAGGTTGACGCCAACACTGAATTGTGTTCAGAAATGTACTGGGAGCCAATGTAGGAATTTCAGGACTGGTGTTATATGGTCCTGGAGGCTGGTCCCAGTCACCAGTCTAGTTGCAGTCTAGCTGATGCAACAGAGCTCCCATTTCATCATTCTCAATGGCACAGTCAACAATGACACTGCTACAGTGAACCTTCAGGCATCCCTTGTACCCTTGTACATGTGCAGAGACAGCTTGTGCCTGTGTTCAGAGTAATGTAGGAACAAATGTCTGGGAGGAAAAAACACCTGGGTATGAGAAACTGTGCTTGATCATGGCATAGCCAAGTATGATGGATTGGACAAATTCATATACTGAACCAAATAATTTACATCAGTGTGTATTTACCATGCGATTATTACCTCCCTAATGAGCTCATTGTCTGCATCTTTCTTCCCGTTTATGGGAAAGTACGTTAGGAGCGGAGCACAACCTTTAGTCCAGGTCAGCAATTAGGCAAGTATGAAACGATGTTGTTTTGTTGGAGAGAAAATGTTTTAGGAAGTTGACAACAAATGGCTATAAATTCAAGGTGATAACAAGCAACTGACAGCTCCTATCTCATAAAAAATAAAGGTGTTCTCTGCACCTTACTTATTTTATGTGGGGTTTTGTGGCTTATTATCTCCTGGACATTATAGACTTCTTTTTTGTACTTTTCAAACCAAGTAAACCTTGGCATTAATCACATTGATGTCCATGAGCTTACAAAATGTCTTAAATTGAGGGATGGGAATTCTATATCTCTGCTGCTACTTCCTTCTCTCTCTCTCTCTCTCTCTCTCTCTCTCTCTCTCTCCATCCCTTGAATCTGCTGACTCTGTACTGTGAGGTCCTTCTAATTACCAGCCTGCAGCCTGTAGTTCCAGACACCAAAATGCTTTGATACAGACTATAAGGCTTCAGAAAACCAAGCACTGAAATGCCAAGGATTTGTAGGCATGTGATTTGCAAACCAATTAGTGATATCAGGAAAGAGGCAGAAATGTGTTCACTGCAAGGAAGGCAGCTGGACGCTTGGCTGAGATCTGGGCTAAAGTTGGCCTATTTTGAAGGATCAGACAGTCTGACAGATATTTAATGTCTCTTAACTCATTCAGATAATTGGCAATTGGAATATATATATGTTTGTGTGACTGTAAGCTTCTATGAATGTCTAAATAGTTGACGTTGAAAACCGATATAGTCACTCTGTCCCAGTCTTCTTACCTAGTACCCTCCCCCCTTTTTTTACCTCCTGTGAAATTTCATAGCAGGTGCTGGAAAGACCCTCAACCTTAGGGAGTCCCTGCATGAAAGGCAGGGTAGGAAGGGTCTCCCAGGGTGAGAGACTGGGAGAAGTAGGCTCCCAGGTGGGAGATGGGAAAGTCTACCTCTCTGTATGTAGATAAATGAAAGGATATACTGTACTTTTCCGTGTATAATACTATGTTTCTTTACTCTAAAATAATGATCAAAATCTGGGATCATCTTATACACGGATATTATCTCCCCCCCATTTTCTTAAATTGGAGTCCCCCAAAATCAGGGTGTCTTATACATGGGGGCATCTTATAGACAGAAAAATACGGTATATGATATAAATATGTTAAAGGGTCTTACATTTTTTTCTCTCTCTCTTTTTTCTCTTGCTGTTTCATCTTTTGTTTTTCTTTTTGATATTCTTGTTCAATAGACTAGTTTGATTCTTATTGATTTTTTATTTTGGAAATTGTCAATAAAAAAATAATTAAAAGAAAGCCCATCTGCTTTCCTCTGTGTGGAGTTGGGAATAACATACCATTTTTTTTAAAAAAATGAAGGTATCTATAGAAATCAGAAAATAGGTTCATCTTTCCAAGCCCAGATTCTGAAATTCAGACCCCAGTTTTCCCTACCTCCCGTCAAGGCACTGTACTCTGCCCGCAGTCTCCTTCCCACTTTACCTAGTAGAGACAATACCAGAGAAGGCTCTCTAACTTTCTAAGCCTCAGCGTCTAAGGCAATGGTGAGGAATCTATGACTCTCTGGATCATCATCATCATCATCATCATTCATTGAATTTATATACCGCCCTATACCCAGGGGTCTCAGGACGGTTCACAGAATCATGGATGCTGTTGGACTCCAATTTCCATTATGCACACCAAGCATGACCAATGTCAGAGATGACATTGCAAAACTGCTTAATTATGGGATATAGTAGAAGTTATTCAAAGCCATATAACTCCACATTCAAGCCATATGATGAAAATGGACTTTTTTTTACAATGGAAGAAAAGTGAAACAAGTTGCAAAGGGGAAAGAAACCATATTGATAGGTATTGACTGAGAAGAGAATATAGTAGCTCAGTTTTTAATTTAACCCCAGTTGACATCACATATTTTTAGAGTGTGGTGCAGTTTCTTCTAGTGAACAGTTTTGAAAGATGGCAATACAGTTATTTTCAGCATGCAGACAGAATAATAACCAGTGCAACTCAAAATTTGATCAAATAATTGGGGTGCCTCATTGCCGTGTCAGAAGCCTTGACATTGCATAAGTATATTACGATCAAATACGCAAGCACATTTTAAAAGGATTTGCCTACAAGAGAAATCAGAAATGAAGTCTGGAGTAACTGTTTTTATTTTATCTTAATATGTGCATGAGATCTCTGATACACATGCACAGCTCCATGCAAGTAAGAACTGCCCTATTCACTCCACTAATGGGATTATATGCTTGCTCTGGATGGTATCCAACAAAGTCATGATTTGAATGTGTCTATTCTGAGTCTGAGTTAGCCAGATATCACCCTCTGACATTTAGAGAAATAGGGCAGCTTCTGCATGGACAGAACTGATAACACTGAAACATCAGGATGCTTTTGCTCACAGTTTAGTGTTACTTGAGGCTCATTACTTAGGATAGGCAGGCATGGCCCACTCATGAGGCAAGGTGAGATGATTGTCTTGGGTAGCAGGATCCACAGGGGCAGCAGAGCCAGCCTCCAAGGAATGCATTGCCCACTGCTGATGCCATGGTGGTAGTGATGGCTGTGGTGCATTCCCGGAGGCCAGATCCGCTTCCTCCTTGCAGCCAATCCATGCTGCCTCAACAGCTCTCTACACCTCTCAGCAAATAGAAGGTGCTCTATCCTCCCACCCCTAGGGAGTAAATGGCCGTGGGGGCTGCCCTTTGGGGTCTTCTGGGCTCTGCACCCATCCAGCATGATTCAGAGTGGGCCGTTTCTCTTGCCCATTACAGCCTTTAATTCCCACTTCAACCATCAGGTAAGGTTGATTGATTTGATCTACCCAATTCCCAGTGCAAATCTTTATTCTGCCTCCTTGTTCCTGTATTGAACTTTAGTGATGTAGATGTTCACTCACCCCTTCTTCCCTGGTGGGAAGAGCATTATTTTGTGGTTCGCCTCAGATGCTATAATGTCTTGAGCTGGCCCTGAAGATATGCATAGTGGGGACCTGTTATTCAGGTAGACCTTTCTAGAAGAATGTATAGGAAGATGATTTCCCATTTGTCTAACTTTCTCTGTCTGAATTTTATTTTGATGGGAAAGTTCATACAGTGGTACCTTGGGTTACATACGCTTCAAGTTACAGACACTTCAGGTTACCCAGAAATAGTACCTCAGGTTAAGAAAGTGGTGCTTCAGGTTAAGAACAGTTTCAGGATAAGAACGGACCTCCGGAATAAATTAAGTTCTTAACCCAAAGTACCACTGTAATTACTTTTTTTTTTTGCATTTTCTGAAATAATAATAAAAAAAGGATAGGATATTTATGTAACAGGAACAATGTTATCTTTAAAAGGCTTCTTAGATAGGCTGAGGAATCCTAATCAAGACCCATTAGTTGCAACTGGTCACAGCGGGTTACAAATGGGTAGACATGTTATTCCAGCAAGGGTTGACTGCAGTGCCTGAGAGAAGCTTTGGTGGGCATAGATCTACTGCTGATGCTGTTTCTGCCAGAGGTAGTCAGAACTCTGTTCCCAAATGGAATGTTTCAGAAATGGAACAGAGGCAAGGCGGATGTGACCTGTCACAAATCAGCAGGGCTTTGAAGGTAGCAGTGTGTCCACAACTTAACTTCCCCCCACAGGCACATCCCGCCACATGTGGTGGGAATGCTCCCAAACCAATCCATTCTTACAGTCTTACAGGAAATAAGCAAAATAACTAAACAGCTATTAGAAGTCACCCAAGAACTGGCCCTACTAAACATCTTCCAAGATAATAATGCCCACACACACTATAAATAGCTCATAGCCCACTTACTCTCAGCAGCCAGAAACATCATAGCCAGACACTGAAAAGACATGTCAGGAGTAAACATGGACCAATGGTATCAAACTATATGGGAAACAGCCTTATTAGAAAAACTAGAAAAATTAACCAATGGACTGAAAGTGGCATGGGGACATTCACTCCATTATGGCTCCCCTTTATCACATACACAGCTCAACAAGACAACAAGAACCCACCAACAGCATTTGAATCAATATGGTTGACCTGACCCAACAATCCCCCCCATGAACAAACCTCGCTGCAGCCTGCTAAGTTAACCAACCATGCCCTGCCCCCAACCTCTCTCACTACCAGTGTGTGAGCCAGTGTGAGAGCCAGTGTGGTGTAGTGGTTAAGAGCGGTAGTCACGTAATCTGGGTAACCGGGTTCGCGTCTCCGCTCCTCCACATGCAGCTGCTGGGTGACCTTGGGCCAGTCACACTTCTGTGAAGTCTCTCAGCCCCACTCACCTCACAGAGTGTTTGTTGTGGGGGAGGAAGGGAAAGGAGAATGTTAGCCGCTTTGAGACTCCTTAAAGGGAGTGAAAGGCGGGATATCAAATCCAAATCCAAACTCTACCAAGAAAGATGTATGTGTTTGTGTGTACGTGTGTGTATGTGTGTGTGTGTGTACATAGACATATGAAATAAATGAATAGAGAACCTACTTAAGTGACACTGGCATGAAACCCCACAAACATACTAAATATTACCACCTCAATACCCTCTTTCCCCTCCCCCTCTTCTTCTTCCACCACCTTATTCTGTATAATGTCTAACATCAAATGTAAAAAAAGGACTATATGACTTGAAAAAAGACAATACACATTTTTCGTTAACCATGAAAATCTCCCTAATCCTACTAAGGATTGTGTTCTAAGACTGTACTCTAAATAGGCCCCATAGGATTGTGCTATAATTCTTTTTAGTCAAGCACATCGTCTTCGGGGGAAAAAGATTCAATGATCATTTTTAATCATTCAATTAGGGATGTTTGAGGAACTTGGTATTTGTCAATTCCAAAATGAACTGTCTTCATCTACACATCCTGGAACTTACCTTTCAAACAGCATTTAAATGTGAATTGTTGCACAGATTTTTTTAAAAGAACCAAAATATTTTCAGCATAATGCATAAGCAGGATGGAATGGATGTATGATTGAACACCTGAAAAAGTAACAGCAGCAAAAAAATAGACCGGAATTTCTTTGCCTGACGCGGCTCAACAAATGGAATGGGTCACTTTCTCCATGCTGCTCAGATTTTGTTTTGCATTTATGGCTGTGTGAAGTTTAGAAAGTAGTCTAAACTGTTTTGGCCCATGTCATCATGTGGGCTAATTAAAATTGCCCCCCACATATTAGCAATAATGTATAAATCACCCTTGAGCAACTATATATGTCAGGGGAAGGTGTTCTAATCCTTTCAGTATTAAGGATATATTGTTGTTGAAAATTGGTAGGTTAGCAGCACTGAGTGCTATGCCTTGCTGAAGACGGTGTATATTTCTAGAACAGCAATATAATGACAAGAAGGAAAATAAAAGCAAACAATTTAGGTCCATGTAACCAGCCTCAGGCTGATGACGTAAGGTATATTTAATTTACCAAATTAGAACAAACACCTGCTCCATTTAAGAACGTGTTTATTCTGAGCAACAGTGCTCTGATTTGTTTGGTCACAAAATGTTGAATTCTCAGCCATACATTCAGATATTGTATTACAGCACTTGGCAATTTTATATCCCACTGGGGCACCTAAATCACCTTGTAGCTTTAATGAGCCTTACATAAAATTTCCACGGGTGAAGTGGCTGTGAAGAATAAACAGAAAGATTCCACTTTCTTCCGTCACATATATATTAAGTTTTTAGGTTCTAAACCAGCAGATATATTTTAGCTGAATTTTTCAACTTTACTGAAGTTTGTTGTCCACATTTAGTTACTCTAAATAGCATGTTTTGGAAGAGAAACCATTTGTGGCCTTTTTTTTTTTTTTAGAGCCATATCAACCTTTTCTGTTCAGTGATGAATGTTTGTGTGGTGAGGAGAATAACTGAATCTTCTTCAGTGGCCGAAGAACTCTGTCATGGACAATTAGGAATGTGACCTGTTAATTTATAGAAATAATGTAAAATCCTACCAGAATTTCTAAGAGGCAAGGCTGCATAGAGTTGTCCTTTGTTTTACCTCAGATGCTATTTAGACTATGATGAGCCCATATATTCTCTGCTATATGTCCTTCCCTAAGGTAACTACTCTGAAACCAGGCATTTTCATAGTCCTGCTTGCTATGAATATACAACCAAGTCTTTGTTATGGATATGTCGTCTACAGTTAGAAGTTATGCAGGCTGATTTTAACATCACATCTCCTGGCAATAAGACTGAAAGGGACGTTGATTTCTGACTCACAAGCAACTGCATTCTGCTATGGCTCTTTGGTAGCCATGTAAAACAGCTAGGCTTGCATTATTTAGAGATGTGCAGTGGATCTGAAACAATCCTAAATCCAGAGCTGAAGTGGGGTGTTTCAGAGGATTTCTGGGATTGTCGAAGGTGAAGCAGGATCAGTATCCGGCACTTTGAATCAAAGCAAGGACCCTCCCCCAGCGCTTCATCATGCGTCAACAATTCAAACAATTCAAACAAAATGCTGCTGGCAACTTGTCCGTTGTTAGTGAAGCTTATCTCTAAGCTTATCATATAAGGAACACCGGGGGTGGGGAGGGGGGAGGTACAGTAGATGCCAGCATGGAGAAAGAGGTAAGAGAGAAGTCAGTTGTGTCTGACAGGCCTAGTTTTCCTGGGCTTTCTCATCCTGGAACTTTAGGAGGATAGACCTACTGAAGTAAACAAATAGCCTTGAGTTTCTGAGGAGCATGAATGTTGTTAAAAGAGTTCCAGTGAGGCTTGTCTTCTGCTTGTCCAGCCCACCCATTGCATTTGTTTGTTTGTTTGTTTCGGTTTAACCTTGCTGATGTTCTGATTTGCTGTTTGCTTGATCTTATTAGAGCCAATAGTCCACCACTGCCCCCACTCTTCTCTTTAGAATAGTTCTGGTCTGAGAAGTTTGCTTTCAGCTGAGTGAGTACTTTATTTAGCCTGCCCGAAGTGATATTAATCAATCATTGCCTGCCTAATATTGTTAAATTCTTTGTGTGTGTGTGGTCTTTCCATGCACACCTTAGCCTCTCTCAAGTGATCTTTTCTTTTCTTTTTTATTGCCAAGCCATATTGCCATAGACTGCCTTATTAAACCATGATTGTTGTTTTATTAGGATTTGTGTGTGTGACAGAGAGAGATCGATTCACAAACACTTCTATTTGCTACTGGACCATATCTGTAATATAGGATTCTGCAGAAAGTGGTCAAACGAGTCTCCTGATTAAGTTAATTATTCTAGTAAAATCTGTTAAGCATCTCTTTGCATGATGAAAGGCTACAAGTGATTGATTGGCACACACAAAAGCTAGCTGGAGATGCTTCCAGAAAGCAGGCATGGCCCATTTTCTTGGCTAGAGGTGATGTCATCAGGAGCATCTGACAAGGAGGGGCTGTGGTGCTCACCTGACCTTCCAGCATTGGAGCCCTGAGCTCTGTGAGTGCAGCTTTTTCCCAATTGAAGTGCAGAGTGTTTCAGGACCGGGACATTTGCAGGGAAACCAAAATGCTTGTTTACAAAGCTATTATACTACCAACCTTACTGTACGCTTGTGAAACATGGATCACTTATAAACACAATCTCCAACTCCTTGAAAGGTTCCATCAACAGATCTCCATAAAATGTTACCTATCACTTGGGAAGAGAGGCGAAGTAATGTCAGTGTACTAGAAGAAGCAAAGATCACCAGTGTCAAAGCAATGATTGTTCAACATCAACTTCATTGGACTGCTCATGTTGGGCGGATGCCTGATTATCGTCCTCCAAAACAACTACTCTTTTCTGAACCTAAAAATGGTAATGTAATGCTGGTGGACAACAAAAGAGGGTTAAATACTCTCTCAAGGCAAATCTAAAAAATAACAATAATATAAACACAGACAATTGGGAAGCACTAGTCTGCGAGCACTCCATTTGGAGAACAGCCTTTACCAAAGGTGTCATGGACTTTGAAGACAATCAAAGTCAGGACAAAAGGGAGAAATGTGCCAAGAGGAAGACACCTTTGGCAAACCCTCACCTTGATCAACTCCCACCTGGAAACCTATGTCCCCACTGTGGAAGGATGTGTGGATCTAGAATTGGCCTCCACAGTCACTTATGGACTCACTGTTAAAACCGTGTTCATGGAAGACAATCTTACTTGGATACAAGTGATCTCCAAAGAAGAAGATGAAAGCAGGGTATGGCTCAGTGTGCAGATCATCTATGAACTTGGTCCATATTCAGGATTATTATTATTATTATTATTATTGAAAGGTTAATGTTAGAATGACCAATCAGCATTATTGTTATGGATCACTGACAGAAACCAAGCTCCAACGGTGATATTGCGGTCTCTTACTGAAGGGAAAAGCAAACATATACACCCTAAATAAAATAAGGTGATCCAAATTTATAGATAAGAAAGTATACCCTGCTAGGGTGAGAGAAGAGAGCAGACTCTGAGATAAAAATTCATGGAAGGCTTTATGAACCACCTTATAAAATAACAAAAACCAATCTTTAGAGAGCAATAGACACCAAACAGCTTATATGTAGTGGGTTATATGCGACAAGCATCACAGCCTATAATCTCCGCTAGAGACTGAAATCAAGATCTTAACACTTCTGCTGGAGCAGCTCAAAAGATACGGCCCTCTCAAGGGGAGCCATCAATACCGGATCTTTTTCTTATCATATACCACAACAAGAGCTTCATGGCTAAGTTACTGCATATTATATTATCTGTTTACATCATCTCAGACTCAGAGCAAAGCAAAGATAATGTTCATAGACCTACCTTAGAAGTATGAATGTTGGAGGAATCCATTGAAAACAAGCAAATATCAATGCCCATTTGTTCCCCATTGTGGCACTGACTCTTGCTGTGAAAGCTCTTCACTTTAGTTCTCGTCAATGAACCTTTTAAAAACACGAACCCATTATATGTAAATAGACACAATTATATGTAAATATATTGCTTTGCATATGTTATTTCTTATCCATTGTTGTATACAGGTGCCTCTTTGCTTTTCTAGATTCTGAAGTGTTGTTTGTTTCCAAAGGCAGCCTATATGCACCGAGACTGAAATCCTAAACATGTTTGCTCATAAGTAAATCTCGTTGAATTTGCTGTGGTTCTAGAACCCCTTATTATGGGGTTAGAGTTTTAGTCTAAATCTGCTTCCTTCTGCATTTTTTTAAATTAAAAAAGTGGAATGCATTGCTCATTATTGCTCTTTTCACGTGGAAATATGTGATCTCTTTTACTTCGGGATTTTACCTGTGTTTCTCAGTTAAAGACCTAACCTCTTTGTCAAACTGGAGAGAACCATATGGATTTGCCTGCCCATTTTTATCATGCTAAATCTTTGTTAAATTAAATGAAAATTTGTTTCCTCCCCTCCTTCCAAGTTTTTGTCCTGTAACTAAAGTGTCCCTTCCTGATGCCTGAGGGAGGGATATGAGATAGGATGGCAAGTTTATAATGAACTGTGAAATCTACCTGCAATTCTAATCCCACTTAGTTGGGAGTAAGATCCACTGAATTCAATGGAACTTACTTCTGAATGTTTATGTTTACAATAATAGATGACTTGTGGTTGAGATATGCATGTCTCTGTGTTAGGTATTTTTTTTTAATGTATATTTCTGCATCACCAGATTACAAAACAGACAAAGCAGACCTGTGCAAAATAAACAAACTGTAGTGGAAATGAACTAATTGTAGTGAAACAGATAAAAGTGTGAGTGAATATTGGAACAGACTGAGACATGTTCATACATTCCTACTTAAGAATCACCATAATTCTTCTCACTGTAAGAGTTATTCATTGATGGCCATAATTATGGTTGTGTATTTTATTTCGCTGATATTAATTCCCCCTTCTTTCCATGCATGTGGTATCCATAGGGAACATCCACTAATAGCTTACAGAAGAAATGCCTCTGATAGTTTATTAGTGCAGAATCATAGTGAACAAAGGCATCTAGATTGAGCAGTTCTGTGCACTTGTAGAAATCAAAATCCTAATATTCATGTTAACAGCAAGATGAAGCTGGAGATGCATTATTCAGCAGAAGAGCATTATTAGGTCAAAAGGCAACATCCAGGCAACTAATATAAAGATAACATAAATGTACAGGACAGCTACTGAATGTGAATGTGAATGCGAAAGAGAACAGGTTGGTAGAAATTTCCTTTTCATGATTGGAAATGTAGAGATCCTCTTCTTTATTTTATGTTTCTTATAGCTGTGAGTACTGCTAGCTAGGAATGCTAGCTTAAGGGCACAATTCAAGAAGAATGAAAAATGTGAGGGTTATTCTTCATGAATAGTCTTGTATTTTTCAACATGTAGCTCAGCTTCTTTAGTCATTGTTCCCCAGACACTGTTGGATCGCAATTCACATCATCCTAGATTACTGGCTCAGCTGGCTGGGGACCAGGGGTGCCAACTTGAATAAAATATTGGGGGGCAGGTAAGCCCCACCCCGCATAATCAATCACAAGATGTGGCACATGCACACCATTTGAATGGCAATGCCCAACAACTTGGGGACAACTTTATTTTATACTCTGGTTTAGCTGACAGTAGGGCAGCCCTGGAAGGGGACGCAGGTGGCGCTGTGGGTTAAACCACAGAGCCTAGGACTTGCCAATCAGAAGGTTGGCGGTTCGAATCCCTGCAACAGGGTGA
Organism: Podarcis raffonei; assembly: GCF_027172205.1. NCBI lineage: Eukaryota > Metazoa > Chordata > Lepidosauria > Squamata > Lacertidae > Podarcis > Podarcis raffonei. The sequence goes on along the minus strand of NC_070610.1, from coordinate 28,531,632 downwards.
GCTCCCATTGCTTGGTCCCTGCTCCTGCCAACCTAGCAGTTCAAAAGCACGTCAAAATGCAAGTAGATAAATAGGTACCGGTCCGACGGGAAGGTAAATGGTGATTCCGTGAGCTGCTCTGGTTCGCCAGAAGCGGCTTAGTCATGCTGGCCAATAAAGCAAGATGAGCGCCGCAACCCCAGAGTCAGTCATGACTGGACCTAATGGTCAGGGCAGGAGTGGGAGAAGAGAGATGGCAGGGAGAGTGGTGTGGTCAGGTGACAGCGCCAGTTTTGCCCTGCTGGTGCACCTGCACCAGACTGACCTCCCCACCACACCACACCACACCACCCCTTCTGATAAGCCGCAGCAACACTGCTGCAGTGAAGCTGCCATTGCGTCTCCCTCTCACTGGCCTGTCCACTTCTGATAAATTCTAAAGGCAGAGCCCTGACTGATGTCAAAAACAGTAGCCCTTCATCTTGTCTCCCTGTCGTTCCACAATATGCAATGAAACACTTGTGGTATTTTCACACTGTGCATTTCTGAGCCCTTGCTTTAATTCACTGGTTGCTGTTCACGGGAGTGGGGGAAGGTTGTTTGCGCCATGTGTAACATGCTGTGGTACTGTCTGCCCAGCTCACGCCCTCATTCATTCAGCTGAATGCCGGGATGGGCTTTTGGGTTTACAAGAGACAATTAACTTCTTGCTGAGGGAACAGTTTTCTCTTCTAAAGCTCCAAGAAGCTCAAATGGTAGCAGAGGAACAGCTCCCATTGATATTCATGATGTGTGTTTCTGTGCATTTATGTCAAACTATTTAAATCACTCTTTGGAAACTCTAAGACACCTCTCTCCCTCCCCCTCTCTCTGTGGGTGCATATACATGCATGTGTAAGTATATCTGTATATGTCCACATGCACACAGAGAAAGAAGCTGCTGAATAAGCTGGGAGCGTATGGAGAATTGGCTGCAGATATCTGAATATGCATCTGGAATGGTTTGAGGACTATCAGGTCAACCACACACCCTTTTTCAATGAGATGATGTTGGGGTGTTGCCTATTTATGTGTAGAAAGCTTTGATAAAATACCTCCTCCCACCCCAAACTTTGTTTTTATAAAATACTTTTCTATGTGTTCATAATGGCTACACATAGCTATTAAGTGTCGTGAATCTAATCTTCACCAACCAATTTCCTGCCTTAAGCTGCATTAAAAACACTAGGAAATTTGCAATCAAAGGCTTGTGTCCTGAGTTATCATCACAGATAGCCTGTTTTCGGCATGCAGGAAAATGAGGTGGTAGACTCTTGAGGTGGTTAAGTAAGACTTTCCATTTTTTGCCATTTTTGAATGACAAATAACTGTAGCGTATAACAGAGAAATGCTGTTGTTCAGTCTGGTGCCTGAGATCAGTGTGCTGTCTGGTTTTGTTTTTAAGGGTCACTGCTCCTGCTACAGTTTTTTTATTATTATAAAAATCACACCATTTTCTTTAAATAAAAAAAAAATCACTTTTAGACTAAGAGAAACCCTGCTACATATTTCGAGTAGGAATGGAGAAGAAATTTGATTCTGTTGGTATTGTATGGAGAGACATCCTAATCCACACTTTATGAAACAATACATGAACCATAATAGAACCATTCTTCAAATTTCGCACTTTTCTGAATTTTGTAGTGCAGTCCTACAACCAAGTAACATTGCATACTGTTGCATACGGGAGTAAGCTGTATGCAAAAATGAAAGTGTTAGTGAAAATAGCATACAAAAATGCATTCCATTAGGGAAAATTGCTCTGCATATCAAGCACAATAGCATTAAAAATGTGCATCTTAAGATAAATTTGTGCTAAAATGCTGGTGTAATTCTTGAGTAATTGGGAATGTAGAGAATTGAATAAAGTTGGGGAAATGAGGTACTGGGGGGGACCCACAATTTGCCTATTCCTAGATCGGAGCCCTGCCAGGGACTTGTATATAACTTTGTCAATTATGGGCACCTGTATGGATCCTGAATTCAATCATCAAGTTTCAAGAAAACCATACAGATGGTACTTCCAGCTTATTATTATTATTATTATTATTATTATTATTATTATTTCTCTTTATTATTATTTATTATTAGTATTATTATTTTAAGGATTCAACTCTTCTACCAATGTCCATAAATTAAGGGTTACCATAATTAATTTCTTCCATTCCCAACTATTTTTAAAAATTTATTTGTAAAAGTTTACATATTGATCTCACATAAATTATTAGGGGAGTGTACATAAATATAAAAACATTTTAAAGCCCAGTTTTTATAAGCAGTAGAGAACAATCAATAAATTGACTGGCTACTCAAGAAAATTTTAAACAACTGCATAGTCCTGGAAGTGTGAAAAAGTATTGAAAGAGATGCCTAATAGTCAAAAGTAAGGATTCTGCTTAATCTCTGCTGGGAGTGTGTTCCACAGCATGGGACCAGTGTCATGAAATGTCTGACTTCTGATGGAGGCCAGGTAGATCTTTGTAACACAGGGGACAACACATTCCTGTGGCGGTGGTACACTCCTATGCATTGTTGTTGTTTAGTCGTTTAGTCGTGTCCAACTCTTCGTGACCCCATGGACCAGAGCACGCCAGGCACCTCTGTCCTCCACTGCCTCCCGCAGTTTGGTCAAACTCATGTTAGTAGCTTCGAGGACACTGTCCAACCATCTCGTCCTCTGTCGTCCCCTTCTATGCATTAAGGGAGAATAAAAACTATACTTTAAGCCCTGTTGAACTCATTAGGGTAAATTGCAATTACCCTGCTCCATGGACTTTTGGAGGTGGTGAAACAATATATAGACAACCAAAAAACAACTCTCTGCCAGTTTTAACATATGAGAGAGTCTGCAGGGATGGGAGAATGTTGAAGCAAAGTGTGTAGATGCAATTTCATGTCTCTTTTTTTATAATGTCCGGCTCCACCCTCAGATAGCACATTGAGAAAGTGGCCCTGCTCACAATTAGAAGACAGGCAGCCAAGATCAGGTGTGACCTAAGCAGCTTTCACCACTTACAACTGCAGAGTGCTAAGGAACACTGCATGCATCGATGTGAAAACAGCACACAATCAACAGGTTTGTCATCGAGTGGTGCACTGCAGTGGGAGCTGTTTCCAAAAATGTAGATTATGGTAGTTTGTTAATTGCAGAAAATGGTAACTGCACAGAGTGGTTCCATTCATCCAGGGTGTTTTGTAGTACGATACTATAATTTAGGCATGTCTGTGCTAAACGCAGTCAAACCAGCCATTGGGGACTGGCCTTCATTTTGAGGAAAGGTTTTTTGACTACGTTTCAAGTGCAATCCATTGAAAACTTAGCAAAGGAAAGGAGTGCTAAATATAGTAACTGATCTCAGGCATGGTAAATCTCAGGCAGGCAGGACAGAGCTCTGATATTACTTTAGCAGCAGCAGTTGTGTCCCTATCGCTAGTCCTGTCCTCATTGGAAGGTGCCATTTCAGTTAAAGGTGTTTTATTCTGATGGACTGGGGGAGACTGGTATCACTAAAGCCCCTGTGATGGAGTCCTTTGAGTCTGATGAGGGCGATGCTACGTCATTGGGCCAGAGGGGCATTTCCCTGTCTGGCTTGTTTGAAAGCACCTCTGAGACTGGCCATGTGTATCATTCCTCTATTGCCTCTAAGTCACCCTCATCCCCTGAAAAAGGGAAGCCGAACTTCAGGGTCATGGTTCAACAAAACACAATATATTATTCTCCAGCCAACTTTTTGTTGCATCTATTTACAACAGAGCAGTAAGACCTGGTTTCCCCTCCTCTCCTCTCACATGAATCTACCCCGAAAGGACACCCTAAAGATTTCCTGAACTCTTGAGGGTTAACTTCCAGGTTTCCTGCCTCAAAGCACATTCAAACTCCTGCCAATAGCACAGGTTCTGGTTACAACAATCAAACAAAATGTGGATGTGAAACTTAGGTGTACAATATTATGCTTCAGGATCTGCATTTGTTTGACAGGGCGCAAAGTCAGCAGAGAAGAACAGTGGGTGCGTAGTGGAGAAAATGTGAGCCTTGGGAATCTTACAAAAGAAAAAAAAAGAATAGTGGGGACGCTTGAAAAATAGTTTGATTCTTGCAAATTGCTGCATGAAATGAACATATCTGCACCCTTCAGACGAATGGAAATTCAAAATTATCCACCAGATTTTGCAGTTTCCTGAATGTTGTGGCACCTTGATGCTAAGGCATCATCGAAGTAGTTTACAAGTATAAAAGCAATTTTTAAAATTGCATAATTAAAATAGACAATAAAAGAATTCCATCAAGACGTTAAAATAAACATCCACAGTTAAAATGTGAAATAAACAAAACAAGAGGTTCAGGTCAGGAGATGAAGAAAATCTTTGTCTAAACAGGTTTATCTTCAAGAACCAGCTGAATGCCAATATTGCTGAGGCCTCTCATATTTCAGCAGAGATCTATTTGGTATGGTATCCCTGTTCCTCTATGTTTATAAATAAGTTTGTTTGCTGAGTAGACCCAATTTAAATGGATTGCCCATTGAAACTGGACTGCATAATTCCAGGACTTCGCAAAAGAAGGAATATTGAAGTTTCATTGAAGCCATCAGAATATCCTGGGGCAGAACCGAAATCACTTTACTAGTGTTGTGTTATTGGCTCTGCTACATTTTGATAACATATATTCTGAAATTTTCAATACTATCAGGAAGACGAGGTTGCCTAATATATAGCCAGACAAATAGTAACCATAATTGGTTTGAAAATCAGACACACAGCATATATGTCCTGTTTATGGGACAAGGTTAATTCTGCTATTTCTGCTACAAATGTCAGGTAATGCAGTTATATCAAATAAATATGCACATTAATTTAAAGAAGAGACAATATGAGTGGTTAATGCAACCAAATGTCAAAGAAAGAATGCTATGCATTAAGGAGCTGTTTTAGTGGCCTTTTTAAATATTTACTTTGCCGCAGAATGCACTCTAACCAGTATACACAACAGCTAAAAAGGTTTAATTATTTGCTTTGAATGAACAATATGTAACCTTGAAGTTTATATAGCGTGTGAGATACATGTTGTTGATTCATAGAGAAATTCTATACCTGAAGCCAGAACAAGTAAGAAATCATGACTAGCACTGAGCAAACAATTTACATTAGGTAATTGATTGCCTGACTTTTATCTTTTTATTGCTGAGAACACAAAACTTAACAGTGACATTTCCAATTTTCAAAAGGCTTTAAGCAAACCATTTTCCTTTTCAGATAGATCTGCGATTTATACTTGAATATAAATTCTGCTGCTACTCCATTACATTTTTTTATATATGGTTTCTAGGCTACAGTCCTATGTGTACCTATATTGGAGGAATCCTACAGTCCTATGTTGGTGAGACAAAAAAAAACACCATTACATAAGATAAGCATATTGTTATGCCTCTACTTTCTGCAAGCTAAGAAAACAAAGCAAACACTGTTTATGAAAGAGATTGCCCAAATTGACTCTGACACTTAGATTCTTGGCTGAATTCCAAACAAATGGTCTTATGACAACGTTCTTTAGAGGTATACTTCAGTGGCTTCAAACCAGTTGATTTTATGAGTGTAACAGACTCTGATATACACCCAGGTTAAGCAAATATTTTTTAAAGAAACTCAAAATTTATAATGGATGTCTTGACCTTTTAGTACAATTTCCATTACATGCACTACATGGTTAGGGTGTTGGTTCATAGTTGTGTCAAAACTGGTAGCTTTTCACATGATCGTCTGTTGACAATTTTTTGAAGAGATGATGCAGACCACTCTTCAGCTAACAAGTCTTGAGAGGTGAGGGAAGATCTAAAAATACAAGATTATAAGAGTTATAATGACTCCCATCCCCAAACCTAGATCCTGTATAGAGGTATGCAGTGCACCACCATCACAGAAGTACAGAATTTTCCATCACATAACTCCAGTTTTGAGGGTTGACTGCATGAATGGGATGACAATTCAAACAGATGCAATCCTATACTCATTCACCTGGAAATAAATCCCATTGAGCTCAAAATCATTCCCTTGGTTATGGTGCATTCTGCCTAAGCAAAGTCCCCAACAAAGCAGTCCAAGATGGCGGCCAGGGCCTGACAGTGACTCGCCTATTCGAAGTGCCCGCCCCCCCCTCGCAACTCATCAAATTAAATAAGAAAGACATCTATTCAAAGGTGGTGGAAAACAATAAAGCTGAATATCAGAATAACCACCAGTCGCCTCGCGAACTGGACACCTCCACACACAACTTCTCCTTTGAAGAAAATACCTTAATTAGTCAATTCTGGACATTCCCACCTTTAATACAAGCTGAAATCCTAGAAAGATTAGAAACGCTAAGAAATAAGCTGACCGGGAGAGACTTATATAAGGAAACTAAGGTGGATGTCCAAAGAAAGAGCAAGAGCCCTCTCAAAACGATCATCTCACAAGAACCCGATTCAGCGGCTCATCGACCACGTAACCTTCAGATAAAGGCAGAGATTAATCTACCTGCAATTAAGAAAGTACAACTCACAAAGGAGAACAATGCATCACTCCCTATAAGGAAAAACATGCCTAAGGAAACCTCACCAGGCTTCTGGTCCAAAATGAGATATTTAGATGAAGCGGAATTAGGCTACAACCAGGTAGAGTACCCCCAGGAGGAGGCCTTGTATAGCAAAGGCCCAGTGTCTACCAATGTGAGCACTCTATATTTACCATCTGACACCATAGAATACCTGGGCAGCTCTCCATGTAAGGATGATAGTCGGCTGCCACGTGGAATGGTAAACTCCAACAGTACCTTGGAAGATAATTGACAAGGAGTGGATCTTGGTAAAGCCAACCTTAGCTTTTTATCATGGAATATCGCAGGATGGCAAAAAAAGGCAGCTGATCCATCCTTTTCTAAATTTATCCAAGGCTACGACATAGTATTTTTACAGGAGACATGGCTCACAGGGGACCTAGAAGTTAATGGCTTTTCCTCAATGTCGCTCACAGGGTCTCCAAGCACTAAAGGGGGGAGAGTCAAGGGTGGCCTAGGCATTTTAATATCTACAAGGTTGAGGGCGTTCATAGTAAAGTTAGAGACACTGAAACATCTGGCTATGGCCGTACTAGTGAAAAGCAGATTCTTCACCCTGCTATTGATTAATGTATATCTCCCCCCCCAAAGAGGCAAGCAGCTGATTAAAAACACCTGGCATGGGCTGGAAACATACATTGATGGTTTGATAATTCAAACCCCTGCAGCTTCAGTGCTAGTGGCTGGTGATCTTAATGCCAGAATTGGCCAGTCTGGCGAAGCACTATATGCACACTTCCACGACTCGCCACCCATCGTGGAAGAAAACCATCTTATACCCACCAGACTCTCAAAAGATAAGGGATGTAATTATGCAGGTCTGTGCCTATTGCGTCTTTCTAACAAGCTGGACCTGGTCATACTAAATGGGCGCAAGAATGGGGAGACTTGTGGGGAATTTACTTTTATATCAAATGCAGGAGCTTCCACTATTGACTATGTTATGGTATCATTTAATCTCTTAAATAGAGCCCTTGAGTGCAAAGTGGAGGAGAGGGTTGATAGTGATCACTTACCGCTCTGCCTCCTCCTGGATGCAAGAAAAGACTTATTTTGTAATGATAAACTTGAAGCCCCCAGGTCCTCCAACATGGAGTTGAGATACTCACGTATTAGATGGTCCGAAAAGCTGAATGCCGAAACATCTGAAAGGCTATACTCGGACATATTCCTCATGAGAAGAGATAATCTCTTAAACTCACCATGTTCTGAATCTAGAATAATCTTGTTCCAGGATCTGATCTCACTTTTGCAACCTCACCTGATCCAAAAAAAGACATCGCGCCAACCTTTATTCCCCAACAAATCCAAACCCTGGTTTGATCAGGAATGTATTGCTACGAAGCGTTCTTTGCTGGATAAGTACAGGAATTACAAATCAGCGAACCTACCCTTGCTTCCAGCGGAATGTTTCGAAGCCAAACGTAAATATAAAGATCTGATTAAAAAGAAAAAGCTTCAGGCCCAAAGGGGGGAGTGGCAACGTTTATTAGAGGCCTCTCGAAGGAAAGACTCGGCCACTTTTTGGAAAATAGTCGCGAAAAGTTGGCAAGACTCCCCGATTGAAATTGATTATACTATACCAGTTGGGATTTGGGAGGCTTACTTTCTATCCTTATATACATCAAATCAACATCTGCAGGCCATGCCCCCAGCTCCGAGTGATATTGGCGCCGAATGGCCCCCAGTAGCAACAGAAGAGATCTATAGGCTCATCCAATCCCTTAAACCTGGAAAAGCACCCGGCGTAGACAACATTACACCGGAACTCCTTAAGGCTAATGTTGAATGGTGGGCCCCTGTGCTAGCTGCCCTATTTACCAGCATAGATCAATCAGCCACTTTCCCTGAGGACTGGGGACTAGCAATCATCATCCCTTTATTCAAGAAAGGGAGCCGATCAGATCCGGCTAATTACAGGCCAATCAGCCTCCTAAGTATCATTAGCAAATTGTACACTGCCCACCTATGTGACAAATTAGTGGACTGGTTGGAACAAGACCACATTCTTTCAGAAGCACAGGCTGGTTTTAGGGCAAATCGGTCAACTTTAGACCAGGGCCTTGTTCTCCAACATCTCGTGGAGAAATATACATCAAGAAAAGGAGGTTCCCTATACGTGGCATTTATAGATTTCAAATCTGCTTTCGATTTAATACCGAGGGACAGGCTTTGGGGAAAGCTAAGCGCCGCAAATATAAACAAACGCCTACTGTATCTCATCCACAGTCTATATGAAAATACACGGATCCGGGTAAGGTGTGACCGACAGGGCCACCTATCCAAGGAAATCCAAATCCACCAGGGGGTCAGGCAAGGGTGTGTCCTTGCGCCTACTCTATTTAACTTCTATATCAACTCGCTAGTAGGAAATATGGAGAAAGAAAATGCCCATCCCCCCAAATTGGCTGGTACATCCCTCTCGGTCCTTTTATATGCAGATGACACAGTCTTAATTTCTTTTTCTTGTGTTGGATTAAGAAAACTTTTGAGATCTCTTACCAAATACTGCAGCATCGAACAACTAACAATTAACTACAACAAATCCAAAGCCATGGTGTTCTCTAAAAAAAGGAGGAGGCACAAATGGAGAATAGACAATCGCTCAATAGAACAGGTAGCAACCTTTAAATACCTGGGTGTAACCTTCCAGGAAAGGTGCTCCTGGCGCTTTCAGATTAATAATACTATTGCAAATGCAGAAAGATCTCCCAAAGCGTTAATAAGATTCTTCTATAGGAAAGGGGGCCAACACATACCGGCAGCCTCCCAGGTCTTTGCTGCCAAAATACTATCACAACTGTTATATGGATCCCAGATCTGCAGCTTTAAAAACCTTACTCTGTTAGAGGCATTCCAAACTAAGTTTTTCCGCTGCCTGCTGGGGATCCCCTCTTGCGTATCCAACATAGCGGTCCGTTTGGAGGTTGGGCAAATTCCTATCAGTACTCGGATATGGATATTGAAGATCCATTATTGGCTAAAGCTTATTTTCTTCCCAGTTGGGCTGACACCTTTAACCTTATTAGATACCTACCAATCCAAATGGAAAGCTACACTGCTGGAAAAGCTTAAAGGCTTGGGGATCCCACAACAGACCCTGATAGCGACAGGCTTCGAGAAAGCTAGGACTACAATTCGCCAGCGTATCTGGGACGTAGAATTACAATGCCACATGAGCGAAATGATTAAACATCCAGCAATAAGGGACCATGGGAGAGGTTTCTCTCCAGCTAACTATCTGTCAGGTATTCAGATACCCAAATACAGACGGTCTTTTACCCTCGCCAGATTCAACGTTCTCCCTTCTGCCTTACTTCAGGGCAGATTTGAGGGTAAACCATACATAGCACGGGTCTGCCCTTGTGGCTCGTTGGAAGTTGAAACTGCTTCACATGTACTATTACGTTGTCATCTTTATGAGGATATACGTTTGACTTTTATTACACCTGTTTTGCAAAAGTCCAGGAAAGAATCGGAACACCATAGTTTAAAACTACTGCTAGAGGACAAGAATCCCAAGACTACATTAAATGTAGCTAAATTCTGTGCGTCTGCAATCAATCGCAGGAAGCAAGTGGTATCCCATAGTGACCAAACCCCTAAATGTTAATTACAGGGGGCACGCTAATAATTAATTTTAATTTTTATATTTAAATCCTTGTTATATTCATATTGTCCTTTGTATTTCTGATATTTTTTATGATCTGTGATATTGTGTGTGTTGATGCTGGTCTGTGACCGTATTAATAAATTCATTCAAAGTCCCCAACAAAGAGATTTACACATGTATTGCAAATAGAGTATGAGCACTTACATACTTATCCAAATTTGTAACACGTATTTGAATAATACTCTATGAACAATCTGATATTGTTCCCCAGTGTTCATTTTTCACTTTGTTTCAGCAACTCCCACCATATGTAAATAATCCAACAATTAAATTAGTTTATTGGAAAGAAAGGAGAGTTAGTTCAGCATGCCCTAATGTTAAGACTGCAACTCCCATAATTCCTGACCCCTTGTCAGGCTGACTGGGGTGGATGGGAGTGGTAGTTCAACAATGTCTGGAGGGGACCAGGTTGGGGAAAGTTGGGTTAGTGCAATGTTAAATGCAGTAGGTTTTGAAAATAAGTAGAAGGAATGGAAAAGAAAAGAAATTCAAAATGTCCTCCTTCCCCCTTCCTTTAAGCTGGTCGTTTGCCATGTTTATATTGGAAGTATTTAATGCAGTTTTTACTCTCTCTCAGATGAACAACATGCTGTGCCTGAATCAGTGGAAATCTATATATTTTCAGTGAAGTACTTGCCAGTTGGTGCTCTGTATTTAGGTTACCTAGTGATTTGGATGCTTGTCAGAGAAAGAGAAAGAAAACAAGCCCTGTATTGTGCATAATATAGAGCAAAAATGTGTACATAAGGTATTACCTTAGCTGCCTGGTATGTGCCATTGAGGCACATTCTTCATTAATTACCCTTTGAGTGAACAGGAAACCAGCATCATTACTATAACAACTGGAGAGATTGTGCGATTTCCACCCCTCCCTCCATAAGCCTTAAAGTGATGAGTTCTGTCTGCAGAGCTGTTTGAAATGTTACATTATCCTCTTACTCTTGGTGTGTAAGCATTAAACTGTTAAGTAATGACAAATACCATCATTGCGGAAATAGACACCATCATTGTGGGGGAAATGCCATATTTTTAATTCCCATTAAAATCATTTCCCCAAAAGAGACTGCAATACATCTCTCAGCTTATGGTGTGTGTGTGCACACGCATGGGTGGCTGAGGGAAGAATAAGATTCTCAGAATCAGAGCTAGTCTGGAACTGAGGAAGTGGTCATGCAAAACATAGCCCCCTCCCTGCCTGTAGGAGATTAGTGCCTTCCACATCAACCTACACTGTCCAGCTCATGGTTGTAATTTAATTTTGATATAATAATGAATATCTGACGGTACAGACTATACTGTGGCTGTTTCCCATTAAACAAAGGTACAAGGCCCTCAAGTGCAGCCAGGAATGGTGCCAGCACTCACTTCTGAGTATATACCCAGACAAGCTCTAATATCATGGAACAACAGACAGCTGTGAGGCTGCTGCAGGTACTCAGTTATGGGATTCTTGAATGCCTTCTCTGCCTTGTGCAGCTTTTGCATTTTTGCAACAACTCTTCTCTGAGGTTCCTGAAAGAGGGAGGCACTGCATGGTAAGCAAGTGAGACCAGGAAGATGTCAGCATTCAGCAGTGCCTACCACAGCTAGACCACACCATTGCACCAGTTTCTTGGGAATGCACCTGCTTGACTTGTCTCTGGCTTCCATTGGACACTACTGGATGTTTGGTCTTCTCCTGGCATATCAAAGTGTTTAGAAATACAGATAAAATAATTCACTTATATTTGTTGGCCCATCTCATTGCCTGCAATCTGCTTCAGACAACATGGTATCAGTACAGTCGTACCTTGGAAGTTAAACACAGTCCGTTCTAGAAGTCCGTTCGGCTTCCAAAACATTCAGAAACCAAAATGCAGCTTCTGATTGGCTGAAGGAACTCCTGCAGCCAATCAGAAGCTGTGGAATCCCCATCGGACATTTGGCTTCCAAAAATAGTTCACAAACCGGAGCAGTCACTTCCAGGTTTGCGTTGTTTGGGAGCCAAAACATTCAAGAACTAAGCTGTTCGAAAACCAAGGTACGACTGTACTAGGGATGGGTGTCTATTTGGGGTTTGTTTTTCCATTTCTCACCTCCCCAGCCTCAAGTTCAGTTCTCTACATTTCCACATCAGTTCACAGCTGCTATCATTTTTAAAAGTCCTCATGAAAATTCATAAGCATTTTGTGTGAATTTCTCCTAACACATGCATTTTGTATGTAATTTTGCCTAACACACACATTTTGGCAAAGTGATTTTCCCTAATATAATATTTCAAAGTTTGATCGGGTGAGGGATCCATAACCTAATATCCGCCACCCTTTAAATGACACGTGGATTTTCTTACAGCTTAGCTAATTCTTTTTCATCAGTCATGCAGTGCTTGGGGGTTTCCAAGGTGCTTCATATGCATTACTTTGTTGAGCTCTCTAAAACCACTCTTTAAGATATATTTACTATTCTAATTATAGTCTAAACCACTGAGCCTTAGGCTTGCTGATCAGAAGGTCGGCGGTTCAAATCCCCGCAACTGGGTGAGCTCCCATTGATCGGTCCCAGCTCCTGCCATCCTAGCAGTTCGAAAGCACGTCAAAATGCAAGTAGATAAATAGGTACCACTCCATGCTGGCCACATGACCCTGAAAAACTGTCTGCGGACAAACATCGGCTCCCTTGGTCAGTAAAGTGAGAAAAGTGCCACAACCCCATAGTCGTTCGCGATTGGACTTAACGGTCAGGGGTCCTTTACCTTTTAACATCACAGTTTGCCTAATTCGTATGTTACAATGAAGAATGATTACTGTGCAGTAAGAGGGAGAAGTGAATTGGCGTGCATAAGGGGAGGAGGGATGCCACAGTGGAAAGCACAGAGATCCACAGTTTGGCCATGATGTCTGAATTAAAGAAGCAGCACAGAAGCCCATAGAAGACCATTATTTAAGAACCACAGCATCTCCCTGGGGCTCCTGCGTTTGCACGCCTAAGGGCCTTTTTATTGAAACTTACACTCTCCAAGCATAGCCCTTCTGTCTTTCACCTTTTAAATTATTACGTACATCACAGGTAGACAATGTAGTACCCTGAAGATGTTTCTGGACTACAACTCCCATAATCCCTGGGTATGTTGACTGTGTCTGATAGGAGCTGTTGTCCAATGATACGAGACCAGTGTTTTCTGAAAGTAAGCAAAGTTTCATCCTGTAAGTTTGTTTCTATGATGCACCGCCATAACCCCTGCTTTTACCCAACGAGACAGCTCCAAACAAACCTTTGCTTTTATCTAGTTCACTGAGATGTGTAAACATTTTTGAGAGGGCTGAGTTTCAACGTCTGATTTAGGATGAAAACCTCAACCACTAGGGGTGGTTTTGACCCCAGACTGTCAGATTCAGTCGTTCAGGCTGGATTGACTTTTTCTCTGGGTATTTGTGCTTAAGGGTGGAAGGAAGCCAAAGAGAAGCTCTTTTTAAAAGTTTGCCTGTTTCCATTAATGTTCTTATAACATAGCTTATATGCTGGCTCACAGAGCTTTGGCTTTCTCCAAGGATGCAGCTGCCTTAACTTACCAGCACAATATGCTATGTTTTTTTCAAACTGACCTAGTTGAGCTCAAGTTTTTATTTTGTTCAGCTTTCATCCAAAGCAAGTTCATGTTTTGACCCACAACATAATCCCAGTCCTATGAAAACTCAAATAAATATTAGGCTACCTGGCAAGGTAGGCATTCCATCCCTATTAAAAGCAGGAGCTTTCACTGTCATTTTGCATTACTGTTCAGTAATCACTTGAGCATGGAGCTATCATGCACCATGCACTTTAAATACTTTTAACATCAGATAACTATTGTATCAAAGAGAGTAACATCCAACCGACCATCAGATGTCATCATTAGCTGTGGTATTACTTAAATGCATGCTTTTGAAAGGTCATTATCCGACATAATGAAACACAGATGTAAAAATGTATGTTGCAGTTATCTAGACAAGAGATCTTATGTTGGAACCAAAGTGAAACTTTCAACAACAGCTTTATTGTTCTTTTTCAAAATAGAACATATGTGTAGGTCCTTAAAAATGCTTCCATATTTGTGATGTCATCTTAAACTTGCTCTTAATAAGAAGATCAAAGCCTGTTGCCTAATCTCCTTTTGCCTTTATTTCTTCCAGCAATGTACCTAAGATGTACTGTATGTTAAGAACTATAAACAATATTTTTCCAGTGACTCACAGATTACAGCTTAGTTCACAAAGTGTGTTATTTGAAATACTTGACTATATTTTTTAAACAAGTGTGAGTTGGGGGGGGATCTCTTAATGTAAATAATAGTTCCCCCAGCATTTTTTTTTAAAGAATGGAAACATCACAACATAAACACTGCCCTGGTGTTGCACCAACACTGGGATAATTACTAATTAGCACCAATGTCTGTTTACACTGGGTATGTCAAAATGTACAAAGAAACTTTTGGAAACCGTAGCATTCCAGGCAGAACAGTAACACCTTGTTTGTAAGATCACACATTGTAAAATAACATAAATATGAGTTAATTTACATAGTTTAATAGTAATTTGCCACATAGCCAATGCCTCGGTGTGCCTGGGAAAATTTTTAGGGCTAAGTCACACACACACACAAGCTCAAATACACAATATGCTTTTGTAATATATATAAATAAAAGCATGGAGTTAGCTGGTGATTTTTATTTCAAAGAACTCAATGTCTGCATATAGCATGATCTGGAACATGTTCCTGATCCAACTCGGAACCATTTAGTGGTTTCCAATCAAAAGAATTTAAAATCTTAGGAGTGTACATTAGGTCTCTGTGTACTACAGATTAGAAAGTAAATTGAGGCAATTTCAAACATTTCTGAGTCTGATGTCGCCATTAACAAGGTTCCTTGAGTTGGGTCAGGGACTGAGTTGCATCAGAGTTGAGCAGCTCTGTGTTCTTAGCTGTCAAAAAACAAACAAAACCCAGACTGAGGACATGCCAACAACTATGGAAATTGTAGCCGTGGAAGGCATTGAATAATTTCACTAGCAAATCAAAGCACCACTCACCATCAATGCAATTTGTCAGATAACTTAAAGACCGCCCCCTGTCATATTGCTGATGCGACTTCTGTTGATCCGCTGTAAGAGAAAAACAACTGGAATATGCAAAAGTGTTTGTGTGCAGTGGGAGAGGGCTCACCTTCTGAATCTCTTTGGATGACAGAAACACCAGGTTTGGAGCTCAACATTCAGCACCGCTCATAAATCTATCAAACTCCTGTTTAAAACTTGCCAGCCTCTTAGTCCCTTGACAATTAAATCAATGCTGCTACTTGTGGAGGAAAGTTCTAATTGTATCACTGAGGCTTGCAGATCTGGCCTGTAATGGTAGAAGCTGACATGAAAAGAAAAGAATTGGATTGCCGTTAGCATCAAACTTATATTGACAACTGAAGCAGGAAGCTAGGCCAGCAGTTCTTGCATGTGTCTGAGTCATACAGCAGGCTGCTGACGAGCTGTCTCTTTGGCAGCAAAGCCTCAGATGCTGCTCTCTTTGATTCTGCTTTGATTCAGAAGGGCTTGCACACTTTTATCCATTTGAGAACAAGATTCCATGCAAACCCACCCGAGACTGACAGTATATGCATGCCAATTTCTTAATGAAAGAAAACTTGCCATCCTGCCCTTCATGCTTTCCTTATTTCCCCTTGTGTATCAAAGTTGTTTTATGCCTCAGGGGCAGAATACACAGCCTTTCTGTGCTGTACAGTGAACCTACACTGAGAGAGAGAGAGAGAGAGAGAGAGAGAGAGAGAGAGAGAGAGAGAGAGAGGTGGGGGGAGATACCATTGTAATGTGACAGTTTCTGATGAAAGGGGATTTATGATGCCACATTCCTTTGGCACAGTTCTTTCTGCTGCAGATTTATTTCGTCTTTGTCTCCCTGAAGGTACATACTACCAAGTACACTTCAAGAATCTGTTTTTTGGGTTTATTTGGACTGGGAACATTAAAACCTGCAACGCTGTGTTTTTTGTGTGCGTAATAGCATCCTTTCACTTTAATGAGCTGGGGATATTTTATTGAATTTTATGAACACCGAAAAGGGATCTCCTTGGGAAAATCTTTTTTTTTAAAAGATATTTATTAAAATTTTCAATTTTTATACAAACAAAAAACAAACAAAAAAAATTTAAAACACATATAGTTCACAATACTTAATTTTCAATGACATATTTCCCTGACCTCCTCATACCTCCCCTTCTTGTAGTCCAATTCAAATTATTTGTTCAGCAAATCCTTATCTCAAAGCATTACAGCTTATAAAAACACCTTATTTTCTATCCAACATCTTAGGTTATTATCCATTACAGCTAGAAACCACTTAATTTCAATCCAACATCATTCAACATTCCTTAATTTTACAATATTTCTGTAAATAGTCCTTAAATTTTTTCCAATCTTCTATGGTCGGCCAGATGGTGCCAAAGAAGGATAGGACCTTTTTTATGTATGCTACAACAGCAGCAAGAATACTTATCGCAAAGTATTGGAAGACAGAAGAACTACCCACCGTGGAAGAATGGCAGATGAAAGTTATAGACTATATGGGATTGGCAGAGATGACCGGCAGAATCCGAGACCAGGGAAAAGAGATGGTGGAAGAAGATTGGAAGAAATTTAAAGACTATCTTAAGAAACATTGTAAAATTGTTGAATGCTAAGACGTTGTGGATTTGGAAAATATGAGGTTGTATGCTGTAACCATTATGTAATATGAAAAGAAAGGTTAAAATTATTTATTAGAAAATTAGGGAGGGATTTGTTGATCAAAATTAATTAGGGATTGGAATGCAGTAGGGGGAGGTGTGAGGAGGTCGGGAAAATAAGTTTTATGAAAATAAGTGATTGAAATTATACTTGTGGTGTTTTTTGTGTTTTGTGTGTGTTTATGGTTTATGTTTTTGTTTTTTGTTGTGATATGTGTCTTTATAATGTGTGAAAAGCTAATAAATATATATATATTTTTTAAAAAATTCCAATCTTCTTCTGCCGACTCTTCTCCCTGGTCACGGATTCTGCCAGTCATTTCTGCCAATCCCATACAGTCAATCAGCTTCATCTGCCATTCTTCCAGAGTGGGTAAATCTTGCGTCTTCCAATACTTTGCAATGAGTATTCTTGCTGCTGTTGTGGCATACATAAAAAACGTTCTGTCCTTCTTTAACACCAATTGGCCGACCATGCCCAAGAGAAAGGCCTCTGGTTTCTTCAAGAAGGTATATTTAAATACCTTTTTTAATTCATTATATATCATTTCCCAGAAAGCCTTAATCCTAGGGCACGTCCACCAAAGGTGAAAGAATGTACCTTCATTTTCCTTACATTTCCAACATTTATTATCGGGCAGATGATAGATTTTTGCAAGCTTGACTGGGGTCATGTACCACCTGTATATCATTTTCATAATATTCTCTCTTAAGGCATTACATGCCGTAAACTTCATACCTGTGGTCCATAACTGTTCCCAGTCAGCAAACATGATATTATGTCCAACGTCTTGTGCCCATTTAATCATTACAGATTTAACCGTCTCATCCTGAGTATTCCATTTCAACAGCAAATTATACATTTTTGACAAAGTCTTAGTTTTGGGTTCTAACAGTTCTGTTTCCAATTTGGATTTTTCCACCTGGAAACCAACTTTCTTATCCAAATTATAAGCCTCCATTATCTGATAATAGTGAAGCCAATCTCGCACTTTATCTTTTAATTTCTCAAAACTCTGCAATTTCAGTCTGTCCCCTTCTTGCTCCAAAAGTTCCCAATATTTTGGCCATTTGGCCTCCATATTGAGTTTTTTCTGAGCCTTAGCCTCCATTGGTGACAACCACCTTGGGGTTTTATTTTCCAATAAATCCTTATATCTAATCCAAACATTAAACAATGCTTTCCTGACAATATGGTTTTTAAATGCTTTGTGTGCTTTAACCTTGTCGTACCACAGATATGCATGCCACCCAAAAACGTTAAAACCTTCTAAATCCAAAATGTCTGTATTCTCAAGAAGCAGCCAGTCTTTCAACCAGCAGAATGCTGCTGATTCATAATAGAGTTTGAAGTCTGGCAGGGCAAATCCACCCCTTTCCTTTACATCAGTTAATATCTTAAATTTTATTCTAGGCTTCTTGCCCTGCCAGACAAATTTAGAAATGTCCTTGGGAAAATCAGCCAAAGGATATGCAGGGCTTGAATTCAGCAGTTGGGAAACAGATTGTCACGTGCAGGAGGCAGAGCAGTTTCAAAGTAGCATCTGAAGCATGTACTTTTCATCAGATTATTCTAATACAGTTACAAAGGAGCAGTGGAAGGAATGCAGAAGATACAATGGATTCATCCATGGATGCCCACATGGAGAGGGATTGCGATAAGTCGGGAGGGGTAAATCTTTCAATTTTGGTTTCTTGCAATTTCTGATTTTTCTAATGTTAAGCTCAGTTCACCATACTGCTGCAGCAGTTTGCCATATAAAATAAATAAATAAATAAATAAATAAATTACATTTTAGTGCACATTACTCCTCATGTACACATTTTTGAATGCCCATTCACCTTAATTTTGCAAGTGTTTTCTCCTCACATAATGCACCTGTTTGTGACTTTTTCACTCCTCTACACACACTTTTAAGCACACTTTCCCCAGCGTATGCATTTGTGGACACATAAGTCGTTAGTCATTTTGGCTGGAGAATTGCATTACAAAATTCAGAGAAGTGCGAATTTTGAAGGGGAGATGGGTGCACATATAATTTGGGTGTGTTTGCATTCACATATGAACCAAACTGAATTTGTCCACCATTGTTTTTTGTGTGTGTTATAAATTCTGGAGAATTATAAGGAACAGACATTTTGTGTGTGCCTCCCTTCCCCACAGCTCATTCTCCGCTCTCTGTGTTCTGCAAGAAAGTTGAACCCTGGAAGTCCAAAGAATGAGTATTATTGCTCTTGTTTCAACTCTTTTTTAGCATATTGTGTTTTGAGGATGTTGTGCTGGTTGCTGGGGTGTTTTATTCTGTTCTGTTAGATTTTCATTTTTTAAAAAAATACTTGTGGTTTTAGTGGTTGGATATGGATGGTGCAGATTTATTTTATTATTCTTTATGATTTAGGAGCTGCAAGAGGACTTTTAGTGTTGAAAAGCAACATGACACTTTATTAAATGAATAATAAGAAGGTGAGAGGCAAGACTGGGTGGCACACTAGTTTCCTGATTTCCATAATGGCCCAGCATACTATTTGCAGGAGATCCCTGATTTTCCCCATCAACAGCAATTTCATATATTAAAATGAACTGACATACACAGCATATACAGAAGAGCCATAGCTGAGATAACAGACTGAAGGGGACTGAGGAGGCCATTTCCAGTAGGGCAGTGGGTCAGAGTTCTCATCATTTAACTTTTGTACCTCCTACCCCTGGGACGGGGTGATTACTAAGTCCAATAGGCCCTAATGCATTACCATCCAGAAACAAATCTCTGTTCTCCTCTAAGTACTTGGAGAAACAGTGGGAAAGAGTTACTATTGATTTATCCTTCCTTTCTCTTGCTTCCATATTAGCCATCATCCCAACATCTTAAGATTCTTCCTGGGTTCAGCTGGAGGGCTACACTGAGAAAAGTGGACCAATAGCAATTCATTCTCAAGTCCTGTAACAACAACAGCCAACAGATGCTTTGGACTATATCTCCCAACTTCCCTGACCATTGGCCATGCTGGATGACAGGAGTTGCAATCCACATCTGGAGGGCATATTGGCTGCTTGTCCTAGCTGACTCTAGCACATGGTCTCACAGCTCAATCACTTATTTTTTTCCAAGAAGAGTTACCCAAGTGCATCCTGAATATTCTCCAGTATTTCCACCATATCGTTTGGGCTAGTTTAATTGCATTGCATTTTATCATACTGTATTTGTAAGACTATTTAGTGTTTGCTTGGATTGTTGCCTTTATGATTCACGCCTTGCAGATTTATGCATGTGTTTCTGTGTGTGTTGTATCAGAGTCTCTTTTTCCCCTTAACATAACTTTTAGAAAACACATTGAAAATTCAGAACAGAATAAAGGCAGTAGAACACGGTAAGGAAATCCCACAACAGCATTTCTACCTATAGTTTTGCATATGATCCTTCCAGTAACATTGCTACTCTGTGGATTTGTCTTTCTGAATTCATTCATGGTTTCCTGAAGATAATTGGTGGAGCAAGCTGCCATAGCCTTCCACCCATCCATATTTTCAAACTTGTCAGGATTATTTTTGCTGTTTTCAGTATTTCAGAGACCATGTGGAGAAGTTTCATGTTGAGACAACTATTTTTTAAAAGAAAAAGTTCTAGGTGGGTTGTGTAAGATATAAGTGAGGCATATAACAAAGGCACATTTTAAAATTTATGCAGACAAGTTTAAGGGTAAATAACATTATTATACAATGAGTGGAGGAGAAGGCTGTTGCAGAGTAGTAAATGGCTACAACTACAGCCAGTGGGAAAACAGCCTTCCTCCTTCCATGTAGGTGGGTGTGATAGCTGGTAAGAGAATAGGGGTGCTCTAAGCACATCCTTTATTTCACCTGTGATGTGTTGGTGTGCCTAATAAAATGTAATGATGGGTTTCTGGAAAAAGAAAAGAGGAAGGAACAAAACAAAAGATGTCTCTATATGTGAGGGCTAGGCAGATGAGATTAGGTCTTCCAAACTAGCTTTGTGTTTGTTTGAGAAAATGGTTTGTTACGGAGAGGAAAGGAAAATAAGACCCTGGTGTTAAACAAAGTTTTAATATACATAATAGATGTATAACTTTAATGACTACAGCTGCTGATCCATGCCTGAATACCTCATTACCTGCATACAAGGAGCATTTGGAAGCATAAAATATTAATGCTGAATTCCAAATGGCCATACCTGTTTTCACAGTGCCCAATCTGAGATTGGTTCATTGACTTCTTTGTGCTTCCTATATAATTGTGTGCTTCTAAATTAAAATGAATATCCTTTATTTAGTATGCATGAAACCATTACATAACAGTCTACAAATTCACTCCAGATGCATACTAACTGCTAGAATAAGCATTTCAGAGTACAGTTTTACATAATATACTTATCTGCTTCATTTAGCTATCCCCATAAACTCAATACACTCCAAGCATAAACAGGTTGTTAAGTACATTTAAGGATTTTAGAATGAACACCAGAGCTGCAGTTATCATTAAAATGAAGTGCTGATGTTGGAATCGGGCCACACAGAGCTGTTTACCCAGGACTGTATTAGAATTACAATCCTTCCTTTTATTTATCCTGTGGAGTATTGGTGCCTCTGCAATGCATCATTCGATGGAATTTGACACGGGAAGTACAATTGTTGAATAAAATGTACAGATGTCCTTGTATAAAATAATGCATGTATCTACATCATGAAAGTATGTATGTAACAGTCATTTTCTCTTCCCAGGGAAGGAATGCTTGGGAAAGGGAGAGTTCCTTCACCAAAGAATAATTCCCAGGATTCTTTTATGTCGTGAGAACCAGCACATCAGGTGGCCATACGACTAGATGAACATTAATTGCTAGTAGGAAAAGTAGACGTAAGGGGTGAAATTGGTTTGATTCACATTTTGATGCAAACCTACCTGAATCACTCTTTCAGAAACAATGGGTGAATTGAAACAGACACAAATTTGCACTTCTCCAGATTTTGTGTTGCAGCTCTTCAACCAACTAACGTGTACTAATGTATACAAAAAAATCATATCTTAGTGGGAAAGTGTGCATTTAAAAAATGCTTTGAAATGTTTTCTATGCTCAAACAGTATATGAATTTTAGGAAATAAATAATTGAAATTGAGGGAGGACCAGCCTGGGAGCATGACCCTGGTTCTTGATGCTATATTTGAATGTCCTACAAGTGTATGAATAGGCTTATAGTCTTTTTATTATATACTTTGAACGTATAAACATAGGGGTGGAGAAACACCTTGTTACACTCTTTTATTCTGCTCCTCCAGATATTTTCTGATAAATTAAGATTGTGAGATATTCTGCGGGACCGTGCCCTAGACAATTTGTAAGCATTGTGTGACCTCTTCCTCCTACTCATTGCATCTGTTGGGTTTCCTAATCTAAAAATACCCAAGTTTTTCCTTGCAGGTGCAAAGAGCTAGACTCTTGAGAATGATTACCTATTACATATTACACACTAGTGCTTGATTTTGCATCTGCTAACGATCAGTATTGAATTAAAGGAACACACAGTTTCAAGGAGCTGTCCATTCAGATCATGTATTTTTCAATCGGGTAAGGCTTGGGAGATGATAAAACCCATGCAAGAAATGTTGCTTGTCTGATCAAAATTCCTAAGAAGCACACCAGATTCACTTTGAAGTTTGCTTTAGGCAAAATGCAGTGACAACTTAAGGAAACCCCCTGAGAAATATAGATAATCTTCTTTTTAAATTCACTCAGAATTCCTTGTGAGGTTTGCTTAAGGAACACCCCAAACCCATTTTTGTTCTATTTTGGTGTTTTATTTTTGAGAGTTGGTAGCAGCACTAGATGGGGCTGAATTTTAGCTCATTGACTCCTCTGAATTCCTATTGTTGATGAAGGAACAGAGTCCAATGAAGTGTTAGAAGTTATAGAATTGGCTGTAATGTGATTTCTGTTACAGTATCACTTTCTCTGCTTGGAGTTCTCAACTGATATAACCACAAGAGTGAAAAAATTCAATTAATGTCAACTGAAGTGATGCATTCTATGATATGGACACCAGTCAACAAGTAGCTGGATTAAGACCAACGGGGCATTCTACATAGGTCACCAAGCAATGTTGAAATAATAAAGGAGAAGAGCACATTCATTACTGAGTCAAGAGAATTCAAAGCAATGACTTAGAGGTGAACGACTTCATATACTTGTTCCATCTCACTAAACTATACAGTCTCTTCCTCCACTCTTTCTCATTATATTTTGACATTTTGTAGATTGATCTTGGTTCCAGACTAGTAGTTTGTAGCTCCAGGCTGGTGAGACAAGACTTAACTAAGATATGGGACATAAATGTGAGCAATATATGAGGAAATTCAGAAGGTGTAGGGGCTGAGGTTGTTGTTGAAATGAAATAGCTTTCCGTTTCCTGTCCTGACACCTCTGGTTATGAACTTAATTCCTTCCGGAGGTCCGTTATTAAGCTGAAACCGTTCTTATCCTGAGGCGCGCTTTCACTAATGGGGCCTCCCACTGTGCACATGCTTCTGCCGTGCGATTTCCGTTCACATCATGGGGCAAAGTTTGCAACCAGGAGCAGCTACTTCCAGGTTAGCAGAGCTCATAACCTGAAGCGTTCATAACCAGAGGTACCACTGTATCTGAAAAGATCCTGACCTGGTTCTTTCCCTTTAAAAATGACACATTCTGAGTGCACAAACCAGCCAAAGTTTGTCATAGACACGGCTAAGTTGAAAAAGCATAGCACCCACCATAGCATCCACAATTTTTGAAGGATGCTTTGAAAGCACATGAAAGTGGTTACAAAGTGAGGATACCGCAGAGTGAAGGTTATTGACATTCCAATTGGCTAAGATCAGCCATGTGACCAATGCAGTGCTATGAGCCCTGCAATACAATTTGGCATAGGACTGGGGTGGATATTGCTGTCAGATGAGGAAGAAGAGGAGGACGGCCTGGAGGATGCTATCAGCAAGGCACAGCCTGAGAGAGAGGAAACATCCCCTGCTAATTTGCTTTTAGAGAGTAGGGAGATGAGGCAAAGTTCATGGTTTTTTTTTTAGAAAACAATGAAAAGTGGATTCAGAACCTGAATCCTGAACTTAAGCTTGGAAAAATAAGAAAAGGGGAATAATCAACATGGACAGTTTCATCCATCCCTAATCAAGCAAGATTACAAAAAAAGGAACACCCAAAAATATTCTGTTATTAATGCTGCCCAGCAAAGCATTGCTATACAAGAAGGTTTTCCAAGGCCTTTACTTGTTGCTCACACACTATTGAATTATATTGCCTGATTGGCTGCTTTGTACATTTCAATGGGGTTTTTGGGTAGCTGATAGTCACAGCCATTTCCCCCCTAATCTCCCTTTGTTTGGAGTCTTTTCTTTATACTTGACAAAAGAATGGCAAATATGAAATGCCACTTCCATATCTCTTTAGAGATCAGGGTAGTAGCAAAGGGCTGAAATAGAAATAACATTGGTCTCTGTGCGGAGAATATGTATTCTTGGTTTTGAATTATTTACTCAGCTGTAATTGAGAATGTGTCTTTCTCTGGCATCTTCCAACCACACACATGGCTAAAGTCTGTTTATTTACATTCTGTGCAGCAACACTGGTTTCCTCTGAATCTAATGACACAGAATTGTCATTCCCATGAGCGACGTCCTGTTTATGTGGCTTTTAGATGTGCTGCTTCATCACCCCTTTCTATCAACTCCTTTTTTAACCCCCTGGTTGGCAACCTTATTATTTTTAAGGCAGGGGCCATCTTTTGAATCAAACAAGGATTCAAGGGCCAGTAACATATTATGAATCTGACATTTACTCCTCTCCAGTGAAGACAGTAATGGTCAGAGTGTTTCTTGTTATGCGCTGCAGCTGCTCAGCCTCCTGCACAAGCCAAAACGTAAAAGCTTGATGAGCACATTGACTAAAGAACATTGTTTTTGACATGTGTGGGAGAGAGACCCTGTCTGTGTCTTAGCTCATGCAGGTGAAAGCAGCTGGGAGTGTAATAAGCTGTTTGCAGGAGATCTGGACTGTGCTTATGCTAGAGAATGTTGATGAAGCCTGCAGGAGGGCTGGGAAGGCTCTGGGTTGTGAGTCGAGGCCCCACCCCTGCTTGGAGATAAAATACGACACATGGACACAAGTATTTAGGTTAATGGGCTTAAAAAAGGCCACAACTTTATTGGTGACTGAATGTGAGTGGTATTGGCCTAGGCATTGGATCGTAAAGTCTATACTTGACTCCTGCCCGCTATGCCAGGAGTCACACAAGGGTTAACTACCTGTAGGGGGAGCTTGTTGATGCAAATCAACTGGAAGCTTTCTCCTAGTGTCACCGGGGGTCGTGCTATGGCCCTAGCCACCACCTGGGCATCGGACAGGAACCACAACCGCCGGATTCCTTTAACGGAATACCCTTAAATGGGAGGGGTAGGTGATGGCCACAACCTCCCCTCTGACCCACAACGCATTTTCCAATGCCTAACCGCCAAACCTTACAAAGTTGTGACGGTTTTCTATGAGGTA